>NC_060142.1:428845040-429148522 GCF_021461385.2 Schistocerca piceifrons
TAAGCATAATGTGGGTTTCGTATGATCGATGTTTTCGGTATCCATGCTGGTTGGTATGGAGGAGATCATTCTTTTCGAGATACCTTATTATGTTTGCATATGTTCTAGGATTCTACGACAGATGGACGTTAATGAGATTTGACGGTATTCTTATGGATCACTTCTGTTACCCATCTTATAGATGGTTATGACCTGCGCTGTTATGATATGACGAACTGATTACTCCAACGATGTCAAATTTGACACCCCTCTGTGTCCAATAAGAACTCGTACTGTCTCTCTAATGTCCTGTCTACGACGAACCTGTCTCCTCTGGCAGTCGTATCCATTAGGAAACATTTTCCTGGATTACTGTAAAATATTTATTTTGCCACAAACCGACTTTCGGCTTCTTCGAAATGTTGATACATTAAAGCACAGATTTCCTTGTGGACACGCAGTAGGTAAGTGGAATTTCCTCCGTCAGCAATTGGCAGTAATCAACAGGACAACCTCTGAAAATGTAGATGTAACTGAATTGACATGACCGGAAAGCCTCGGATGACTAAGAACAATGAACAACGCTGCAATATTAATACGTGTAAATACTGCACATATGTGTTCCAACGAATGAGCAGCAACTTCCTCTGACTGTTTATCTTACACTGGAAACGAACACTGGAAAATCGCGACATATGCCAAATATACGGGAAGCTTTGGCAACTTGATAACAATAATGACCACGCCGTAAGTACAAGGTGAAGATGACCTGAAACTTTTCCATGCGTCGAATAGCAAAACATTTTTTGTATGTTGCGTGATGTGAATAAGTCTGTATATTGTTGGAAAATTGTACAGTTACTATTTAATAAATTAATTTTTTATAGAAAAGAAAAATTGTCTAGGAAGCCGAAAACTGGCTCGTAGTGAAATAAATGATGTTTTTAGTATTTTATCCATTCTGAGTAACTATAGTAATATATAACGAAATAATAAGCAATCAGTTGCATAAAAGAAATTTAATTTCTTTACCGGTTTCTTGTTCAGAAGGTTATACCTATCGCATTATTTGCCAGTGTCGACAATAAGATGCATACAGCAAAATGCTATGATCCTAAAAAATATAGCAGCAATAATGTGATAGGTGTAACCTTGCCCGAAACCGCCGAAGAAATTAAATTTATTTTATGCAACTAGTTGTTTATTATTTCGTTATTACATTTATATTTATGGGTCATTCCGTCACATCTTGGTAGCATAATTTCATAATTAATGTTGAAAAACAAACAAATTGCTTTTTTGTTCTGCCAATATATATTTCGAACAGGTTTTCTGCTTACTAGGCCATCGTCAGGGAACAACTGAATAGCGGTCACAAGAGAAACTCGTATCTAGGAACCCAAACATTAGAAACGAAGATACTATCAACACACATGATCTTTGGTCATGACGCTAGGTGAGAAATGTCAAATCGAGCACTTGTCACTCATAATGTGCATCGGTCATGTTAAACTACATTTGACGAATTGCGTAGTATCAAACACAGTACATAACAAAGCACGTGAAATGTCTGAATCTAACACTAAAGGTTGTAAGGAAAAACAAACTGAGATATAATAACTCTTCTGTTCTCTTATCAGAATGTGGATAATTGGGCCTGAGGTTTGGGAGTGTGTCACTGGTTGATTAGATCATGTGACTCTAAGAGTCGCAACCTGCTCGGCTGTAAATGGCCATTTAGAATCAGGTGGGAATTTTGAGCTAAATGCTTATTTACCTCAAGTGCTTCTAGTAGGCGAAAGTGTTTTTAATATTATTGCGACCCCGAAAGTTAGAGATTTCACCCAGATTTGATGCGACAAGTCAACCGAGAATGGTTTATACCAGGATGAGCTCGCGAGTAACATTGGTCTCGTAATAGACAATATCATGAAGAGCTTTTATGTTCCTCAGGAACCTACTGAACTGGCTCATGATTGCTGAGATCTGCTCATATGAAGTAGCGTGTTTCATCGCAAACCATGCTGTAGCAACTACTGAAGAGATCAGTCGCCTTCCACGAACACTGCTTGTGTTATCTGAGTTCGTGAATTCATTCCGCACAAGTGGCAGCTGAGCGGAAATCCGGTGACAAATTCGAGCTAAGGCAGTCACTTTTGTAGGCTGCTAGAAGGTGGAGAAAACGCTCACCGCAAAGATACTGTGGACGGCGTGCCGCGGTGACAGGGTAGCTGAAATGTTAACCATTGCGGAAACGACACGTGACGTTTAAAACGATTCAGCCAGCATCTGTGGGAGACACCTTTTCTTACGTGTGAGAGCCAGTGTCCTTAATTTTTATGCGCAGCTGTAGAAGGTCCGCTTCAGCGCTTGCGCCCTTCTTCATACGATACAGAGGTATGTTTCTACAGTTCACTTGCACCCGTTTCCGTTGACCGTTGTTCTTTATCAGAGGACTGTAACCAGGAAGTACTTTTAATCCTAATATTCAGTTATAGCTCGTGAATTCCTGAGAACTGCCTCTTCACTCTTAAAGCAAACACGAATTTGACATCTACATCTACATCCATACTCCGCAAGCCACCTGACGGTGTATGGCGGAGGGTACCCTGAGTACCTCAGTCGGTTCTCCCTTCTATTGAGGTCTCGTATTGTTCGTGGAAAGAAGGATTGTCGGTATGCTTCTGTGTGGGCTCTAATCTCTCTGATTTTATCCTCATGGTCTCTTCGCGAGATATACGTAGGAGGGAGCAATATACTGCTTGACTCTTCGATGAACTTATGTTCTCGAAACTTTAACAAAAGCCCGTACCGAGCTACTGAGCGTCTCTCCTGCAGAGTCTTCCACTGGAGTTAATCTATCATCTCCGTAACGCTTTCGCGATTACTAAATGATCCTGTAACGAAGCGCGCCGCTCTCCGTTGGATCTTCTCTATCTCTTCTATCAACCCTATCTGGTACGGATCCCACACTGCTGAGCAGTATTCAAGCAGTGGGCGAACAAGCGTACTGTAACCTACTTCCTTTGTTTTTGGATTGCATTTCCTTAGGATTCTTCCAATGAATCTCAGTCTGGCATCTGCTTTACCGACGATCAACTTTATATGATCATTCCATTTTAAATCACTCCTAATGCGTACTCCCAGATAATTTATGGAATTAACTGCTTCCAGTTGCTGACCTGCTATTTTGTAGCTAAATGATAAGGGATCTATCTTTCTATGTATTCGCAGCACATTACACTTGTCTACATTGAGATTCAGTTGCCATTCCCTGCACCGTGCGTCAATTCGCTGCAGATTCTCCTGTATTTCAGTACAATTTTCCATTGTTACAACCTCTCGATACACCACAGCATCATCTGCAAAAAGCCTCAGTGAACTTCCGATGTCATCCACAAGGTCATTTATGTATATTGTGAATAGCAACGGTCCTATGACACTCCCCTGCGGCACACCTGAAATCACTCTTACTTCCGAAGACTTCTCTCCATTGAAAATGACATGCTGCTTTCTGTTATCTACGAACTCTTCAATCCATTCACACAATTGGTCTGATAGTGCATATGCTCTTACTTTGTTCATTAAACGACTGTGGGGAACTGTATCGAACGCCTTGCGGAAGTCAAGAAACACGGCATCTACCTGTGAACCCGTGTCTATGGCCCTCTGAGTCTCGTGGACGAATAGCGCGAGCTGGGTTTCACACGACCGTCTTTTTCGAAACCCATGCTGATTCCTACAGAGTAGATTTCTAGTCTCCAGAAAAGTCATTATACTTGAACATAATACGTGTTCCAAAATTCTACAAATGATCGACGTTAGAGACATAGGTCTATAGTTCTGCACATCTGTTCGACGTCCCTTCTTGGAAACGGGGATGACCTGTGCCCTTTTCCAATCCTTTGGAACGCTACGCTCTTCTAGAGACCTACGGTACACCGCTGCAAGAAGGGGGGCAAGTTCCTTCGCGTACTCTGTGTAAAATCGAACTGGTATCCCATCAGGTCCAGCGGCCTTTCCTCTTTTGAGCGATTTTAATTGTTTCTCTATCCCTCTGTCGTCTATTTCTATATCTACCATTTCGTCATCTGTACGACAATCTAGAGAAGGAACTACAGTGCAGTCTTCCTCTGTGAAACAGCTTTGGAAAAAGACATTTAGTATTTCGGCCTTTAGTCTGTCATCCTCTGTTTCAGTACCATTTTGGTCACAGAGTGTCTGGACATTTTGTTTTGATCCACCTACTGCTTTGACATAAGACCAAAATTTCTTAGGGTTTTCTGCCAAGTCAGTACATAGAACTTTACTTTCGAATTCATTGAACGCCTCTCGCATAGCCCTCCTCACACTACATTTCGCTTCGCGTAATTTTTGTTTGTCTGCAAGGCTTTGGCTATGTTTATGTTTGCTGTGAAGTTCCCTTTGCTTCCGCAGCAGTTTTCTAACTCGGTTGTTGTACCACGGTGGCTCTTTTCCATCTCTTACGATCTTGCTTGGCACATACTTATCTAACGCATATTGTATCATGGTTTTGAACTTTGTCCACTGATCCTGAACACTATCCGTACTTGAGATAAAACTTTTGTGTTGAGCCGTCAGGTACTCTGTAATCTGCTTTTTGTCACTTTTGCTAAACTGAAAAATCTTCCTACCTTTTTTAATTTTTCTATTTACGGCTGAAATCATCGATGCCGTAACCGCTTTATGATCGCTGATTCCCTGTTCTGCGTTAACTGTTTCAAATAGTTCGGATCTGTTTGTCACCAGAAGGTCTAATATGTTATCGCCACGAGTCGGTTCTCTGTTTAACTGCTCAAGGTAGTTTTCAGATCAAGCACTATGCTCTGTTCGGAGTATGTTGTCTGCGTAAGTATGCCAGAGTAAAAATCAGGTGTTGGTTGTCCGGCCATTTGCTTGCTCCATAACTACATACAGCTTCCACAAGCCACCATACGGAGTTACAATGAAATGAATACCCCTAGCTGCATACAGGCGTTGATATAAGTCAACGGGGACAGTTGAAAATGTGTGCCCCGAACGGGACTCGAACCTGGGATCATGGCGAAGGGTGCCCTATACAACTCTTGGTCATTTCATTTCCTGTTCTACTTGCGAATGGAGCGTGGGAAAGACGACTGTCTATGTACTTTCGTACGAGCCTGAATTGACCTAATCTTCGCGGCCCTTATGCGAAATGTATGTTGGTTACAGTAGAATCATTCTGCAGTCACAAATGCTGCTTCTCTAAACTTTCTCAATAGTGCTTTGCGAAACGAAAGTCCTCTCCCGATTCCCATTTGAGTTCATAGAATTTCAATAATACTCGCTTCTTGATCGAACCTACCGGTAAGAAATCTAGCAGCACGCTTCTGAATCGATCGATTTCTTCTTTTAATCCGGTCTCTTAAGGATTCCAAACATTCGAGAAGTACTCAAGAATGCGTCGCACCACCTGGACTACCTAGAATGCTTTGGTCGCACACTTTCCTAGAATTCTGCCAATAAACTGAACTCGACCTTTTGCCTTCCTTACAACAAACCTTACGTGCTTGATGCATTTCATGTCGCTTTGCGGCAATACGCCTAGGTATTTATAGACTTGAGTGTGTCGACCAACACACCAAAAATACAGGATTCGAACATTAATTGATTGTTTTTCCTACTCATCTGCATTAACTTCGATTTTTCCACATTCAGAGCCAGCTGCATTCATCACATCAAATAGAAATTCTGCCCGAGTCATCGTGCATCAAGCTACAGTCTCTCAAATGCGACATTTTTCCGTTCACTACAGCGTCAAAAGTCGACAGTCAGTGATCGCAGCTCACCCAATCCCCGACAAGAGCGCTCCTACGACAGTTCCCTGGAGCTCTACACAGACGATACGTATGTCTACACAGCCATATAATCCAGTGAAGTTACCTTGGGACGTTTTACGCAGCATCTGGTGGCGATTCTTATTTGATTTCCTTAGTTCTCACTCCAAAATATTCTTTTCTTGTTACTTCCAGTGTCGAACTGTTGTGAAACTGACATTGGTATAAGGTGCCACATTGAGTTTAATGTTACAGTGGCAGCGACAGATATGGAGATGAATGTAATTCTTTTCCTGGTTTTGTAGTTCTATGTGCATTACTCAAACGACTTGAGTTTCTCCTTGTCCAAAACACAGTTTCTTTCGAGAGAAAGTGACGTAGCTTTCAGATTCGAATTTTCCCAGACTGTTACCTGAATTACAGCAGGCCTTTATGCTCTAAGCTTTCACAGTTGTTACGACTTCCGTAGCCTTCCAAATATATGACCTTCACTCAAAGCGAAGTGGTTCTCGTCTTCTGTATCTTCCTGGTGACGCAACCACTAGCTGTAATATGCGGGACGATTATTTCTTACATTCCATTGTACAGAGTACACGCTGTTTGGATTGTCTGGACTTGAAGAATTAACCCATCACTTTCGTCAGCATGCAAGTTTGACGCATTATCGCATGAAACTAACCAGGTAGGTGGAGTGTTAAGCGACCATAATGAAGGTAGAATACTTTTCGATCTGTGGTATATTTTATCGACCCCTGTACAGACAAGTAGACAGACTACCATGTGCCTTCAGATTGCGTCGCTCTTGACTGGTGAACAGGAGTTACGTGTTTCCGAAGAGAAAACAGAAAGGAATTTCTTCATAATGAATGCTTTCGAGTGTAACTTAGCACGAACACTCACTATGAAAAGTCAGCCGCTCACTATTCCTCTGAACGAAGTGTTTCTTTTTCACATACAGAGGGGTCTAAAAAAATGTATCCACTGTTTAAAAGTCCATAACTGGCAATCTAATTGACGGAGTTGTCTCATCTTTGGTAGTGTAATAGTTTGTAGTTTCGGCAATCGCCACACAAGCGTTGTATTGCGTTGTTTTGTTTGTCAGATGACAGTCGCCAGAAAATCAGTGTTTAGTTCTTAGTTGCACGTAGTTACTCGAGTAAACATGGCTGGCACAAGGCTTACATTCGATGAAAGGTTCAAATGGTTCAAATGGCTCTGAGCGCTTAACATCTGTGGTCATCAGTCCCCTAGAACTTAGAACTACTTAAACCGAACTAACCTAAGGACATCACACACATCCATGCCCGAGGCAGGATTCGAACCTGCGATCGTAGCAGTCGCGCGGTTCCGGACTGAGCGCCTAGAACCGCTAGACCACCGCGGCCGGCTATGAAAGGAAGTCAGTTTTGATGTGGTATTTTAAGTACGAAAACATTAATGAGGTTCAACGGCAATGGCAAAATGAGTATCAAACAGAGCCACCGACACGTTTAACGATTCGTCGCATTCGAGACAAATTTGAAGCCGAAGGCTCTGTTAAAGATGTACACAAACAACGATCTGGACGATCTGTAACAGTGACAAGTCCAGCTAACTCGCGTCGTTTGTTACAACAATTCACTCGCTCACCACAGAAGTGTGTTGAGGCAGTGTGACCATGAACTGGAGTGAGTCGCTCAAGTGTTCGGCGAATTTTGAAGACAGCAAAGTGGAAGTGCTACATCCCACGATTGCAATGAACGAGGACGACCCAGATCGTAGAATAGAGTACTGCGAGTGGTTTACTAACATGGTGCGCAACGATGAAGAGTTTGCAGAGATGATTGTGTGGTCTAATGAGGCACAGTTCAAACTCAATGGTACAGTAAATCGCCACAATTGCATCTACTGGGCCGCCGAAAATCCGAACGTCCATGTAGACAAAGCCGTGAATTTGCCAGGAGTAAATGTGTGGTGTGGGTTGTCTTACCGGTGCTTGATTGGGCCATTCTTTGACGGCACAGTTACCGGTGAGGTGTACCTTCAGAAGCTTCAGACATCTATTTTACCTGCCATCCGAGACTTTTATGGAGACGGAAGAGTATACTTTCAACAAGATGGTGCCCTAGCCCACTACCAAAATCGTGTTAGGGCGTACCTCGACGAAAATCTACCAGGAAGATGGATAGGCCGTAGAGGTGCTGTGGAGCATCCACCACGTTCCCCAGACCTAACTCCTCTGGATTTTCACCTGTGGGGAACACTAAAGCACGTCGTTTATGGATAAAAGCCACGCACACTGGATGAACTTCGAGAATCCATCGTACATTCATGAGCAAATATCAACGTGAACACGTTGCAGTCAGTAGTTCGCGCTGCAGTTCGACGGCATCGTTTGTGTGTAGATCTTAATGGTGACCATTTCGAACACCTACAGTGATATCTTTAAGTTGGACTTTAAGCTACACTTTCACCAAAAATGAGACAACTCCGTCAATTAGTTTGCAAGTTATGGACTTTTAAACAGTGGATACATTTTTTTGGACCCCTCTGTATAATGACATCATCCCTTACGAGAACCAATAAGATTTTATAGTTATTTTTCTGGTGACGCTGACAAATGTTGCAACAGTGCGCGACATGGTAAGGCAAAAGACGGAGGAGGGGATGCTTTTTTGTTATTTTGTGTATGCTTTATTCACATACTGGTCAGCCAGAACATTATGACCATCGACCTACTATCGATATAGACTCTTACGGGAGATAGCAGCGTCACCTGGCGAGAAGTGACTGCTACACACGCACGCACGAGGCATGTATTATCAATAAGCGTGCTGTCCGTGTGTACTATGGGAAAAGCGCGCTATCTGACTCTGACCAGGCGCAGACTATGATGACCTGGAGGCTCGGCACGAGCATTTCGGAAACTGTACGATTTGTTGGGTGTTCGAGGAGTGCTGTGGTGAATGTCTTCAACACGTAGCGAAACCAAGGTGAAACCACGTCCAGATGTCGTGGGATAGGGCGATCACGCCTCATTACAAATGTCGGAAGTAGTAGGCTGGGCAGCCTCGTAAAACAGGAAAGACGGCGAACTCTGGCGGAGCGAACATCCTACTTTAATGTTGGGCAGAGCACGAGTGCATCTGAACACACAGTGCACCGAGCACTCCTAACGATGAGCCTCCGAAACTGACGACGCACGCACGTGCCAGAGTGTAGCACCCTGGTGATAAGAAAAAAATACGTGTTAAATCAGTCGCTGCTCATTTTATACTTGATGGTCCATCTGTTATTGTAGGCTATAATTTGAATTTTAGTTTGGATGATAATGATACGTTTTCTCATGGGAATGGTTGATTTAAAGTGGCTTTTGTAAGACGATGTGGTGTTGTAAGTAATGTTCCTGATCTCGAGAGTTTTTCAGAGCTTATCGCAGTTATCATGTCGGGCAACAAGGTAATAACAATTTTGGAAAATGCATGGGCACGTGACCATCGGACCTGGACGCTAGGGCAGTGGCAGAATGTTGCATGGTCTGATGAATCCCGATATCTTCTCTATCATGCTGATGGGAGGGCGTGAATCCGTCGTCGTCCAGAGGAACAGCTCCTTGACTCCTGTTCTGCGGGACAGAGACAAGCTGGCGGCGACTCCATTATGCTCTGGGGAACATTCACGTGGGCAACTGTGGGCCCATTGGAGCTCGTTCAAGGCACCGTGACGGCCAAGGAGTATCGTACACAGGTTGCAGATCACTGAACCCCTTCATGACGATCATGGTTCCCCACGGCAGTGACATTTTTTCAACAAGATAATGCGGCATATCACAAGGCAAAGAGTGTGATGGAGCGGTTCGAGGAACACTGGCAAGTTCCAGTTGATGTGATGGTTCCTCAACTCGCCATATCTGAACCCGATCGACCACACTTGTAAGGTGACCATATTTTCTAGACTCAAATTCGGGACATTAACATATTTCCTAGGCCCAGATCCGGGACACATTAAAATTTTGCAAAATAGGCTATATTTATTTATTTATTATATGAGAAGAAGGTTTCAGTTAAATGTAATAAATACAAAATATCAATTAAATTTGTTGCAAAGAAAAGCACTAAGATGAATGAGTGTGATCAGGGCAACTGTATTTATCAGTGCTGTGAATTTTCTTTATGAAGTCTGTATTTTTCGACAACATATGAAAAAACTCGACACAAGGTTCATCATAATTTATTCTACTTACTAACATTGCTTTTATGGTTTCTACAGCCAACTGTGTTTTATCACTTGTCCATATATTGTTCATGTGGGAAAATACCCTTTCAGTAGCAGCATTAGTGCCAGGAAGGCAGAAATAAACTCCACTAGCTTGAGTACATGTGAGAACGGCACATGATTCTGGCTGAAATGAGAAATCATCTCAACCCATCTTTGACCTGGAACAGTGTTGTTAGCAGTCCACTCAATGATTTTCTCAGTGGTTACAAACTGTTTGACGCTGACATGCTCATCATACATTACATTTGCTGCAAACTGAACATATGGCACAGTTTCGCTAACTAGAGAAGAAGTTCTTGCAATGTCATCCCATACAGGTATTTGATTCAAGGTAACCCAATTGTAGCAGTCCAAGTTCTGGAAACTTTTTTCAGTCCACTTTTTTAAGTAGGATAGAGCAGTTTCATAGAAAAATAATACAGCACCATGAAAGCTCTTTACCTCTGCTGGAAGCAGACGTGTTTGCACAGTAGAAACAGTTTGATAACGGTTTCTACAATTTTTTCGTACTGTCTTGTCAAACAATTTCCCACCATAACTAAAGCTAATAATAAAATATACCGATACAGGTGAAATGAATGTCTAATTCGGGACAAATTAGGTCATGATTGTTAATTTCGGGACAAACAGGTGGTCCCGAATTACCTTTGAAAAAATTCGGGACAGACACACAAAAATTCCGACTGTCCCGAAAGAAACGGGACGGATGGTCACCTCAACGCTTGGGATGTGATTGAACTTGGCGTCAGTGTTCATCGCCTCCCTCCCCGGGATTTTGCGGGAATAGGTGACTTGTGTGTGCAGACGTTGCGCCAACTACCTCCAGCGACCTAGCAAGGCCTCATGACGCGTTGCTGTTGTTATCCGTGCCAAAGGTGGACATACCGGCTATTAGGTAGGTGGTTATAATGTTCTGGCTGATCAGTGCATCTCCTAGTAAAGATTATCATTCAAATCCTGAACAATTTTCCATCCATTTGCTATTAATTTCTATCCCGAGTTAATAACCACATTTAATAATATCTCGTTTTTAGAGTTCCGTACATCAACCAATAAAAACGGAACCCTTATAGGACCTCATAGTTGTCTGTCTATCCGACTGTTCAGAACCTATTTCTCAGGAAAAAGTTGACGTATCAAGTTCAAATTTATGTCACATATTAAGGTCTGAGGCCCCTTGGCGATGTAAGGAAGTGAAGTTTCTAAGCTAATGCAATTTAAAGATTTGACCACTTATGTCACTATATTAGTACTCGCAAGCCCCCTCATCAAACGTTTAGGATACTGAATCATGAAATTTCACAAGAAGAGAGTTTTCACACTGCCACCAAAGGAAAAAAAAATCCGAAAATTGTTGGCTTGTAATTATACCAGACGAAAAAAGTTTTTTGTCAATTGTTATGAGACACTCTGTCCATCTGTTAACTCCCCTTTTCCCCCAAGAAGACTTGAGAGACGTAGCAAGTTGAAATTTATATCACATAATGAGGTCTATACTTTGGTGGTGTAAAAATATTAAGCTTCAATGTCAGTTCAATCAAAAGATATGGCCGTTTATGTCATATTTTGATATTGCTGGACTCCCTCGTTACAACCTATAGGGTACTTCCCCTTGACATAGAATAACGAAATTTGGCAAAAAGAAAGGTTTCAAAGGACAAGCAAAAGAGAAGAATCAGAAAATTGTTGATTTGTAACTATATCACACGAAAACATTTTTCTTTTTTCATTTGTTATCCGACTTTTAACTTGAAGTTAAAACATTATCGAGTGTCTGGGAACCGATATCTTGCCAGTATCATTGTCGATCAGAGGCAAAAATGGTAGGAATCCTCGATTCCTGTAATGGATCAACTGTCTACATACATAATTAAGTTTGTACGGAACCCTCAGTGCACGAGTCGTACGTGCAACTAGCCAATTTTGCTGACTGTCGAGTAGGTTTGAACAACATTAAAACAACCAGAGCAGTATGCACGAAATGTTTAGAACTGATGTAACGGAATCACATTCAGTGGAAATTTACTTCGTTCATGGCAACCAGAGACACATTTGCTCACATGCAATAAACATTCTAGACCGAACCATGCAACGTCGTAATAAAAAAATTGAAACGTTCAACTGAACAGCAAACAAGTGAGTGTTCCAATTGGAGTGAGACCGACTGCATTATTTTGTGTACCAAATATGGTCAGTTATGTGCGTATATTCTTAAAGACGGTCGTCGTACCCTTGAAGATCCTTATTTCAAAAATAAGGACTTTTAGCGCGAAATGTGTGTCTTCTCTTACAGCTGCGCACTATTTTTCCGGTATTTTTATTTTAATAGCAACCACAAAGTGAGCTTTTGTGACTTACGTGACCACTCATTTGCGGCTAATGCTCATATGTGTTTTTGGCTTTTTTCCACGTTTACAATTGGTTTTCCGAGTAACTGTCCCTTACTAGAGACGGCTCGCGCCGAGCATAGTATTATCTGACATTTGTGTTTATGAGCATCAGTTGCTGTTGCTGATACCACTGAGACACTTGTGCGGCACGAACGAAAGTGATACTGATGTAGGAATCACCATATGTTTGTATAAGTGGCAGTCAAATGAAAACGAGACAGATAGAAAAAAGGTAAGTAAACTGTTTATTATTCCAAAAGTAATCGCCGTTGTTAATACATTTGTCCCACTATGTGACAATACGATAAATTGCTTCATGTAAAAATATTTCCAGCTGTCTACAGAACCATGATTGCACCCAGATGTGCATCTCTTTGTGCGAAGCAAATCGGCGGCAACAAATGTCTTTCTTCAGGGTTTCAAAAATATGGAAATAGCATGGGGAGATATCGGGACTATATGGAGGATGTGTAAGAGCTTCCCAGCGTAACTTCTGCAACGTAGGCGGAACAACCTTGGCGACATATGGGCCCGCCTCTTCGGACGAAGAGGTGCACGTCTGAGTAAATACATGTTTCGTAGGCAACTGCAAACAATTTTACACGAAGATATTGACCGTCTTGCCTCATAGCGAGAGAAATGTATTAACAGTTACGACGATTACTTTTGAAATAATAAATAATTTACTTACTTTTTTCCATATGTCTCGTTTTCATTTGACAGCCCATTAAATGTCACGAATCCATTAAGCTTTCGTTTAACTTACAGTAGTTTCTGTTTTGCATGTAAATAATCATATCTGACCTCCCTTTATTCCTCATGGCGCTTGTTTTCTGGCTTTTCTGCCCAGCAAGTGTTACTGCGTATGACCCTTGCTTTCACACTGAAATATCTGCCCAATTAATTCTCTGACCTTTATCGGACAGCTCTCTGAGGTTAATTTGAGCACACGCACCACTCAAGAATGGAAGCTTAATTCTGAAAATAACCTCTCAATTATGCCTTAGCCACTCTCCACCGTACAATTTTTCCTGGGGCGTTCCCAGCTTGACTTCCAGGATAGCCTTCTTCCGCTTCAGAGAAATATTGTAACACTACCAGCAGCCGCTGTGAGAGACGATGTCTTCAAACGGGTTATGAGCTGTAATATATGAAGAATTACGTTCTTGGAAGAAGATTGATCTATCTACGAGAGGCAGTTTTCGTGACCAGTGCTGCTGCTATTCAGTCAGGTAGATCCTCAATAGGCCTCACAAGATCTGAGTGTACCCTGCTTGCCAACCGCACTCGGCAGACCCGGACTGTTCCCATCCAAGTGCAAGTGAACAGGCCATGAAGGTCCAATGTCACCATCCGGCCACTGTATCATTCTTAGCCCTTACACGTCACCAGATGCGGATATGAAGGGGCATGTGGTCAGCACACCACTCTGACTCGTGATTGGAGCCGCTACCCTCCAATCACGTAGCTCCTCAATGGTCCTAACATCCTAACAAGTGTTGAGTGCCCCCCGCTTGCCAACAGCACTCGGCAGACCCTGACAGTGACCCATCCAAGTGCTAGCAAAGTGCTTAACCTAGGTGATCTGACTGGAACCGGTGTTACCACTGTGGCAAGACTACTTATCGTTAAATAAATCCGCTTGTGAAATGTCATTGGTTGCTCTGGTTGGGGGGGAGGGGAGAGGTTTACTCTCATGTTTTCTGATCTACAAGCCTAATAGCTTAATAACTAGTTAATTACTACGCTTCCTTACGCTGTTCGTTGTCATCTATTTCGCTGATCAATAGAACTTGTTATTCTGTTTTAAAATATTTTCCAGTTAGAACAGTTATCATTTAAAAGTTACCAATTTCATCAAAATTTCCTATACACTTGTCAGATTTTGATTGAATAAATTTAAATCTTTACGAGTGCTTGAAAACTGTGCGAGATGGACTGTAGTAGCGTAAACGTAAAGTCCGTGGCGCAAGCCCGTGACTCGACTATCGGCCTGAGTGCATGCAGAGTGCAGCCTTTCTATTTCGCCGCGACGCAAGCAGAGAGGTGCGTGGCGGGCACGACCACCCGGCCACCTTTTACTTTCAGGAAAGATCCCCGGTACTAATTTTTACAGCAGACTAAGTGGACCTGGGGCCGTCCTGAACGGACGGGAAAGAGGGTAAATCCCCGCCCCATCCGGTATAGAACCAGGAACCTACAGGGTTGGCGTCGAGTGCTATACCCGGTAGATTAACATGAATAATGAAAGTAACGTATTCCGCATAAATAGGCAGGAATATCCATTTTTGTATAATTACGAGATAGCACAACAGTCACTGGAAGCAGTCACATCCATGAAATATCAAGTAATATCCGTACGAAGCGATTTAAAGTGGAACGACCACACCAAACTAATCGCAGGTATGGCAGATGCCAGACTGAGGTTCATCGGAAGAATCCTTAGGAAATGTAGTCGCCGGTCGGTGTGGCCGTGCGGTTGGTTCTAGGCGCTTCAGTCTAGAACCGCGTGACCGCTACGGTCGCAGGTTCGAATCCTGCCTCGGGCATGGATGTTTGTGATGTCCTTAGGTTAGTTAGGCTTAAGTAGTTCTAAATTCTAGGGGACTGATGACCTCAAAAGTTAAGTCCCATAGTGCTCAGAGCCATTTGAACCATTTTAAATGTAGTCCATCCACGAAAGAGATAGCTTACAAGACCCTCGTCCGAGCAGCACTTGAATATTGTTCGTCTAACTAAGAACCGTACCAGGTAGGATTGGTAGAGGAAATGAAAAAGGTCGAAAGGAGAGCAGTGCGTTTTGTCACAGATTCATTTAGTAAGCGCGAGAGCGTTACGGAGATGCTCAGCCAACTGCAGTGTCAGACGCTGTAAGAGAGGCTTCAGCGTCACGGCGTGGTTTGCTGTTACAGTTCAGAGCGTATATTCGTCGAAGAGTCAGCAAAAACATCGCTTCCTTCTACGTAGATCTCGCGAAAATACCGTGAAGGTTGACCTAGAGAGATGCGAGCTCGCACGGTAGCTCACCAACAGTCTTCCTTTCCGCGAACCTTTCGCGACTACAACAGGAAAGGGGGAAAGTGAGTCATACAGGAAGTACTCTGCGACCCACCGTAAGGTGGCTTGCGGAGTGCAGATGTAGGTAAAAATAAAATACTAGTGAAATACGATCACCGAAGTGCTGTACAGACATTATGACTAAAACTATAGCGGCATAAAAGTCATTCTGTTTGCGTAAAGGTGGATGAGGGGCTGAGAATTAGAGGAGTGTAAGGGCTGTACTCTTTAAGTCACACACAAAACGAGATGGCGCAGTGCTGAGACACTTTTAGGACGGCGGTTGAAACTCCCGTTCGGCCATCTGCATTAATGCAGATGTCGAAATAGTGCGTTTGTATAAGGATACTGCCGAAATCCTTCTCCGGCCTTCCTTTTTCCGAGTTTGCACTCTGTCTCTAGTGACCTCATCGTCGGGGGGACTTTAAACACGGGACCTTACGGACGAGAAATAAATAAATGTCACGGGCTTATTTCAAATAGTTTACAATGATCGTGAAAAGGACAGGGATAACGCATGTGATAGATGCCTGGAAACGCGGGCCTTACACGTTTTTTGCCTGTTGGGCGCGCCATTTTCCTGCTACCAGGATGTTGCTCGTAAGCGGGATTCCCTGCAGATGAGGATAAACGTGAAGTTCCGGCGCACTGAAGCCTTAACGGCACACCGTGGCTGTTTTAAAGACATGGTCTCGCAGGTTGCACTTTCCTCTCTCTGCGCCGTCACCTTGTGGAAATATGAACCGTTCCGTAGGCGAGACGCTAAAATGCAAACTTCACTGTTTCTGGGTAACGTGAACTAATTAGAGCGGTACTGTTACGTGCTTTACTCAGCAGCGGCCTTGGAAGACACATCGTAAACTGCAAATAAGCATTCCTTAACCACTGTAATGTATTAATGTTCAGTCATCTCATCCGATAATGAATTGCTACTATCTGCGCTGTGGACGTTGAGACGATTTAACGAATTTCACAGCAGGCGTCAGCGCGCGTTCTAATACTAGTTTAAAGTTGCGGAGCTTTATAACTTTCGCAAGGAGTTTCTATTTCAAGACGATATTCCGCTGTCAGTGGAAGAAACAAAGGGGTGGACTCGCTCAGCATTGAGAACGAGAATGCGTTTTGCGCATGTGCAAAGCTATTTCGCACGACGTCCACCGAACCAATAAGAAAAGGAATTTTGTGTGCTTTCTGGCGCGATCATGCAGAAGGTGTCTTTCCGAAATTACTGCTATTTGCCCCGAGAGGTCTATCATAGATAATTTCTTTGATTCAGTCGGCAGCAGAACTCGAATACATCGGCCTCCTCTCAGAAAAAAAGGACTAATCCTCGGGTAGCTAGGAGTCGTTGAAATGTGCTTCATCTACGTACACAAACACGTAAGTTTTGCAGTATTTTTTGTCTGACTTTCGGTCGGGAGCTGTACTAGAATAGCAACTGCACAGCATGCTGATAACTAGGCTGCTGCTGAATCCTGCAGTTTGGCCGTGTTGTTTAAAACTCGTCACCACGGTTCATATGAGTCTTCAGGGGTCAGCAGTACACGTTTTGTGTACCGAACAATCTAAAGGTCGCATGTCATGTGGCTAGGTTTTTCTCGGTTTGTGTATTGGTCCCGTGTGTATCTACGACTTGTCTCGCAATGACGTTTGCGCGAATGTCACGAGGTATAATACGTTGTCACATATTTTTGGAACTTCTGCAGTCTGTAACACCATATGAAACCAACTGAAAAGTGGCGATCGGTATTTTTATCGCGGAGTGGCAAATAGCATACAGACCACCTTCTCTCAATATATGACTGTATTTGGAAAGACTGGGTATTTATACTCTATCTTTGTCAGAAACAATATCATCAAACAGATTTTTTTTATGACGATTGCATCAGCTATCAGCTTTCACTTGGCTGTAGCTGATAATTGTGAGTTGAGCGTACTGTAAATGCGATTGTACTTTTGTTTGTTGAAAGCCTCAAGCTATCAGTGAATGCTGCGAAATGTTTTTTTTGCCAACAGTGTATTCGATGATCAAGGAAAGGTACTGGATTTGATAGTGACCGCCCGCGTAATGTAACTTACTTTGGACCATTTTCCGTAGCCTTTAAATTAAATTATCCCAACATTTTTCCCATACCTATGCTAGGAAAGAAAACTGCCGAGGGAATAACACTGTCCGTCCGAGCAACATGTTGCTATCATTTAAACGTTTCAGTGACATTAGCTAAGATTTCGAATATTCGTAGCTGAATTTCAGTGATTTCAGAAGTGAAAATGCGGGCCACTTCTGTCAATAACTATGACAGTAAAACTGATGTACAAAACAAACTGAATATTTTCTGTGAGATGCTTTATTTAAAAAACAAATGTTGAGTGTATTTATCCTATCTTAAACTGTAGGTTTAGGTTTAGTATGTGGAAAATTGCTTTCCTCAGCGGCTGAGAAGAATTGCATTCGTAGTCTCACTACACAATTGTTGCGGCTGGTTGTGTTCTTCATCAACAATTTTTAACGGGCGCGGAGTATAACAACATCCAGAACGGATGAAATAAAATTCTTGCTGTATCGATAAAGACATAATATTTCAATGTAGATAACATTTTGTTGTATCCTAAAAAGTCTATTTCTAATTCTTGTCTCGAACAATAAAATTTTTTATGACATGCCTAATTTTGGCTGTGTTGTTATTTACTGTGCTATCTCCTTCTGAAAGTATGCACTATAATGCCTGTCCAACATCAGTTGTCCAGATTATCTGATATGCAGGTTGCTGCTCCTGACTCGCGCGCATTCGGGAGGATGACGGTTCAATCCCGCGTCCGGCCATCCTGATTTAGGTTTTCCATGATTTCCCTAAATCGCTTTAGGCAAATGCCGGGATGGTTCCTTTGAAGGGCATGGCCGACTTCCTTCCCCATCCTTGCACAATCCAATGAGACCGATGACCTCGCTGTCTGGTCTCTTCCAACAAATCAACCCAACCCCTGACTCGCGCGATGAAATTAAATTTAACGGCGAGTTAATGACCACTGGTCATTGCGGTGTTAGAGCTCTTCAGAACTAATCGGCGTATGATGGGACGTTACCGTTTCGTTGTGTGAAACGACGCTAACGTTTTGTGCAGAAGGAATTGTTGTACACGTGGGACGGCTATGAGCAGTTCGCAGAAGCTCTGCGGGAAGTGTTGAGTGGTGACCACAACCAATGAGGAAGCAAGCGTGCAGGCAAGAATGAGAGGGAACCTCGCAGCCCGTAGCTTCCGGCTGACTTCGTGAGTGTTGCGCGTGGTGCAATCCAAGTGCGTGTCAACGGTGTTAAATACTGTACTAGTTTCACTCAGTATTCTCCTTCGGCCGTTCCCAACCGAGCGTGAGTGAAATGAATGGTCAGTAATCACAACAACTCATTTACTTCCATTGCCTGAACTTTTGCCAGCGTTTTTCCTTGAATCTGTCTGCATATATGAGAGCCTTTCTTGTTCTCAGTGATCATGTATGCGATTCGAGACTCAGTGTTACAGACTGTCTATGTATCAGCTTTTCGCCGCGGACAATATATGCGTGCTGAATAACGTGAATCAGCTGCACAGGAGAATAGAATCTGTGTAGTTGCCTGCTAACTTCCTGGGAACTACTTTAAGACGCAGTTCTCCTCTGGTTGTAAAATACAGTGTTGTCGTACTTTATACAGAAGCCTGAAATGGCGATGATATTTTGTGGACAAAATTTTATGAAAGAGAATAAAGTTACATTGTAAATTTTTTTCCAGCGAGGTCGATCGTATTGCAGTATTGCCTGGGAGACTATTTTGCTTTGCGCTGATTGCACCCTTTCGTGAACGAAATGTAAATGCAGTAATGGTGTCTTTCAACGTGCTCGTGACGACAAGATGAAAAAGATCCTGTGTTTGTCACAGGAAGACTGTTTTACAGGCTTGAAACGCACTTTTTTGTAGAAATAGCCCCATTTTAGGAAATTTCACTTTAACGCATTTCCAGTGAGTAGATTCCTTCCTTGTTGTACAAGTCTGGAACGTGTGCAAAATAATTTTCTGTGGCAGCCGTCACTTCATCGGACTAAAATCGTGCATCTGCCACACATTTGTACAGATGTGGGAACAGGCGGAAGTCAGAGGTGCTGTTGCCGGTGAATAGTGTGGAAGTATTAAAAAATGATTACTCCAGTTACTCCTGTTAACTGTTGCTGAAACACCTTTTGCTGCCTGTGAGAGATGAATTTTTTGTTTTGTTTCGTAGTCCTACTTTCTCCTCGTGTATCTCTTTAATTGAGTGGATCAAGAAGTACTGGACAGTTATTTTTACCCCTTACAAAGTAATGAACTAATATTGTAATGAGAAAGCACTGAAAATAATCTTCCCAGGAGGAGTATTTGTTCTGAAAAACTCCGGACATCAATGGGAAGCTGATTTTCAAATTTGCTTTCGGTCATTATTCTACAAAGATAGCACCTTTTTTGCACAAAAGTTTCTTGTAGCTAATCCGTTACTTGATGGATACCGTGTTCCCACTTCTGAAGCTTAAGGTGTCCACTATGTAATACACCATTACTGGTCGATCGTCTATTGTTACATGGTGCAATGCCTTGATTTTACATGTCTGGTTGCAGCTATTTGACGTTCCTCACGTTGATAATCTTAAAGTACAAGGGAATTTGAATAGAGTTGTCCTTATCTTAACTGTTGAAAATTAAGAATCAGCTTACTTACTAATCCTAAGCAACATTGAATAAATTTCCACGAGTGATAAGCCGATTTTTTGTGGCGCCCCGGTATCCATTTGGTGGAAAACTCTAGAACAGGGGTCTCCAAACTTTTTAGTCCGCGGGCCACATTGACTCCTCCACGAAGTCATAAGGGCCAAGATCTACCTAGTGGGATTAAAGCACCCTAGCACTCCATGATCACCGTAATGTAAGGCTAAAGGAAAGATGAAATCGCAAAAATTTAAGGTTGTGGGAATAGCATAGCCCTGAAACGGACTACGATTTTTATTTAATTACATAATTTTGATTGGTGGACATACCTGACCGAAATTCTGGCGAATTCCACCGACAAAAAAGTATGTCACTGCACATTCTGTATGTATTTTACAACGTAATCAAAAGAAAGTGAATCCTCGCTTAAGAAGCATCTTCCATAATGACTGATTACTAAGGCTAGTCGCCGAAGTGGCGTCCATTTGAGAGACTTGCACCTTACTCGTGAGTAGAATAAAATGCAAAGAATTTTTGTACTTAAAATTTTTTCGCCAAACTAGTCTGTTAACAGTTCTTTTTTTTTTTTCTTCACTGTCGCGCGGATCATGGTCTGTCTGTTTATTGTGGATAGCCACAAGTTTAACCATGACCTTCCGCTTTGTAAAGATAGAGCTCCGACAATGTTGCGGTGTATTGGTCGCGATGGGCCTCGAAAGTCAACTGTTGCCAGTATAGGTACCACCTCAAATGTTTGGTGGGCCGGATACGGGGGATGACCGGCCAGCTAACGCGGGCCGGTTTGCCGGCCTTCGCGGGCCGTAGTTTGGAGACCCCTGCTCTAGAACACTTACTATTTGAAAGTGCGCCATAAACAAAACCATTCAGAAGAACAAATTGACACTTGATTTACACTACTGCGTAATACGAAACAGTACAAAAAGGCAATTTTATCGATATCAAGGACATCTCTGCGCCAGGCCGTGCATGTTTCACCTTGGTCTCGTACTTAGTGTCGATGGCTGTTACGGCTGCATGTAGAGCTCAGTATTAAAATTGTATTGTTAATGAGGGCAAAGGGAACCTGAAATCCTCTGCTGCTGCATAGCATTCGCTGTACGATTAGCATCAAAGGCGTTTCCGATCTTCATTTCCCCATTTAACACACATACCGCCATTGGCAAAGTCAACTTGATCCATGAGAAAATTGAGAGACGGTGGGCATTCAGCTGAAGAGATTAACATACAATCCGATAATGAGAAGCGTAGGCCACGACCTCTCCTTTCCTCTTTCAGTTGTCGAAGGGGCTCGTCATTGTAATGAATACAACTGTATCGCTTTTTTCTTGTATACTAACCTTGAAATGTATAGGTAACTTCTTAATGTGATTTCCTCAACCCATGTCAGTCACTGTATTTTGCAGCCAAGTCAAAGTGACCATCATTTATCAGCAACATAATATTGACACATAGTTAGCTACTAGATATACATAGCTCCCAAATTGAGGCTTGATTTATAGAATATAGGGATCTGATTTCGTTGGTTCATCAAATATGTAAAATGGAGCTATAAATGCCAATCATCCACGATGATGTTTTTCAAATAAAGGCGAAACCCATCTGGTGAAATATTTCTTAATTAACAGTACGCTTAAGACAGTAAAGAAAAAAATTACTTGTTCTATAACAATAGC
Source organism: Schistocerca piceifrons (assembly GCF_021461385.2). NCBI lineage: Eukaryota > Metazoa > Arthropoda > Insecta > Orthoptera > Acrididae > Schistocerca > Schistocerca piceifrons. The sequence goes on from NC_060142.1 coordinate 428,866,948, forward strand.
TGCTGCGATCCAAGATCATACAAACATATTACAGTGGTGCTTTAGAGAAGATGAACTTCTTGGGCAAGATCGCTTCCAGACAACCTTTATTGTCGATTACCGTGAGCATATTTACCATCTTCAGTTCTCGATAAGAGGTTAGTGCATGTCTCCTATAACAGCTGTACAAGTACTCTTTCTAAAACATTGCCAGGTATGTGAAGGATGGGCGATTCCTCACCAAGTCAAGGTTAGAACCACAATATACAGACTACAGCAATTCGCCAAATGCTCGTGTCCCATACCACACTCTACTGTGTACTTCATTGCAGCTGGGCACCGCTAATCTAGCTAGGATCCCAACCGTCAAATAGCTATCAAACCATTATTATAACGCAAAAATTTCATATTATACCAGCTACGTGATTATAATAACAGTATTTCACAACAGAAAGCTCACGGTTGGTTCATAGGTGCCATATAATCGTAAGCTCCACGTAGACGTGCATTTGAACATGGCATTGTAAGCCGAAACAGTCAAGCTTGTTGTGCAGACATATCTAGAGACAAGCAAGCTACTGGAATTGAGTTCTTGTGAAAAGGTCTCGCACTGCTCACATCTTTTGTCCCTCTTCCTCTGCGCATTGACACTCTAACACCTTCTTTGAATTCTGGTGGTGTAGAGGTACCATCGATTATTTCGATGATCATATCAGTCAGCTTTCCACCGGGTATATAAAATCCCACTGGTATTCCATCAGGTCCAGGTATTTGTTTGAAAGGAGACATTTTTACAATGAGGTCCAAAGAAACTGGTACACCGGCCTAATGTCGTGTAGAGGCCCCGCGAGCATGCAGAAGTGCCGCAGCACGACGTGGCATGCACTCGACTAATGTTTGATGTAGTGCTGGAGGGATCTTACACCATTAGTCCTGCAGGGATGTCCGTAAATCCGTAGGAGTACGAGGGGGTGGAGATCTCTTCTGAACAGCACGTTGCAAAGGCATCCCATATATGGTGAATAATTTTCATCCTGGGGAGTCTGGTGGCCAGCCGTAGTGTTTAAACTCAGAAGAGTGTTCCTGGAGCCACTCTGTACCAATTCTGAAAGTGTGAGGTGTCACATTGTCCTACTGGAATTGCCCAAGTTCGTCGGAATGCACAATGGACAAGTATGGAAGAAAGTGATCAGACAGGATTCTTACGTACATGTCACCTGCGAGAGTCATATCTAGACGTATCAGGTGCCCCATATCACTCCCACTACACAGGCCCACATCATTACAGAGCCTCCACCAGCATGAACAGTCCCCCCTGCCGGCCGAAGTGGCCGTGCGGTTAAAGGCGCTGCAGTCTGGAACCGCAAGACCGCTACGGTCGCAGGTTCGAATCCTGCCTCGGGCATGGATATTTGTGATGTCCTTAGGTTAGTTAGGTTTAACTAGTTCTAAGTTCTAGGGGACTAATGACCTCAGCAGTTGAGTCCCATAGTGCTCAGAGCCCTCATGAACAGTCCCCTGCTGAAATGCAGGGTCCATGGATATATGAGGTTGTTTCCATACCCGTACACGTCCATTCGCTCGATAGAATTTGAAACGAGACTTGGCTGACCACGCAACATGTTTCCAGTCACTAACAATCAAATGTCGTTGTTGACGGGCCCAGGCCAGGCGTAAAGCTGTGTGTCTTGCAGTGGGTCTTCGGCTCCTAAAGCCCATATCGATGATATTTCGTTGAACTGTTCGCACGCTAACACTTGTTGATGGCCCATCATTGAAATCTGCAGCGATCTGCCGAAGGGTTGCACTTCTGTCACGTTCAACGATTATCTTCAGTCTTCGTTGGTCCCTTGCTTGCAGGATCTTTCTCCGGTCGCAGCGATGTCGGAGATTTGATGTTTTACCGGATTCGTGATGTTCACGGTACACTCGTGAAATGGTCGCACTGGAAAATCCCCTCTTCATCGCTATCTCGGAGACGCTGTGTCCCATCCTCGTGTGCCGACTATAACACCACGTTCAAACTCACTTAAATCTCCATAACCTTCTTTTGTAGCAGCACTAACCGCTCTGACAACTGCGCCAGACACTCGTCTTATATAGGTGTCGCCGACCGCAGCGCCGTATTGTGTTTACATATTTGAATACGCATTCATATACCAGTCTCTTTGGCGCAGCAGCTCTTCACTAGAAACAGTTGTCAGCAGTTGTATATCGTCATCAGGAACGGAATTTTTGTGTATTTAATTGGAATTAAACACTTTGCTATTTTTATTAATACAGAGGGGTCCAAAAAATGTATCCACTGTTTAAAAGTCCATAACTTGCAAACTAATTCACGGAGTTGTCTCATTTTTGGTGAAAATGTAGCTTAAAGTCCAACTTAAAGATATCACTGTAGGTGTTCGAAATGGTCATCATTGAAATTCACACACAAACGATTCCGCCGAACTGCAGTACGAACTACTGACTGCAACGTGTTCACTTGTTTATTTGCACATGAATGTACGATGGATTCTCGAAATTCATCCAATGTGCGTGGCTTTTGTCGATAAACGACGTCTTTTAGTGTTCCCCACAGGTAAAAAGTCCAGAGGAGTTAGGTCTGGGGAACGTGGTAGATACTCCACAACACCTCTACGGCCTATCCATCTTCCTGGTAGATTTTCGTCGAGATACGCCCTAACACGATTTTGGTAGTGGGCTGCGGCACCATATTTTTGAAATTAAACTCTTCTGCCGGCCGCAGTGGTCTAGTGGTTCTAGGCGCGCAGTCCGGAACCGCGGGACTGCTACGGTCGCAGGTTCGAATCCTGCCTCGGGCATGGATGTGTGTGATGTCCTGTCCTTAGGTTAGTTAGGTTTAAGTAGTTCTAAGTTCTAGGGGACTGATGACCACAGAAGTTACGTCCCATAGTGCTCAGAGCCATTTGAACCATTTTAAACTCTTCCATCTCCATACAAGTCTCGGATTGCAGGTAAAATGGATGTCTGAAGCTTCTGAAGGTACAACTCATCGGTAACTGTGCCGTCAAAGAAGAATGGCCCAATGAAGCCCCGGTAAGACAACCCACACCACACATTTACTCCTGGCAAATTCACAGCTTTGTCTACATGGGCGTTCGGATTTTCGGCGGCCCAGTAGATGCAATTGTGGTGATTTACTGCACCATTGAGTTTGAACTGTGCCTCATCAGACCACACAATCATCTTTGCAAACTCTTCATCATTGCGCACCATGTTAGTAAACCACTAGCACTATTCCATTCTATGATCTGGGTCGTCCTCGTTCATTGCGTGTAGCAGTCATGGGATGTAGCACTTTCACTTTGCTGTCTTCAAAATTCACGGAACACTTGAGCGGCTCACTCCAGTTTCAGGGGCGCACTGTCTCACAGACTTTTGTGGTGAGCGAGTGAATTGTTGTAACACACGACGGACTTTTTACTGTTACAGGTCGTCCAGATCGTTGGCTGTGTACATCTTTAACAAAGCCTTCGGCTTCAAATTTGTCTCGAATGCGACGAATCGTTAAACGTGTCGGTTGCTCTGTTTGATACTCATTTCGCCATTGCCGTTGAACCTCATTAATGTTTTCGTACTTAAAATACCACTTAAAAACTGACTTCCTTTCATCGAATGTAAGCCTTGCTCCAGCCAAGTTTACTCGAGTGACTAGGTGCAACTGAGAACAAAACACTTGACTATCTGGCAACTGTCAACTGACAAAACAAATCAACGCAATACAACGCTTGTGTGGCGATTGCCGGAATTACAAACTATTACACTACCAAAGATGAGACAACTCCGTCAATTAGTTATCCAGTTATGGACTTTTAAACAGAGGATACATTTTTTGGACCCCTCTGTATATCAAAGCAGTTTTATATTTAATTGTTGGTGTTATTAACTACAGAAAGCAAACAGTGGCACTGACCAAAAAAGTCTATAAAACTGTATCCTGGTTCCGGTCCTGGTGCTGGGCATGATGCAACTGTGTGTCACGCATTGTGCGGCCTGCGCTGGCCTGGTAGACTACAGGACTGAAAATAGCGCGCCACCTCGTTTGGCGTCAATTATTAACTAAGTGCCTCGTCTGTGTGCGCAGGTGACACGTCGCCTCGGCGCGCTCCGAAATGTTGCTGCTTCTCCTTCTCCTACTGATACCTGCTCAGCACGGCGGAAAGCACAGCCCAGGTAAGTTGCCATATCGCTCATCTCCTCACCCCTCGCACAGGGTCGAGGACCCGGCAGAAAGAAGTGACACCTCACCATGGCCCTTGCAGATCTTGTCTCACGTTCCAGAATAGCCAGTGACGGTCGCACTCTTCCGAAGGTGGTGTCCCAGTTGTTCACCCGAGCAACAAAGAAACAACGGAAGATTACATTTTGTCGGCTGAGGCGAACGACGTCAATAATGACTCAACGCCAGCCATATGACTGTTATGTGCTGGCACCTTAAATCGTCGTCATTCATCTCCTCCTCGCTCTCTCATTTATCCATTTTACCGTTTCTTTTGCGTGGGTCTGCGGCCAGAATAATTTATTCCCAACGTTTAACATGTTGCCAATTGATGTTTCCTCCATACGTAGAGTGCTGAGATGAAGTCTCTCTCTCTCTCTCTCTCTCTCTCTCTCTCTCTCTCTCTCTCTCTCTCCCCCTCCCTCCCTCCTCCCCTCCCACCGTCCCTACCCCCTTGTAATCCACCGAGCGAGGTGGCGCAGTGGTTAGACACTGGACTCGCATTCGGGAGGATGACGGTTCAATCCCGAGTCCTGCCATCCTGATTTAGGTTTTCCGTGATTTCCCTAAATCGCTCCAGGCAAATGCCGGGATGGTTCCTTTCAAAGGGCACGGCCGACTTCCTTCCCCGGCCTTCCCTAATGCGATGAGACCGATGACCTCGCTGTCTGGTCTCCTTCCCCAAAACAATCAACCTTGTCCTCCGTCCCTCCCTCCCTCCCCCCCTGTCCTCCCTTCCTTCTTCTATTTCCCTACCCCCTACATCTATATCTGTATCTACACCCACTTACACATTCCGCAACCTACCGTATGGTGCATGGTGGAGCGTACCTTGTGCCACTACTACTGCCGACCGCCGGCCGGTGTGGCCGTGCGGTCCTAGGCGCTTCAGTCTGGAACCGCGTGACCGCTACGGTCGCAGGTTCGAATCCTGCCTTGGGCATGGATGTGTGTGATGTCCTTAGGTTAGTTAGGTTTAATTAGTTCTAAGTTCTAGGCGACTGATGACATCAGAAGTTAAGTCTCATAGTGCTCAGGGCCATTTGAACCATTTTGAACCACTACTACTCGTTTCCTTTCCTGTTCCACTCGCAAGTGCAACGAGTTCCGTACGAGCCATAATTTTTGTTGTCTTACTTTCGTTGTCCTTATGAAACATGTACGTTAGCGACAGTAGAATCGTTCCGTAGTCTGCTTGAAATTCCGGTTATTTAAATTTTATCAACAGTGCTTCGTTAAACTCAGGCTCAGATGAGATACTACCTGCAGACGTCACGGAGGAAAGGAAAACTGAAGAAGAGTGGGAAGGCTGCAGTCAAAAGACTCAGAAACAGTTGTTGTCAGCAACACGTAATGGCGGCGAAAACTGTGCCCATGTTTGAAAATTCGCAGAAAGTGCGTTCTCAAACGACCATAAGTTACAGAAATGAGCGTATTCACCTCACCAAAACGTGAGAAAACACTGCAGCATCAAAGCCATGACAAGTTGTAGATTGTGTAGCAGACTAGCTACATGTAAGTAAGAAAATAAAATAACCTACTGAAGATAGCACAAAAAGTGCTGAAACATGTCAGGGTAAAACGAAACTGAAAAGGTGTCCTGCATAAGGCGGAATTCTTCGTCTTATCATTTCTATCCTTCACGTTAAAGGAAATGTACGATAATGTTGTACTGTGTTTGGCAACGTATGTGGAAAAGAAGCAGAAGCATTAAGGAAGGGACCGAAGTCGATGAGGTAACTACGACTAATGCATGTAAATAAAGTGCAATGGGCGGTACATGTTGCCTGGCGAATGGATGGGGGATCATAATACAGGGTGTCCAGAAAAGGACTCCCTGATTTCAAAATTAAATATCTCGAAAACAGAGATCGATAGAGGAATGCAGTAAACGGTATGTTTACTGTGAAAGCTGTAAGAAGTTTATACAGCAGTTTGAAATAATAGTTACAAAAGCTGCTAACAGATGGCGCTGTACGCTGTACAGCTCATGTCAGCATAAGTGAAATAATCGTATGAAAACAATCTTTGCAAACAATCAAATCACAATGTTTTCAAAATGTTCACCATTGGCACTACAGAGGTGGCGCAAACGAAGAATGAAATTCGCCCTCACATTTCGTAGTGTCTCAACCGAAATGGATTCACATGCCACAGAGATCGCCGAGTCAAGTTCGTCCAGCGTGGCGGGATGCTTCGGGAAGACCATGTATTTCACTGTGCCCCACAAAAAAGTCACAGGGAGTCAAATCCGGCGAATATGGAGGCCAATCCATGCCTGCACCAGTAAATTTGGGATATTCCAAAGCAATGACTCGATTCCCGAAGTATTCCTCAAGAAAGCGAAACACTTGTTCGGTCCGATGTGGTCGGGCTCCATCTTGCATAAACCATTCAGTACCTGGTTGATCCTCTAATGCTTGCTGTGTGGCGACAAATTGTTCCAAAATTGCAACGTAACGTGCACCAGTGACCGTTTCTCGAATGAAAAAAGGGCCAATAATGCCTCTGCTGCATACTGCAGCCCACACAGTAACTTTAGGAGAATACAGGGGTTTCGTTTCACACTAATAAGGCTTTTCGGAACCCCAAAATCGCCGGTTCTGCTTATTCACGTATCCATTCAGGTGGAAGTGTGCTTCATCTGTAAACCAGATGCAGCCAACATCAAATCCTTCACTATCAATCATTGTGAGCATCTGATTAGCAAAGGCAACCCTTTGTTGCACAGCTCGTACGAGTATGGCCTGGTGCGTTTGAATTTTGAATGGAAACATGTGTAGGCTCTTTCTCAGTATTTACTGCGTGCTGGAACGCTTCAAACCAGTCTCAGATGCAATTCTACGGACGGATGACATTGGATTTCGCTGAATAATTCCAGAAACTGTGGCGATATTTCCAGGCGTAACTGCGGTTTGCTTGCGGCCAACATGCCCCACTAGATCATCAGTTACGCTGCCCGTTCGTTGAAATTTTGCGAAGAGCGTACGAATGGTGTTCGCATCGGGTCCTTTTGGAACATTAAATCGTGTTTGAAAACTTCGCCTTGTTGCCATAGGACTCTCTTCTAAGCTGTGGTACTCTAGCACCAGAAAAACGCGTTGTTCAACGGAGTACATGGTTTTCATCTCTTCCTTCGGTACGCTAACCTCCTTTCACGTTTCAATAGTGGAACTGATCGCTCTGGGCTTCGGATCACTATTTATACTAGGCATTACGTATGGCGATTACAGCACCATCTGTTAGCAGCTTTTGTAACTATTATTTCAAACTGCTGTATAAACTTCTTACAGCTTTCACAATAAACATACCGTTTACTGCATTCCTCTATCGATCTTTGTTTTCGAGATATTTAATTTTGAAATCAGGGAGTCATTTTCTGGACACCCTGTAGTTTGCGCATTGCTGTTTTGCTGTGAATGAAATAATTAAAAAAACTCCATATTATCAGTTATTGGACGTATTTAAGTCATCAGTTATTAGCACTCAAATACTGATAAGTGTTGCATTGTACAACTGACTGATGGCTCTATGGTCATGAAACCAGAAGCTAATTAAAAACGTTTATGCTTCCATAGTGTTAAAGTGACGAAGTCTCCTCTCCTTCCACCGGAATATGCTTTCTGTTTTGTGGTTAATGGCTTACAACAAATGTTGCGCGTCGAAGCACTGTTTCTAGAACAGTCAAGTGTGAATTTCGTGATGCGCATGCGTATATGAAAGATAAATACGTGAGCACTGTGCTGGCTGGCAGTACCAGCTGATCTGCAGGTGCCCTGTGACTCTACTGCGTTAGCCGCTGTCAGAAATAAGGGTGCAAACTATTCGCTAGGCGGCACTAAATGAGACAGTTCTTTTTTTGTGCGAAACCTGTATGTAAGATCTGCTTCACAGTTCTAAATACCGTAACTCGAGTGCCAGTTAATATCCCTCTGTGCCTCGTGTTATTTTATCTGATCCTCTAGCCCAGAGGTGCTAAACCTTTTTAGGCTTCAGATCTACTACATGCAATTTAGTCCATTTAGAGATTTGCTAACGTAATAATTCATAAAGATCTAAGCACAAAACCATATCGTAGCCAAAATTAACCATTTTATGTACAGAAAATACAAAAAGCCAATTTACTCTTCATTAAAAGTTATAGGCCTACTACTCAATTTTTAAGATATTTCTCATGCGAAAAAATTAAAATATACACTACCATAAATGTTGAAAAAAGTTTAATGAGATACTTGCCTTTGCTTATCTCTGGGAAGTTAACTATAATCTGGTGAATAATTTGTCAGAGCCAAATTTACATAGCGTGCAAATTGGATCAGTCAGCCTATTTTTACGCTTAGATTTCCCTGTGTGTTAATCGCTGAAAACGCTGCCTCACATAGATAAATTGACCCAAAAAACGACAAAACTTACAATGTTAGGCAAGATTTTTACACTCAATAATATCAGAAAGTTATTTTCGTTGTTTTCCGACATTAACTTCAATGTTATTTTGAAATCTAACTACTTCCTCTTCAAGTTCAGTCTCACTGCATAAGAAAAGAGTACTCATTTTACTTGAAGTATCTTCTACTCTTTTTGGAAAGGTTGAGCTACGAAAGCTAGAACAGGCTCCATTGTCTTGAAATCTGAAAATCGGTTTTCAAACTCTCCATTCAGTGCTGTCAGCTTGGTCGTATACTTCTTTACCGATTTTTGACTGAATAACTTTTGTCGATACGACAGTTTTGATTGTATTTTAGGGTAGTGTCTCACATTTAGTTCTGTGACTGTGCTATACAAAGGTAAAGTTTCTGCATGAAACACCGTACAGAAGATATAAGAGCTATAATAATTTGCTTCTTTCCTTGAAGTTCTTAGTTTAACTCATTTAGTTAGTTTACAGGTCCAACAAGCAGCTCAACTCATACAGTCGTGAGTAACCCTCATCTATTTCAGACACAAAAGATTTTATCACTGGGAGAAGTTCTGTAAATCTGTTTAGAACCATACCTCTATTCAGCCCTCGAACTTCAGTGTACAATAGCAGGTCTCCATATTGGCTATCCAATTCTTCTAATAGCACCCAAAATTTTCTTCTCTGTAGCGATTGTGAGGAAATTGACTTCACAATTTTTGTGACAAAAATCACAACCTGTGCCATTTTCAAAATATGTTCACAAAGAACTTCTGTAGTAATACTTAAAAAAAGGTGCTAAATATTCTCCGTTCGCAAATGCTAAAATTGCCAACAAACTGGTATTCTACAAAAACAGCTCATTTAAACAGACTTCGGCAAAGTTTTTGGAAGATGGACTCATTAAGCCGTGGCGATCGAATGGTCGATCGCGATCAACTGGTAGGGCACCTTTGCTCTAGCCCCATAGTAGTTTTCGATACCAGAAATCAGCCATACTTCCCCGTACGAGAGCAGGAAGCGCAGTTTACAACATAGACATGCTTCGCTCCATAAACCCCGCCATCGTCTTAACTGTGGCAATAATTTACGATGAATCCGTTATTTTACGTAGCCAGCGCTTAACACGGACACGTTCGTCCACGGAATCAGGCAGAGAGCTTGATTCCCACCAACCGCCCTAAGGCTACGCTGACCAGAAGAGTCGATTTGATTGAAGCGTGAGAGAGGACATGTCTTGGCGGTTGTGTGTCTCATTTCTTTCAGGTTTGTTATGTTATCAGATTTGACCATTGCTTTGTTGGGTATTTAACTGTACCACAATGCTTCATCTGTTGGCACATACCAGTCGTCGATCTGGAGATGTTGTAGTGACATGTTTGTCATTTCACGTTGTTGATATGAGCGACAACACATTTTAACAAGTCAGTGTGCGATGGCGCCTCTCGAACGTCGAATGACTCAGTGTACAAATAGGGAATCTAGTCATAACGGAATAATTACTCATATATTCCTTTTATTTTAATTGGTTAATGTATGAATTAGTGACCTTCCGGAGCCCACCCTCTTGGCTGAAGTATGGACGCCCACTTCGTTGTCGCCTTCTAGAAGTTTCATCTTCATTCGTCCATTTTCGATTCGTAGATGAGACCGCAACAAGTGAAAATCCAACGAATCTAGCCGTTTGCATAATAACTATATGAGGGCCATTTCACTTTTCGCTGTTCAATATTTGCTGGAATTTCCATGTGTTATCATTTTCTGAGCTGTCATAATCCAGATTATTTCTCTATCTCCAGCATCCACCTCAGACAGCTTTCGTCGTGCGCTCCGTGTCTTTTATGTAACGTAAGCGTTCTCTTATAGATTTTATGAGTCAGAGGTCCCTAAACTCTTTCGTCTCGCAGGCCACATCCCGGTTTTTCTTTTTTGGGTACATCCCCTGCCTGTCATAAATTTAATTTTTATAAATTCATCAACTTCAACGTGTTTTTCACATCTAATCCAGTGCTTCTCACTTTCATAAATTTAGCTAGAGGAGTTTAGAGAGTTTAGAATGAAAAGCTTAAGAAAACATGTTACGTTTTATACAGTTGTTAATTTAAACGACAAAACGCATATATACTAAAATTAATACACGAACACATTTAATGGGAAGAATGAGCATGAGTCTGTGTTGACAGATTGTCAGTATTTGATTTCAGTTTAGTTTAACCTTTCAATCTCCTCAGTCAACTGTTTCTTTATTTTCGTAAGAATGACGACAACCGCACTGAAACCTCTTTTCACGAGATATGAAGTTGGAAAAGCTTTCCCGTGATAGCCCACAATACAGGACAAGTAACAGGTATGTCTCTCTGAGTTAGAATTTCTGATATCCATTCCTAAATTGTACATTAAGTTATCGTTAGTCCTTATTCCGATCTGTTCTTGTAATACGACATCCGTTTTTTCAGTGTCACTGTATGGGTTGAAAATACGGTGTGGTATTTCCATAACCAAAATATTTTCAATGAAAGATACGTAATGTTGAACGTAGTTTGAAGCTTCCTCATCCTGGCAACATATTTATAACAAATTCGGAAACTGGGAAATTTCGCGTCTTCCAATGTTTTTCTTCATTAGTGTAATTCTGGTAAGAAAAGCTGAAATGATGGACTTTCTTTTTATCAGATTTACACTATCCACTAGCAAGTGCAAGTTAACCACATTACATTTAGTAAACAAATCTGTTAAACAAGGAATGTAGAGTTTCCAGTTGATCCAGTTATCATTTGAAATTGATCTCTAGCATCCATAACGCTAAAATAGTCTCGAAAAGTGAGAAAAATCTTGCCAAACATAGGCCTCTTGACAGCCAGCGCACTTCAGTGTGAAGCAGTAATCAATCAAAGTTCTCGTTATTTTCTTCACATACCTGCGCAAATAGCTGAGAATTCGACGCGTTACTTCGAATTTTTTTTACTGTTTTAATGACAAATTGATGAGATTGATGGAATCTATCACTCAGATTTGTAGAAACTGAATGTTATCGACGAATGACGCAAGTGTTTTGCAAACACTCGTGGTACATTCTGTTTTGAATGGCTCATAAATCGACGATAGCGCCCAAACGTGGCTGGGGGCCCATATGCTGCCGCTAATATTATTTACATTTTTTCCATGAATGATCTTCAAAAACATTAAGTATTGATTCGCCTTTAATGTCGTGTTATAACAGTTCTCTCGAAGAGCACTTCGTCTTGAATCTTTTGCTCCATAACAGAACCAACAGATGCCAATAATAATGCTTCAACATCACGTAAAGTTGACTCCTCCAGATGTATGGAGAAATGGGTCGTTTGAACATAATGAGATGCTTTCAGTATCATAACTCATTTCATCAATACGTGTTTGAAGTGTGCTGTTGCTCAGAGGGATACTATTGTGTATGTTATAAGCAGGTATGTGTAGAATTGTTTTAAAAACCTCTGGAATGGCTGGCAAAATTAACTGTTTCCCGATAGTATGCAGTTTTCCAGATTTTACTATTAGTAGCGAGATCGTTTAAGACGTCCGGAAACCATCGTCTCTTTTTAACGAACATACTGTCCACCGTAGGTCTCTTTTTAAGTTTTTCTTTAAGCATTTCAAATCTTTACCTGTTTTATCTGGATGACACCTTCTCAGATGATCCTCCAACTTGGATGGTTTCACAGCGTCATTGCTTAACACTTTGTTGCATAAAAGGCACATTGGTAATAGTTTGCCTGACATTATGAAGTGAAACCAACTTCATATAATCAACATTGTAGTATCTATATTTCAGTGGACAAAAGCTAAGCTATTTAGGTAAATATAACAAATTGTCGGCCCATCTCTCCACAATCGAAGGAACTACAAGAGAAAATTTTTATAAAATATATTACTTACTTTTCTCTGGTACTCCCAAACATGACGCTGATTCTGGTGTGGTACCTAACTGTAGTCTGTTAAAAAGTGGATGAAGGACGGCTCCCTAGTTCTGGATAGGCAGAAGTCTGCCATCTTTGGCCAGCTCGTGTTTTGTAGCCGGCCGCTCAGGGATGTAACACAGAATCTTGTAAGTATAGCCGTTGCGAAGTTATCGTTGTCGCGTGTGTTTCTGTGTCGCACATTAATACATCACTTGATGAGTGCCGAAGCGGTTCCCGGCCAGTAATGAACAGCACCAGATGGTCTCTCCACTCATTGGAGAAGGGCAACAGGTAGTACTTCACGAAGTGGAGCTAAGTACTTCACGAATTACAGCTAGGAAATTAATTAATAATGTCGCTGAATGTTGCGAGCAGGATGTCACCTGATCTCGTTCATGAGCCGATGCGGAGAGGTTTGGAATTTAATCCAGGACATTGGCACAATGATTGGTGATAGGGGACTTTATACGCTACCACTTGCCCTCCCGTAGCCGGGCCAAATACGGGCAGTGAAGAATTACTTGCACTATTAGGATTCGAACGAGCATATCTCCGGGTCGAACGCTATTGCACAGGCGAGCGCTGGCGATCTCGGCTACGGTGGCGGGTAATGTAGGTGGCAACACTGTTATAGCTGATCGGAATATGAATGAACGATTAAGTTGGTTAGCCTGTCAGTAGACGAAAATATCAGCGGAATAATATTTATCTGATGGACATGATGTTTCAAAAAGTACCTCCCTAGTTCAGTTTTATGACAGAATCGAAACTGAGTAGCTCATACGAATGCACATATAACGCGTAACCCAGCTCCGTCCACAGTCAGTCGGCTCAACAAGTCTGCATCTGCTGTGGCAGTGATATCCGTAATTCAGTTCTTCAAATCATTGATGTCGTTCACAGGTGTTTGAAAAACCGTACACTTTACAAAACCCTCATAGGAAAAAATCGGGCATATTGTCGGGTAACGTAGGATGCTGAGAATGCCAATTCACTGTACTACAGACGCCTGGTGCACTGTCTTGACCCAATGTAACGGTATACTCTTTTGTTGGAAAACGACAGTGGCCTGTCAGCTAATTATGCTAAAGTAGGCATCTGTTAAAAATTGTGAAATGGAAGGCTTAGTAATAAAATCTGTCTACTGTCTTTCCAATAGCGTTTCTACTGTGCCAAAGTACGTTTCGAAGTCGCAACTCCAATTAAGTTTTCCATTTATTTCAGCGTCTCAATTTTGCCAAGAATAGCCGCTGTGGCTACCATGAAATTTGTAATCCTGGCCAAGCAATTGAGCCAGTTTTCTCGCTTAAAGATGTTAAGCTGTCGTTAAGTAAAATCATTGGAAACATACGCTTCAACAAGATGTGTCTGATGTTGATATAACAGTGTGCATAACATGTGGAAGTAACCTCACTATCAAATCATACGCAAAAGAAATGAACAAAATTCTCTGATTTGCTGTAAGCTATAACAAAAAAATGCCTAATCCGCAGACTGCTATTTTAGAACGCCCTGTAAGTCCTATAGATGTGCCTTTCTTGCCTGTTGACATCCCCAGGAAGGACCTACATAACAAATGAAGCCTTGATGATGGAGCTGTGACATTTAAATGTGCATTGGCAAAGCAAAACGCTCTTGAAAAGATAGTGGACGGATTTTCACTTCGACCAACTAGAGACCACGTCAATACAGCTGTCTCTTTTACCGAGCTTTGACTGGCGACCAGGGCTCCTGCATTCGTTTCTGGTATTGCTCTTTTGTGTCTCTGGTCCACACCTTCCCTATTTTCAGCTTCGGCCTTTCCTGGAAAACTACATGTGTTCATAGTTTTTCCTTCAGCGCATCTCGCTCATGAGTGTCTTTGGGACAAATTTCCAATTCTCGTAAATCTTTTGCAACTTCTATGAACCATGCTCCTTTGCTTTCATTAGTTTGAAAATAGGTTAATGTCCTTTAATATATTTTTTTTCTGTGGTATTCGTTTCACGTGGTCATAAAAGCCAATTCTTTTTTTTTCCGAATCGTGTCATTTATCTTATCTGCCTTATTATAGAGACTGTGGTTGTGGCGTCTTCAGTACTTGCTGTTTTCTTTGATAGGCCCCAGGAGTTTTCTGAAAAGCTTTCTTTCTTTGGCCTCAAGGTTCCCCATGAGACGATGCCTGTTTCTTGTAAGCGTCGAGAGCACATGGAGAGAGCCTCCCCTCGAATTCCAGTGAAGTAGTGTTTAATTTTCGCCTCATGTTGTAGAGGTAGGCCATTTCCGTCTTGTTAATACGCGACACGAAGTCTTCTTACTGTGAAAAGGTAGGCTCTGTCCGTTCGCTTAGCTATTTAAACTTTACTGTCTGCTTAATTTTTGCTAGTTCGACCCCCGGTTCTCTTGAAGCTGATTTTATGTTTGTCATAAAAGTACGTGTTCTCAAAAGAGATACGAACCCCAGCGTTTGCTGCCTGTGTCTTCAGTTGTTTTTGCTGTCGTTTCTATGGAGTATGAAAAGATTATTAGATCATCTGCGAGAATCATATGCTTGTAGCGTAGCCTTACCCCATCTTCTATTCCTGAACTGTTAATATTTTTTTCGACATTCTCGGATGACCTGTTCACAATTGAAGAGCAGAGGCGTTAGACCATCTCCTTGTCTCACTCCTGTCCTGATTTCAAAGGCGCCAGACATCTCTCCTCTGAACTTCACTTTGGAGATGTCGGTTTGGGTATGCTGTATAACCACTTTTGTCTTGCTATTTAAGTCACTATGGAGCCATGAAATAACTGATAGAATTAAATTTATCCTAAAAAGAGAAAAAGGTTCCAACAATGCGACCAGTTATCCAGTAACACCACAAATTCAATCCAGGACCATCACGTGCCACTTTCCGTATAGTATGAGAAATAGTTGCGTCAAGTTTTGATACTGAATGTGTAAACAGTTAATTCGTGGTAAAATGCAGCACTATTTAAGAAATAACCATTCTCATTTAAACTCTCACTTAACGTCCACAGCAAATTGAATTTTCTGTTGCTTCAGATCTGGTTAACACGTACATCTTGGCGCCATGAATACAACTGGAAACTTTTTCGAATGATTCTAGTCTGGAAATTCATTACACGTGATCATCAGATTTGGTTGGATAAGATATTCAACCCATTGCCCCTTTTTAACAGTCGTCATTGTCCTACACTCTTAGTATATGTTAGAACAGCGGTTCCCAACACAAGGGCCGCGACCTACTTGTGGGGTGGGCCACAGACAGCGTGGCACTGAACCGTGAACGATGGACGTGAGTCGAAAACAAGATAAAAATTATCGAGAGTTTCAGGGATTTCACTCGTCAGTTGTTTTACGATCCGTCCACTGTTGAGATTATTAGAGCCGAAACTTTGCTCGGATTTCGTACTAGTGGAAGGCAAGGAAGCGGCCATGGCCCTTCTAAGGAAAATAGAATTTGTATTTCAGCAGGTTTGTGGAACTGATGCTAAGGTACTTGCATTTCAGTATGAATAGTAATTTTTGTAACTAATTCCTTGCAAAATAAAGACAGAAGAGAAAAAAGAGAAAATTGTAACTGAACCTTGCATGTAATTTTCACAAATAAAATTTCAGAGTATATCGAAGAGTCAGTCTGCATATGCACTGCTATAGCTGACAGCGGACGACTCAGTGTATCGCTCACTGTCTTCGACTGCTTTATACAATACTGCAACAGGAGGAACCTTAACGCCGGCATACAGACTCGGTTTTAATCAGTATGGAAACGGCAGAGACGTAACGGAAACTGTATGGATGAGTACAATAACTAGGGTAGTAGTGTCTTGTAAATACAATTTTCTCTCTTAATTTTCTTAAAAATGCCGAGCTCCGATGGATAAATCACTAAGAATGGAGGCAGTAAAAATCTCTAGCAACTGACACACTCTTGTACAGTTAGAATTTAACATTATAGTTCCCCAATTTATTAGAACGCATCTGACAACGACACAGAGTTTGTGTGACAATTTAAGGAAACTCGTTAAAGAAGGGATATGTCAGTGTGAAACCGAAGAGAATGAATGACACGTTGGTAGGGCAACGGCGAGAGCATTGTGTGCGCGGTTGCGCCACGTACGAGAGCGGACACTGCCATTTCTGTTTCAGTATCAGTACTTCCAACCAGGGCAGTGGAATCACGGGCCAGTCACGGCACTGCAGCGTCACTTGTGAATAAATCCACCTTCAGTCATTGGCTTGTGTTGCATCGAGGGTTGTGTCTACTAGTAGTTACTGCCATATGGATGCTTGGTTTCGGACGGGGTCTTGCCGAAAGACGAAACAATCAAGTCTTGAAGGAACTTCACACCAGATTCTGTAAGTAGTGGTATTGTTATTGAGTCAGTGTCGAGTGCAGTTGCTAACAATGAAGCAAAGAACACCAAAACATATTTTCGTAAATATAGCCTCTACTTTCTAAAACTCGGGTTTGTGTCTCCTGGTACCTCAGTGTGTGGTTTGTTTTGAAATGCTATCCAGCGGATGTACAAAACTATCAAATATTGAAACTAAATACCCTGAATGTGTAGGAAAGTCTCTCGATTTGTTTCAGATCAAGAAAAGAAATCTTTTTTGACTAAATCACCATGGAGTAGGCTTCAAAACAGGACAAACGAAGTACCAGAGTTTCCTACGAACTGTTGGTAATTGCAAAGAAAGTGTTAGCTCACACCGTGAGAGAAGCATTTATCATACCAGCAGCAAAAGTAGTAAGTACTGCTTTGTTTGACAAATAAATAAATGAAATTCCATTATCTGTGAGGAGAAGAATTACTGAAATGTCGGAAAATGTGATTGAAGTTGTCATTCCTGCTTTGAAACAAAGCGAATATTTTTGGCTAAAACTTGATGAGAGTACAGACGTTGCTGGCCGGGATAATTTATTGGATTTGATCGTTTTGAGTTGAATGACAATATTCAAGAAGAACTGTTGTTTTTCCAGTCTTTGCTGACAAAAACAACTAGCGAACTGCTGACAAAATTATGAGGAAAATTAGGTAGATTGCTCAAAGTAGGTAATTTGATATTTAATGGGGCGCGTGGTATCTCTGCTGTTCATATTGGCTTAGTCGACAAAGCTAGGTCAGTTGCTCCCCATGGTTCAGTGGACATAGCAGCGTACTTAGAGAGGACCTTGGACGAATGTCAAAAAAAACTTTTGATGGTGCAGTAAAAATCAACTTTATTAAAGCAAGGCCTAAAGACTCGAGACGTGTTTAGCGTAATGAAATAGGTAGTGAGCACACACAGATTTTACTTCACAGTAAAGTTCAGTGACTGTCGAGAGTTGAAGTATTGTCAAGTCAAGCTTTTTCGGAAACATAGACTATTGGCATATTTGGCGGATATTTTCGGTGTCCTCAACGTTCATAACTGAGCTCTGTGCGGCAAGGATGTTCATAAGTGTTTTGTACATGACAAAGTAAAAGCAATCTATTGAAACTCCAACAATGGCCTCAAAAAGTGGGAGAAGATTCCTTCAACGAATTTCCAGTCTTACATAATTTTTTTGAACACAATGTAGTCATAATTGATAAAACAGCAAAAAAATATCACCTCAAATATTTGACTTCCAGTCACTGAATGTAAAATAATATATTTTCCTAAATTTTTTGCAAATAATTTTAATAATCCTAACTATAAACACTAATTTTCTTCAAACAGTAAGTTTATCAAAAACAGTTAATTTTTCAAACACTAGGATTTTTAAAACTAATATGAATTTATTTTAGTTACTTGTGTTATACAGTGATTATACATTGTATACTTCATTCATAAGAATGAGACATCTACTAACCGGACTTACTAGAATAGTATCTATACCTTTTCATGTTTCTTTTAGGAATTACTTTCCTAAAGTTGAGAGCGAAATGGCTCAGAAATACTTTTGAAGAAGTTTACTTAAAAATTGAAAATGTCATCAAATGAAGAAGACACATCAATTGAACTATCATGTGAGCAGATTCTGAAAGCGTTTTGCCGATTTGCACTGAGACACTTGATGGGCGTTTTGACTACTTATCTATGCGATCGAGTCTTTTTAACTTCACATTTTTTTAAAAATAAGTACAGGAATAGATTGAATGTAGATAATGATTTGCGGCTAAAATGAAAGAGTTTTAATCAATATATTGAATCTCTCAAGGATGACAAACATTGTCAAACATCTCATTGAGTTCATTTTAAAATCGAGCAATCTATTTTGAGTTTTCTTGTTACTGTAACAGCAAGTAAATCTATGAAAATCTTTTCTTTACAGAAAAAAGTTTTCAATCGTCTTGTATAATATGTTTTACGAATTAGGCCTGCTGTCATGTGTGCACATAGGGGTCTAATGTGTGTTTGTTTTTTACTTTTATATTTAGTTACTGGTCCTCTTACCTTTTTTCACAAAATAGGTGGTTCACAAAGCTAAAAAGGTTAGGAACCGTTGACTTAGAACATAACACAAAACTTTTTGAGATTGTGAATGTAAGCCAATAATCCTTTGTGTATGTTAAGTAGTTCTGCTGCTAAAACACAATGAAGTTGTGTAAACATTGGGAGACACCATCTGGTGTACATGGAGCATATTAGCGGAAGATTCGAGTTACGAACGAAATGCGCATACTGACAACTATTAAACAATTTTCTTGAATCACCTGTAAAAATATTTCGTCCCATTCTCACACCATATCCTGCGAACCATAGATGAAGGGAAACAGGCAGATTTCCGAAAAGCGTTTGATACGGTGCCCCACTGCAGATTGACGAAGGCCTGAGGGTAAAGAATAGGTTCCCATGTATATGAGTGGCTCGAAGACTTCTGAAGTAGTAAAATCCACTACATTGTCCACGACGGCGAATGTTCATCAAAGAGAAAGGTATTGTTAGGAGTGCCCCAGGAATGTGTGACGGGACCGCTCTAGTTCTCTGTATACATAAACGGCCTAATGGATAGGGTGAGCAGCAATCTGCGACTGTTTGCTGATGAACTGTAGTGTACGGGAAAGTACCGTCGTTGAGTGACTGTTTGAAGATACGTGATGGACTTGGAGAGAGTTTCAATTTGGTGTGATGAATGATTACTTGCTCTACATGCGAAAAAAATGTAAGTTAATGCATGTGACTAAGAAACGCAATTCCGTAATGTTCGAATACAGTATTAATGGTACGCTGTTTGGCACATCCACATCGGTTAATTACCTTATCGTGACGTTACAAAGCGACATGAAATGGAACGAACACATTTGGAAAATGATTGACTTTGGTTTATTGAGGGAATACTAAGAACGTGTAGAAAGGGAACCACATAGAGCATACTTGTACGATCTATTCTTGAGTACTGCTCGAATGTGTGGAATCCCCATCATGTGGGATTAAAGGAAGACATCGAAGCAATACATGGATGTGATAGTGGATTTGTTACCGGTAGGTTCGATTTATGCTCCGGGAAATGGGAATCCCTGGAGGAAAGATGACGTTCTTTTCGCGAAACTGTTGAAAACTTTACAGAATCGGCATTTGCGGCTACAGAGCGATCGTGCTGCCACCGACGTACATCTCGCTTAAGGGCTGCGAAGACAAGGTAAGAGAAATCAGGGCTCGCACGGATGTATACAGATAGCCGTTTTTCCCGCGCTTCATTTGCAAGTGTAACAGGAATGGGAATGACTAACAGCTGTACATGGCACCGTAGTGCGTGGTGGAGTACGTATGTACATCAGTCATTCGTTTATTAGTTCCATGAAATTGCTTTTTTTTTTGTTTCGATGTTGACTTGGTTAAATTCCAGGTTAGAAATCCAAAGATATGGCGTCCAATCCTCAGTTGATCATAGGATTTTTCTGTTATTTTTCGTTTGTTTCATCTCCGACTGATTTGTCAATGTATAAAATTGTTAGTTGCACCTTCGTTCTGTCTCCTTATAATTGGCTGCACAAGACCGGATTAATTCAAGAGCATACTATCTCGCCTAAGGCCATCCGTACTGAGGCACTGAGGTGTTCAAATCAACCTCCAGGTAGCCGACACCTTTATATTTTTGTTTCGTCACTTCTACTTATTAAGATGCGTTCTTGCTTAGAGAAGAGTCGTCGCTAGCAGAGAGTACGTTTGCGCTCATAGAGCAGGCTGTCCTACTTGAGAGCGATATGCCGCAGCCAGCATCTTTCGCAATAATCCACGGGCCGTGGCTTACGGCATTGTGTTCCAGCTGCTGACTCGCCGCTCTTGCATTTCGTTGAGTGCTGTGAAATGCAGCCTACGTCTTGCCCGTCACCGTCACCTCGCGGTGTGGATTCGCCGTCTGCTGCTGACTTTGATACTACGATTAAAGGATCTCAATGTGGCGTGCACGGTCTGATCGAAGCAATGCCATCGCCTACCCTTCTTTTCGACATCTCTCGCTTCACTTCCAGCTTTCTCCCAGGTGACAACCGTTGCAGCCTATTTCTTGTTCTTATGCAGGTTCCTCTGAATCACAGGGAAAAACCGCTGTCCAACCGATGAGCATAGAGCTGGAGTCGTTGCAACAGAGCGTTGCGATACTGTATGATACTGGTACAAATTTAGTTCGTCTTTTCGCGTAAAATTAGATGTAGAGACGATGCCATAGTTGAATAATTATCTTGTACCACTTAAAAACAGTCATAATTAGTAGCACAATATATACTTTACACCGCCCGAAAGCAAATTTGAAGTTTCTTCTGTGAAAAATCATTTACAATCCTAAGTTCAGCTGAAGACTACTACCAAGGGAACCTCCCCATCGCACCCCCCTCAGATTTACTTATAAGTTGGCACAGTGGATAGGCCTTTATAAACTGAACACAGATCAATTGAGAAAACAGGAAGAAGTTGTGTGGAACTGTGAAAAAATAAGCAAAATATACAAACTGAGTAGTTCACGGTTCGCATAGGTACCATCATGGACAAAGTGATCTGAGGAGCGTCGTGGTCTCGTGGTAGCGTGAGCAGCTGCCGAACGACAGGACCTTGGTTCAAGTCTTCCCTCGAGTAAAAATTTTACTTTCTTTATTTTTGCATAGTTATTATCTGTCCGTTCGTTCATTGACGTCTTTGTTCACTGTAATAAGTTTAGTGTCTGTGTTTTGCGACCGCACTGCAAAACCGTGCGATTAGTAGACGAAAGGACGTGCCTCTCCAATGGGAACCGAAAACATTAGATCGCAAGGTCATAGGTCAACCGATTCCTCCACAGGAAAACACGTCTGATATATTCTATACGACACAGGTGACGGCATGTGCGTCACATGACAGGAATATGTTGTCGACCCACCTAACTTGTACACTTGGCGAAGGTGTAAAAAGATTCTTCTACCTTGCCCGATTTAGGTTTTCTTGTGGATGTGTTAATCACTCCCAAAAAAAGTGATGAAAACATAAGAGTTTGTCACATAAACTGAAAATAAAAAATTAAACTTTTCACTCGATGGAAGATTTGAACCAAGGACCTTTCGTTCCGCAGCTGCTCACGTTACCACGAGACCACCACGGCTCTCCTGCGTTGCCAGTGCCCTTGACGTTGCCTATCTTCGCATGAACTACTCAGTTTGTATATTTTGCTTATTTTTTCACAGTTCCACACAACTTCTTCCTGTTTTTTCAATTGATCTGTTTTCAGTTTTTCAAGGCCTATCCACTGTGCCAACTTATAACTAAATCTGAGGGGGGTGCGATGGGAAGGTTCCCTTGTAAGTACATTGTTTGACACAGAAGCACACACAAGGTGACCGTGAAAATTAGTTAGTTTATGAGTTTGTTAATAACTCACTAAGATGTGGAAAGTTGCAATAGGCTTCCAAGTAAGGTCATTTTTCCCGTGAAGACTGACCATTTACATTACTACTCCTTTAGTTTTAATTTAAAAGAAAATTTAATAAATGTAACCGAACCACATACAAAATTATCCAGTCACAAATACATATGTGCAAATGTGCAGAAAAGGATTCTATTTGTTGTAAAATCTGTTTTCATTGCCTGCTAGCACCTTCAAATCACAAATGAGGTAGTAAAATATTCTTTTGGCTGCATACTTTGCTCCTTTCCGTGGAAGAATGGGGTTTCTTTGTGGGTAGCATAAGATCTTTTTATGTTGTATGTTATGTTCGTGACTGCGAAAGTAATTTCAAATTGTGGCTGGTTTTCACATCACATTTTGTAAGACAGTGAATATATTGTGAATCTGTTGCTAAATATGCCTACTTTTTAAGCAGTTGCCTATGTGAGGCTCGAGAACGGGCAGCAGGTATTATCATTACAACCCGTTGCTGTGCAATGAATAGTTTGTGTCTAAGTTGGAATTATTCTGTATCGTGTTACTGTGCGTGGAAGAATTCAAAGTAAAACAGACACTTACTTTTATCACCAAAATCAGAAACTACGTGCAGAATAAATGCTGCAGAACGCAAGCGTTTGGGATCTGTAATATGTTATTTGTAATTCAAATTCTAAACAGTATGCATAGCCAGGAATCACGTGTGAAGTACACAGTTCGTTTACCATGCCTCTTTGAAGACGAAACTCGCTATTTTAACTTGTTGCAGACATGTAAAACATGTGAATTAGCCGTGAATTAGCAGTTCCAGTGACGTCTGTGTGGAGACTTTTAAGGAGATGCTTACAAGTATGTCCTTATTGTATGCAATTATTACTAGCTATAAATCCTGTAGACTGCGTTTTACGTGCCAACTTTGCAAACGAAACGTTACTGCACGACGATGACGATTTTCTGGATCGTGTCGTCTTCGGTGATGAATCCACATGTCACTTAAGTTGATGTGTGAATACACGTAATGTGCGCTTGTGGGGGTCAGCAAATCCCCATGGGATGGTACGAGGTTCCCCAAAATTGAATGTTTTTGTGCCATATCCCGGCTGAAAGTTTATGAACCTTTCTTTTTCGGTGAAGCAGCTGTAACCGGTGTCTCTTATTTCGATACGCCATAACTATGGCTCATTCTTTATCTGGAAGAAGCTGAACTACTTGGCAGCAAGGTAGTACGCCGCCTCACAGACATAACTCAGTAAGCGATTGGTCAAACGACGTTGCAGCCGGTCACTGCATTGGCTGAAAGGCAGGACGACAGAGCTTGTTTCGCATGGCCTCCATGTTCCCTCGATCTGACGCCATACAGCTTTTACCTCATACAGCTTTTACCTTTGGGGTCAATAAAGGATCGTACGATGTGTGATCAAATAGTAACGGAAATTATGCTGAAGAACCAAAGAAACTGGTACGTCTGCCTAATATCGCGTAGGGACTCCGTGAGCGCGTTGAAGTGCCGCAACACGACGTGGCGTGGACTCGATTAATGTCTGAAGTAGAGCAGGAGGGAATTGACACCATGAATCCTGCAGGGCTGTTCATAAATCAGTAAGATACGAGGGGCTGGAGATGTCTTCTGAACAGCACGTTGCAAGGCATCCCAGTTATGCTCAATAATGTTCATGTCTGGGGAGTTTGGTGGGCAGCGCAAGTGTTTAATCTCAGAAGATTTTCAAGATTTTCCTGGAGCCACTCTGTATCAATTCTGGACGTGTGGGGAGTCGCATTGTCCTTCTAGAACTGCCCAAGTCCGTCAGAATGCACAATGGACGTGAATGGATGCAGGTGATCAAACAGGATGCTTATGTGCGTGTCCACCTGTCGAGTCGTATATAGACGTATTTGAGGTCCCATATCACTCCAACTGCACACGCCCCACATCATTACAGAGCCTCCACCAGCTTGAACAGTCGCCTGCTGATATGGAGGGTCCATGGATTCATTAGGTTGTCTCCTTACCAGTACACGTCCATCCGCTCTATACAATTTGAAACGAGACTCATGCGACCAGGCAACATGTTTCCACTCATCAACAGTCCACTGTCGATGTTGACGGGCCCAGGCGAGGCGTAAAGCT
Source organism: Schistocerca piceifrons (assembly GCF_021461385.2). Lineage (NCBI taxonomy): Eukaryota > Metazoa > Arthropoda > Insecta > Orthoptera > Acrididae > Schistocerca > Schistocerca piceifrons. The sequence continues at coordinate 428,891,435 of NC_060142.1, forward strand.
TTGTGTCGTGCAGTCATCAAGGGTACACGAGTGGACCTTTGGCTCCTAAAGCCCATGTAGATGATGTTCCGTTGAATGGTTCGCACGCTGACGCTTGTTGATGACCCAGCATTGAAATCTGAAGCAGTTTGTGGAAGGGTTGCACTTCTGTCACGTTGAATGATTGTCATCAGTTGTCGTTAGTCCCGTTCTTGCAGGTTGCTTTTTCCGGACGAAGCGCTGTGAGAGATTTGATGTTTTACCGGATTCCTGATATTCACGGTACGCTCATGAAATGGTCGTACGGAAAATTCCCACTTCATCACTGCCTCGGAAATGCTGTGCCGCATCACTCGTGCGCCGACTATAACACCATGTTGTTGGTACACAGCCGGCCGCGGTGGTCTAGCGATTCTAGGCGCTCAGTTCGGAACCGCGCGACTGCCACGGTCGCAGGTTCGAATCCTGCCTCGGGCATGGCTGTGTGTGATGTCCTTAGGTTAGTTAGGTTTAAGTAGTTCTAAGTTCTAGGGGACTGATGACCACAGATGTTAAGTCCCATAGTGCTCAGAGCCATTTGAACCATTTTTTTTTTTTGTTGGTACACATGTTCCTGATGAATGTTTGCATTTTCAGCTGTTTTCCATATTTACGAGTGGTTAATTGTTGAGTGTGGAAAAGATTGTACGTGTTTTCGAGTGATTAGAGAATTTTTGCTTACGAAAAAAGATTGATCAAAGAATTTGCATCAAATTTAGCTTGAAAAAGGAATGAAGTGCATTACCGCATTCGAAATGTTGACTGTGGTTTTTGGCACATCTACTGTGAGGAAGGCAAGAGTTTACGAATGGTATAAACGTCTGAAAGAGAGTCGAGAACACGTTGAAGACGACGATCGCCCTGGACGCACTAGCACATTGATTACTGACGACAATGGGGAAGAAGTAAAGAAAATGTTTCTGGAAAACACGCCGAATCACCATCAGATAGGTTGATGATGATGTCGGCATATTCTTTGGCTAATGCCAATGAATGTTTTTTATGTTTTGGTCATGAAACGTGTAGCAGCAGAGTTTGTTCCGAAATTGTTGAATTTCGACGAGAAACGACGTCGCTCAGACATCGCTCAGGAATTGTTGAATGAAGTCGACAACGATCCAGAACTGCTAAAGAAGGCTACATGATAAGTAACGTACACGGCATTGCGCGGGTGCATACAGCGCAAGCTGTGGCTGCTCTGTTTGGTCGATGGGACTGGGAAGTACTCTACCCCGGACTTAAGTCCTTGTGACTTTGATTTTATTCCGAAAATGAAGGAACCACTTCGTGGCATTCGCTTCACAACTGTTCCAGAGATTCGACAGGCAGTAGACCGCTTCATTCGCACCATCAACAGAACAGGCTCTACCAACGGTATACTACGCCTTCCACATCGCTGGCAACGTGTTCTATACAACGCTGGTGACGGTGACTAGTCTGAAGAACAGTAACACGTACAAACATGTAACTTTTTTGTATCGGTTGGGAATAAATAGTTGCCACTATTTAAGCTCCAACCCTCGTATTTTAAAAAACGGTAGCTCTGAATGCATTTTTGTGTAGACACTTTTAAATATGTATTTTATAATGTATTTTGAAAGACATTTTAATTTTTACAGATGTACTCATATTTTTTGAAAGATAAGCAGATATGTACAGATATAAGAGGTCTATACAAACGCCCATAAGAGAGACGATTAAAATGTAACTGTTTTCTATGGTTGTAAATTATCTTTCCTCTTTAGAGCTGTCAGCCAACTTTAAACATATGTCGCCATACTGGAAATAGAATACGTACTTTACGTAATATCAATGTATGTTTTATGTTTATCTCAATTTACATCTTTTACAGTCTGTATTCTGACGATGGGCTTGTTTATCTAAAGACCGAAACCGCTCAATAAAAAACACGAAGTACGACTTTTGGCTGTTTTCAAAAACTTAGTTTTAACAGCCGCTCCTTCTGCAGGGAATGCCTTCTCTTGTTAAGACAATCATCTCCACATTCAGGAGGATAGCGGCTCCAATTCCGGTCTCGCCCTCCAGATATAACTTTTCCTTGAATATTTAAGACAAATGTCGAGATGGTTCCATCGAGAAAGGCACATCCTAATGCCTTCCTCATCCTTCCCTCATTCGAAGCATGTGCTTCGTGTGTAATTAAACCCTGTTCTTCCATCCTTCCTTTTCAGATTGCAAGACCGTTGACTAAGCTGACCGAAAGAATACATATATGTCACGGCTATAATCTTTCTTACAATTAGAGATTAACGTGTTATGACTCACCGTGTATGATAATGGGCTGTAGACGGTTCAATTCAAAGGAAGTCTTTTATCAGTATGATAAAGCGCTACATGTAATGGCCGGCCGGTGTGGCCGAGCAGTTCTAGGCGCTACAGTCTGGAACCGCGCGACCGCTACGGTCGCAGGTTCGAATCCTGCCTCGGGCATGGATGTGTGTGGTGTCCTTAGGTTAGTTAGGTTTAAGTAGTTCTAAGTTCTAGGGGACTGATGACCTCAGATGTTAAGTCCCATAGTGCTCAGAGCCATTTGAACCATTTGAACTACATGTAATGAATTTATAAGATCATTATTTTTAGCTGTCAAACTTTACACGCAGAAGAGGAATACGTAATAAAATTTCACTACGAGTATTAGCGAAGTTGTGAGTTTACAGTCAACAAACTGGCCCGATATTCCGTTAACTCTCATTTAATTCACTAGGCAACATTGCGGAACTATGTCGACCACTTTCCAGAAGTCCATCACCTTGGGCGCAACCGTCTATTGCTTTCTCGATCTCATGGACGAAAACAAAAAGTACACAAAATCGCTGTCTGCAAACCCATGTTACTTCGTAAAGACGAGATTTTAACCTCGTCAAGTATCACAATACCCGAGCATAAAAAGTGTCCCGTAATTCTACAACAAGCTGAAGTCAGCAACATAGGACTGTAGTTATGCACATCTGTCAGACCATTGTCCTTTGAAACCTGCACATTTTTTCAGTCGCTTAAAACGCTTCGTCGCTGAAAGGACCATAATAAACTGTTGTTGTAGAAGCGGAGCACATGCTGCCGAATAATCTGTATAGAGGCGTACTGGAATTGAAGAAGCACTGGAGGAACGGCGACTCGTGTGCCTTATACCATGGGGCACACGACGACCGAATTATCATCTAAGACAGAAAGGATCGTACAGGTCTCATAGTAGGTCAGTGGCGTCCCTCCTATCTAGCGATTTTCGGTGATTTTCTATTTTACAGATAACTGGGCGCTGACGCGGCGATTAAAACGTGGGACAATATTGCTATCTTCCTCATTGAAACACTTTTATAAGACGAATCCAGTATTTCAACTCTTACTTAATTTAATCCTCCGTTTCGATGTCTTCATGGTTACTTAGTGACTGGATAAATGTTTTTGATCCGTTTACTAACTTGACGAGTGAATCCAAGAGTATAGTCGTAGGACGTTTCGGTTAAACAACGCTGGACACATACCTCACAACCTCTATCATCACATAACTCACCTGTGTAAAGCATAATATACAATACACTTGGTTCACAATCCACATTTCCGTCCTCACGGATAGGTGTTTGGTGTTAGCTATTCATATAAGCTGCAGTTTATTTTCTGTCGCACATGCAACCTGATGCCTTATTGTCACTGATTACATCCTACCTTAGCTGAATCGAAAAGTCTGGGTCTACTCATACCAAGACCTCATGAGTCATTTCTACAACTGACTGCTCGCGGTACTTTCCTGATAAGACGTTTAGTATGTACAATATCACACGATTCCCTGTCCGTGGCACCTGTTCTAATCAAGCGATTCTTGAAACTGTAGCTTGCAAATTAAAATTTCCTTTCATCGCAATGCATGATCATAAAATTTACAGGCGGCAGTGTTCAAATGGTTCAAATGGCTCTGAGCACTATGGGACTCAACTGCTGTGGTCATAAGTCCCCTAGAACTTAGAACTACTTAAACCTAACTAACCTAAGGACAGCACACAATACCCAGCCATCACGAGGCAGAGAAAATCCCTGACCCCGCCGGGAATCGAACCCGGGAACCCGGGCGTGGGAAGCGAGAACGCTACCGCACGACCACGAGATGCGGGCAGGCGGCAGTGTCTAGGCTTTTCCTGAAGCATTTTTCCACTACAAGCTCCCGAGGTAGCAGAAACATCCATTTATCACGTATACTCCGCATCTGAGCCTTACCTTCACACAAATTATTTCGCATTTGAATCTGTATAGTCTCGCAAGATGATATCTAGTACCTTACGGCAATAAATATGAAGCTATAACTTTGCAGACGCGATGACACCATTGATGTAACATCATAATCTTTCTCGATACTACTAAAAAGGTAAGTTTTCGCCTACACCAGTGAATATATTCTTTCCGAACTAATAAATCGAGCAGATATGGTCAGTATTCAAATCTTGGAAACGTAATCGGGCGAGACCTATGTGCTGATAATGTTTTGGGACCCGGGCTATTTACACACGTCAAAAAAAGTTTTGCATCACACCAGTTCCCAGAACTTTTGAAGATAGACGTTGATTGTGGATATTTTATCACAGAAACTCGCTTTGGCGGTTCAGAGATGTCACTAAACCCGCCCAAAGATGTAACAACCATGCATAAGCAGCGCCTATTAGACGGAGGGGGTCCGACAGCGATCAGTTCAAGTCATTCCACCAGGAAGAAGCTACACTGCTCGTGTTGTGTATAGTTCAAACATGCCTAGACGGACAATACCGCTGTTCGATCGCGTCCGCTTTGTTACTTTGTGCCAGGAAGGTCCTGGCGTCTCGGAGTGAACCAAAGCGATGTTGTTCGGACATGGGCGAGATACAGAGAGACAGGAACTGTCGATAACATGCCTCGTTCAGGCCGCCCAAGGGCTACTACTGCAGTGGATGACAGCTACCTACGGATTATGGCTGACAGCAACGTCACCATGTTCAATAACGCTTTCCGTGCAGCCACAGGACGTCGTGTTGGGACTCAAACTGTGCGCAATAGGCTGCATGATGTGCAACTTCACTCCCGACGTCCATGGCGAGGTCCTTTTTGCAACCACGACACCATGCAGCGCGGTACAGATGGGTCTACCAACATACCGAATGGTTGCTCAGGATTGGCATCACATTCTCTTCACCGATGAGTGTCGCATATGACTTCAACCAGACAATCGCCGGAGTCGTGTTTGGAGTCAAATCGATCAGGCTGAACGTCTTAGACACACTGTCCAGTGAGTGCAGCAAGGTGGAGGTTCCCTGCTGTTTTGGGGTGGCATTATGTGGAATCGACGTACATCGCTGGCGGGCAAGGAAGGCGCCGAAACGGCTGTACGATACGTGAATGCCATCCTCCGACCGACAGTGCAACCATATCGGCAGCATATTGGCGAGGCATTCGTCTTCATGGACGACAATTCGCGTCCCCATCGTGCACATCTTGTGAATGACTTCCTTCAGGATAACGACATCACTCAACTAGAGTGGCCAGCATATTCTCCAGACATGAACCCTATCGAAAATGCCTGGGATAGATTGAAAAGGGCTGTTTATGGACGACGTGACCCACCAACCACTCTGAGGGCTGTAGGCCGAACCGCCGTTGAGGAGTGGGACAATCTGGGTCAACAGTGCTTTGATGAACTTGTAGATAGTATGCCATGACGAATACAGGCATGCATTAATGCAAGAGGATGTGCTACTGGGTATTAGAGGCACCGGCGTTTACAGCAATCTGGACCACCACCTCTGAAGGTCTCACTGTATGGTGGTACAACATGCAATGTGTGGATTTCATGAGCAACAAATAAGGGCGGAAATGATGTTTATGTTGATCTCTATTCCAGTTTTGTGTACAGCTTCCGGAACTCTCGGAACCGAGGTTAGGCAAAACATTTTTTGATGTGTGTATCTAAATCAGGCTAAGTAAGTGTGAGAATGGATTCTCTGCAACCTGTAGTTGTTCCCCTAGCATCATTTATCGTACCTAAGCTGCTAGTGGTACGTCAGAATTCCGAAAGAATTAGCATGACAGGGTGTTGAGGAGAGGAAGCAGTGAGGTGGTGGCTGGTGTATAAGCACAAGATGCTGTCGAGTGACACCTCTGAGCTGCGTGGCTGGCGTTAATGACACTAAAACCGTTCCATACAAGACTTTGGACGTAGATTTATTATCTGTTAGATAGGTTACGGTAGGTTTGACACGCATTCCGCTTGCAAGTCCATAATTCAAACTGGAATGGCTGGAAAGTACGTAGAACAGCCAGAGTTAACGCTGTTTGTGGCGCCTTTATGATGTGTTGGACAGTCGCGGCCAGTAACCGCTTGTTGCAATACAACGGTCGTACATTCGTCATTGGCTTGGCCTTGTCCTACATAGAAGCTCAGTATTGGATGCTCCACATCTCTCTTCAAATGTGGAAGATGTGAAGAAAGAAAAAATAATCAAAAAAAGAACTTAAATTTTAATGTTCACTCGACGAAACAGCGAAATTAGTTGCAAATATACTCCCCGAGTCCACAAAAGAAATATATATCTATAAAATTGTATGCCTTCTCTGTTGTGTGTCTAAATGAGAGTTAAGTAAACTGTGCTTCTGCTTCTTCGAAAGCCATAATGATGGTCTCCAGATAGGCAAATAAGCAGCAATATGTTAATGAAATTGTAAAATGTTTCTTCTTTAGTTCTCGCAGATGAGAGAACCATTCTTTTTCGATACTACACATATCATTGCAGTTATCAAAGTAGAAATATTTTTTTTCTTCTCTGTAACTAATTTCAGTTCACTTTGTAAATCTCCACTTTAATAACTTCCCGTGCCTGATTTTTTCCACGTGATTTGTTCCTGTTCTGCTTCTTCGTAAACCAGTTTGTTTCTCATGGTACTGGGGCTTGTTGCATATATCATGTTGTCTGTAACGAAATACATTTGTGAAAGATATTTTATCTGTATTGGGAAACAGGCAAGTCAGAGAAAGAAATATAAATAACTGCGTAATCTGCCTCCTATATAATGTGATATAAGTTGCAATAAACCATTTGTGTCTTTCTTGACAAGACAGTATTAGAGTCGCAAGTCTCTAAAGTGATGTATCGTCGAAGCTGCAGTTCAGAATTTTAAACTCTTTCTAAACGTACTCTTATGTGTATATAGAAAATATGTATGACTGATTATTTTCTTTCTGAACTCTCTTGAGAATCTAGAAGTCTTTTCATCAGAAAATGACTGACTTTGTGGCTTATCTGTAGTATTTGCTAAAGTGCTGAGCTGTCGTGCAGGAGTGTATTTCGTGTGAATCAGCACGCTGAAACAAAGGTTGCCAGATAGTGGAGCACGAGAGCCAGCGGAAATCTCTGATTTGTGTAACTCAGGCGGGCAGCTATGGTGCAGATGCCTTGGTGGTGGAAACGTGTGTGACTTATACTTGTTAATAAGCCTCTACGCCAAGAGATGTGGTTGAAGTACGAAGAAAAATTTAGGACGAGGATTAGCGTCACAGTCTGGGTATAAGAACCTATACTTAAGAATATGGAAACCGCAGCAGCGAGAGGAATGCAGTGATGGAAATGAACATTACAATATAAGTTATACACTTGACAATACAAAAATGATCACGGTTGCCTTAACTATGTTGATCTCTTAGTTTGAAAATTCAGTATAACATGAAGCTGCCACGTGCCTATAAACTGCGTGTAATGAAATCGAAGACAGCCGTATTATGTTCCTGGGGAATCTTCTTTACTCCTTTTGTTTAGGATTGCGCAAAGCATCAACAACGTTTGCTGGAAGACCATAACGGACAAGTTGTCGACGAACTATCTCAGCTATGATGAGTGGACGGCATTTCTGGCGAACGTGCAGGTCAAGGAACTAGTGGCACATCTATTTCTTCGAATAAATCTCCTGAAACGTGGCTCCTGATGAAATATAGTGCATGCCGTTGTCTGTGGGAAGGACAGTACCTCGGGTAGATCTGGTTGCAGCTCAGATCGCACGTAATGCGTAAAAGTCAGACACATTAAAAAAAAAAAAAGCGCCTAACCGTTAGCGTAACATTTGTCATCTACACTGAAGTGACAAAAGTCATGGGGTACCTCCTAAAATCGTGTCGGACCTCCTTTTGCCCGCCGTAGTGCAGTCACTCGAGGTGGCACTGACCCAAAACAGGATTATGACCATCGACGGAAGTCCCCTGCAGAAATGTTGAGCCCTGCTGTCGCTACAGCCGTCCATAATTGCGGAAGTGTTGCCGGTGCATCATTTTGTGCTCGAACTGACCTTTCGCTTATTTTCCATAAATTTTCCATGGGGTTCATGTCGGACGATACTGATAGCCAAATCATTCGATTGAAATGTCCAGAATGTTCTTCAAACCGATCACGAACAGTTGTGGCCCTGTGACATGACGCATTGTTATCCATAAAAATTCCTACTTTGTTTTGGAAAATGAAATCCATGAATGGATGCATATGGTCTCCAAGTAGCTGAACATAAACATTTCCAGTCAATGATCGGCTCAGTCCCATTTAAACACAGGCTACACCATTATGGAGCCACCACCAGCTTGCACAGTGGCTTCTAGACAACTTGGATCCATGGCTTCGTGGGGTCTGTGCCTCACTCGAATTCTACCATCAGCTCTTACCAACTGAAATCGGGACTCATTTGACAAGGCCACGATTTTCCAATCGTCTAGCGTCCAACCGAAATGGTCACGAGCCCAGAAGTGACACTGTAGCCGATGTCGTGCTGTTAGCAATGGCACTCGCGCCGATCATCTGCTACCTAGGCCAGAAACGCCAAATTTCGCCGCACTGTCCTAATGGATATGTTCACCGTACGCTCCACATTGACTTCTGTGGTTATTTCACGCAGTGTTGCCTGTCTGCCAGTACTGACAATTTTACGCAAACGCCGCTGCTTTCTGTCAAGTGAAAGCCGCCAGCCACTACGTTGTTTGCGGTGAGAGGATAATGCCTGAAATTTGGTCTTCTCGACACTCTCTTGACACTGTGGATTTTGGAATATTGAATTCTCTAACGATTTCCGAAATGGAATGTCCCGTGAGTCTAGCTCCAAATCAATTCCGCGTTCAAAATGTGGTAAATTCGGTCGTGGGGCCATATCACGTCGGATATCTTTTCACATGAATCAGAACAAATGACAGCTCTTTTGTACCTTGTGTACACAATACTATCACCATATGCATATGTGTAACCCCTGACTTTTATCACCTCAGTGTATACCCTTCAAGCTGAGTGGTCAGCGCGGCGGTCTGTCGCGCCAAGGGGCCCGTGTTCGATTTGCGGTTGGGTCGGAGACTTTTCTCCGCTCAGGGACAGGGTGTTGTGTTGTCCTCATTATCTTTTCATCATCATCAGTGGAAGGCAACGGGAAACCACCACTGGAATCACTTCCCTAGACGCTCATGCGGTGGACCTCTCAGACGAGGCTTCCCCCGTGACAAGACCTGCCGCAAGGCAGAACACAAAAAAAAAGTATACCCTTCAACAGTGTAAGCTGCCAGTTTGCGGTGTTTGGCTATCTCTGTAGCGTGTAACATACGCGCGGCACGATTACTGGGGGATACTTTAGTACTCCGCACACCTGATACGGCGTGCTCGTTTACATTTCTGGACAATGGAAGCTGACGTAGTGGCGTGAATTCCATTCGTCCAACTCGTAGTAAATTACACCGGACAGTTGACGCAGTCGGTTACACAACCGTTTCAGTGCGTCAGATTCGAGACGTGGCGTGAACGGTGCTGCACCATTCGTTACAGCCATGTTAACAAGAATGCCACCCCGTCGCTGCGTCCGATTATCTCCTTTCCACTAGCACCTCATGTCATGGCAGTAATGGCAGCGTGCCAAGTACAAACGGAGGAAATGTCAAGGCATTAGAAAACCAATCCCCAAAGACAGATCATTCTGTCCCGTTCTCATCAATTCACATGCTGATATTGCACCTTGTGACGTAAACTGGAATTCACTGGATGCCAGTGTGCACAGCGACCGTTTAATATTGAGATTTAAAAGACAGCCGTGAATCGCAAAAATGCGTGATTTATTGCAGATCCAGATTTCCCCTACAATATCATCGGTGCTTTACCTGAAACGTCATACAGGTACCAACATGTCAGGGCGGAAACTTGTGACAAATCACACTAGCCTTTACATGGCACAAACAAAAACCAAAACTGAGGCCGTTGCTAATCACAACTTGCTCGGGGTGGGGCAGGAGGGGGTGGGGCGCCGTGGAAAACGTGAAGGCTGCGATTCACGTAGTCATCACAGTCACTTTCCAGAGGTTATTAATTAACTGATCGCCGTGTTCTGTCTCATCCCCATTGTAATATTCATGTGAATTACATCAAAATCCTACTGGCCTCTGGAACTAAAGTACCGAGGCGATAGTGCTCTGCAAGCACAAACGGTACTGTAGGAAGTGGCTGTTAACTTTGCCATCTGCGTGTAAAATTGTACTTGGACACTTTGAGTGCAATCAAACAACGGCAAAGCCCCTACCTTCAGCATGTCGAGATCTTTGCCACTCATGAACCTTCGCAGATCTTTTACATGCTTGACATTTGTCGCAAATTGATAAAAATGAATGTGTGTGTGTTGCACTACAGAACTGAAGACATCCGCGAAAAAACGGGCTAACCCTCAAATGTAAAAGCTTGGAGATAAGTGTTGCCATCTGTTGCTGTGTGCGGGAACTATCGAAATTGACTTTGGTCTCACTCCTTAGTTGTATAAGTACCCAGCAACAGATGGCAACACATCTTTAACTTTTTACATTTGAGGGTTAGCCCGTTTTCCCGCGCATATCTTCAATTGGTTCAAATGGCTCTGAGCACTATGGGACTTAACATTTGAGGTCATCAGTCCCCTAGAACTTAGAACTACTTAAACCTAACTAACCTAAGGACATCAGACACGTCCATGCCCGAGGCAGGATTCGAACCTGCGACCGTAGCGGTCGCGCGGTTCCAGACTGTAGCGCCTAGAACCGCTCGGCCGCTCCGGCCGGCTATCTTCAATTATTGCACCTTGAACGTTCATAGGCTCCGTGGTTTATAATGAAGAATTTACGTTCGTAGTGTCATATAGCGTTCATGCATGCTGCATACTTCGTTTCATTTAATGCATGCTGCATACTTCTTTTGTTAAGCCAACGTTTGATCAGATGTGAAGAAAACTAGGACCAATATTTGTCAGTTACACGAACGTTTCTATGTTACCGGCAAGTACTGTAAAGGCAACGATCAGCTGTTGGACACTTGTGCGTTAAGCTGTTCACTTAACTTCGCTTTCGTTCACAGTTTGCCTGTCTTAAGTGATAGCGTCAGATATGTTACATCGTAACGGCCCAGTGTAGCAGGTAGGAGGGCGATGCCTTCGCGGTGACCTTCACTTTGGGAGCTGGAGTCTGCTGGGGTTCCAGAGTCTACGTGTGAGCCGGCACGCCGCCACGGCACTCCAGGAACACACTCCTCGCTCACGCCTTTCTCGCCCATTTCTTACGTCAGACCCCAAATCAGCCGCGTCACTGCCACCGTAACTGATGGCAGCACCTACCATTCGTTCTTTCCTATTCTAACGCCCAGTCTTGTTTATTGTAGACTAAATTTCATAATTAGCACTTGTTTTCTTCGTTCTCTATCCTACAACTATTGAGTTTCTTTGCCAGCAAAATCAGTCGATAAACTCATAAACAGTACGACATCGTGAAAAAAGGCTCTGAGCACAATGTGACTTTAACTTCTGAGGTCATCAGTCCCCTAGAACTTAGAACTACTTAAACCTAACTAACCTAAGGACATTACACACATCCACGCCCGAGGCAGGATTCGAACCTGCGACCGTAGCGGCCGCGCGGTTCCAGACTGTTGCGCCTAGAACCGCTCGACCACCCGGGCCAGCGACATCGTGAAGTAAAATCTTAGTGCGTAGAAGTCGTGGTGATGAAAAAGCTTCGACTAAACTTTGAAAGTCACCGTACGGAGTGTGGCAGAGGTACTTCTGGTACCACTGTCGCTTCACCTCTTCCCTGTTCTAGTCGTGAATGGTTTATGGGAAGGACGGCTGTCGGAAATATTTTGTATAAGCTGTGATTTATGTGATTTCCTCGTCGCGGTCATTTCGCGATACGTATCTGAGTAATTGTGGTTCGACACTTCATCAAACGTACGGTCTCGGAACTTGAGCAATAAATCTCTCCGTGATGCACAACACCTCTCCATGTAGAGTCTGCCACTTGAGACCCTTGAGCAGCTCCGTAACACTCACGTGCTTACGAAACGATCCCGTGACGAAAGGCGCCGTCCTTCATTGGATCTTCCGTATCTCTTATATTAATCCAACCTGACAGCTCTCCCAAACTGATGAACAATCAAGTACTCAAGAATGGGTAGACTCACACACTGGCCTTCTTTCGCGACCTGCTTACTATTTCCTGGAAGGGCTCCATTACCCTCCTAACGTTGGAGCTCCCAACGGTCAACATATCCGCCCATTGCGCCGAACCGAATTAGGGAAGGAAAACAGGCGACTGGCCCAACAGACTAGGCTTCCTGTACTGTCTCAGATGTGTTACCAACACTGGGAAGCAACTCATGCTTTACATCACTCACCATACTTCAGCAGTTTGTATCTTATCACGTCGTTGTTTAGCTAATTGTTAGTAGAGCACATGTGATTGTGTTGATGAAAAAAGTATCTGTATTTTGCATTCTTCTTCGTTGTCCATTGTTGGGCCACGTCGCCCTGTTATCCATTTATGTTGATTGTATGCCATGGCATTCGTGTGGTGCCGTTGTTTACTGGCAACTTTCCTAATGTTACACGCAGTGGTTTTTTTTTTAGTTTTTGTTTACACAAGGTTCTATATCAGTGTTGAATTTGAGGTATTCTTCAAGAATGTGACTGCATTCGTTGCCCTGTACATTTTACCATTACCACTTAGGGCAAGGGAATTTTTGAAACTTTTTCATTTTACAATTAAAAGCATTGACAAACTCTGTCCTGTGGCGTGAATTATATTAGGTTAAATCGCTGATTATAACCGAAATGTCCGAAAACGGTTCGATTAGTGGCAACTACACGTTATTTTTTGCCTCCTTTATTCTTCACCACCATGATTTTTATTGAATACATCCGAGTTTATGAGTACGAGTTCGCTAACATAATTTAAAATTGTATAAATTCAATTACTCAAGGGCACAGTAGTAGTTCAGGACATTGCCCTGCCGTGACTGTGGTTGTAACTCCCCCTGATCGCAACATGTGCTACTAAACCTCCTGATCTCAGTTTTATAAATGGGAACCATTTTTAACTGGCATCTATAGTACACTGGAGTGATCACAAAACTTTTGGTCCTTAGACTGGGGGTTTCGCTCAGCAGTGACCATCTTCAGCTTTACAACAAAACATGGGAAATGAAAAACAACAAGCGGAAAGATTAAATCTTAAAACAATAAAGTATGCCATAACGGAAAATCATCCCTTTCATGGATGTGGAGACATGCGCTAAAAATATGACGAGGCATACCTGCTGTATAACATGTCCTAATACAATAAAGCCATAGTGGCATCGTCTCAAAATACACACAAAATCAGCACAGCATCGTTGCACATATTGCCGGCGGAGTCATAATGTCAATAGCGCTACTCTTCATAACGAAGTGCAGTACAGTAGCCTCAACATATGTTTGTGCCATAAGCTCGTTAGATGTCGCTACTGTAAATCAACACATAAACCTCAATTATAAAACTGTACAGAATGCAATAAATGAAGAGTACAATATGTTAAGTCTGTAATGGGCTCCCAAATGTGTAAATTATTACAGTGATTAAATGTAATAATTACAAACAGGAATAAAGTTAAATTTAAAATTGTTGGAAGAAAGTGGTTAAACGATAACTGGTGATTCTGAGACGCTCATGTGGTCATTTTAGATTAAACTAATAACGTACACAAGAACAAGTTTATGGAGCTAGTAAAAATAGTATAAAGTTGACAGAATACGTGGGGAAAGAAGCCAAAAGGATAAAAAGACTAAAGTAAGTAATCGGTGACCTCTGCCAGAATGCAGCATAGCGAGAAGTCGAAGTAACTTATCCGCCAGAGGGCCTCATGTACCATGTTGTAGCAGTCACATTACAGGATTATCTTTTAAATGGCATGTATTACACAGACAAAGAAGAGACAGTTAGTTGACACTTCTGAATCACTGTTTTAATCCGCGACCATATCGTTGCTTGTGAATCTTATGTATTACGTACTGTCTCTGTACAGTAATACAACGTCTGAAACCCGATATTATGAACTGTTGTGTTTTTACGCATAAATTATGGAAGGCATTTACTACTGTTCGATTACACTGCTGGTGACAAATTATTCGAAACAGTAAACACAGTAAATTATCCAGGAATAACCATCCGGAGCGACCTGAAGTGGAATGACCACATAAAACAACTAATAGGGAAAGCAGATGCTACGTTGAGCTTCATTAAGAGAATATAGGCTTGCAAAACACCCATTCCACCGATTTATAAGTATATTCATCAGTGTGGGACGCCTATTCAGTAGGATTAATAAAAGAGGTCTATAAGAGCCAAAGAACAGCGTCTCGTTTTGTCTCGGGATCACTTAGTCGGCGCGAGAGCATTACGGAGATGCTCAATAAACTCATGGCAGCCACCACAAGAGAGGTACCGAGCGAGGTGGCGCAGTGGTTGGCACACTGGACTCGCATTCAGGAGGACGACGGTTCAATCCCGCGTCCAGGCATCCTGATTTAGGTTTTCCGTGATTTCCCTAAGTAGCTCCAGGCAAATGCCGGGATGGTTCCTTTGAAAGAGCACGGTCGACTTCCTTCCTCAATCCAATGAGACCGATGACCTCGCTGTTTGGTCTCTTCCCCCAAACAACCCAATCCAACAAGAGAGGTGTGCGTCACACAGAGGTTTATACGGTTGATATTTCGAGACCTGGATACCAAGAAGAGCCGAGCAACATATTAATTACTCCCAGACACCACTCGCGAAATGCTCACGCGGAAAAGAATGAGAGAAATGACACATGTCATGCGGATCTTTCCGACAGTCCTTTTTCTCACGCGCCGTTCGCGAAAGGAACAGCAAAGGAAGTAAAAGATTGTGGCACCAGAAATGCCCCCGTTACACGCCGTAAGATGTCTTGCGGAGTAGAGATGTAGATGTTTATCTTTAAATTTTCTTAGAAGAGTACCCATATTTGCAGTTCATATTCATTGTTGCCAGAGCAATTCATTACTGAACTCCTATTATGCATGGCAGGGGCGTAACTAACCTGGAGCTCCCGACTACTAGCGATTCATAGCACACGAAGAAAAAAGGAAAAATTAAAATGGAAAGAAAAAATTAGGAAAACCGAGCAGTCAAATGAAATCTGCATTGAAAAACTCAAACATGATTTCGGAAATACTTAAAACGTAAAGATATGCGGAGTATTTACTTCCTTACTCGGGTCAAAGATAAATCTGTAGTAGGACTCCGTGATAAACTAATTGATTATTTATAGAACGAAATTGCCTGGATGCTGCGACCAAGCATATGGCGGAGAGTATGTCTTCATTAGCGGCGTATTCACCAGTATGGAAAAAAGAATCAAGTCACAATTTAAATTTATTTCGTAGCCTTACAGGCTAATCATAAAACATCTCTGTATTCCGAAATAGTTGACTGCATCTATAAATATTTTGTCACCGTATGCTACAGAGGTAGTATTTAAAAACTTGTTTCGTGAGTACTCCCAACATAACGTTAAAGACTCAAACATACAGATATAGTGCTAGGTAAATATGGTTGCACTATACTGGGACTGAGTATGTGGAATGCTCTGCCACAAAGGCGATAAGGCTTATCAAACTTATTTTGTAAAAGTCCAAACTTTTTGCGATACCTGTGGTTTAAACTGGGAATCTGGTTCTTGATAAAAAAAAAAGCTTAATGCTTAAAATATATTTACAGTGACTACAAAAAGTACATTTTTTACAATATAAGCATGGAAAACGTGATCCGAAGACGCTACGGCGATATTGTCATTTGTCCAACTTTATCTGCAAGAGCGAATGTAGTAGTGTGCTTCGGACAGAAACATGGGATAAGAATGAATAATTTGTGGAATTCCGATTTTTCTTGTAATTACAAGATTCATGAAATTCAGGCTTCTCCTACACGGACTTCTTCACACTAGCCGTGATAAACAGACTGGGTGACTGCTTTTGCTAAATCAAATTACTCTGATTTTAGTGGAAATGTTGATGACCTCCATATTCATAACGCATATATGCCTGTGATATTTATGTTGTTCTTCCGAAGAAAAGTACAGTCAATTTGGCACCTGTGTTATGGGTGCCAAGGATTGGCACAACTCAAAGATTTGTTGATTGCTTACCTTCCGACTCCTGCCGTTGCTCCGTGCTCCTTCTCGCATTTCACGATTTTCTTAAGATTTTGCTGGCTGGGGACAGACACATTCATGTTGCTTGCTAGCTGTCTCGACTCCGACTGTTGCTGCGCAACATCATGGGCCACTGCAGGGACCCGTCTATTGTTGAGAATTTCATCTCTTAGCGATTTGTTTATTCTTGGAGGACACGCGGGAAATAATCACCGCACGGTTAGGGAAAGTATTTTTCGGTAACAGTAGGCGTAACGTGGCTGTGCCGTCTGGGACAAATAACCCAGAACCCCAAGAACAAGGGCCCAGTTTTATGAAGGGCGTTGGCGTTGGGAAGGAGGTAAGAGTGTATGAAGGGAATCACTAGGAGTGGACTGTGTTGGGCAACAGTTCCGAAAGATCCCCCTCTCCCTGGTATGTACACGCTTGTATTTTGTCTTCCGCTACTAGATGGAGCCATCTCATTACGCCAGGTAATCCAACGGAACGAAATTGTAAAGAGTTTATTTTGCATTTGTTGTTTTGTTTGCTACGGTTTTACTTTGATGGACAAAGAAAAACGAATCGCGATGTTGTTACAAGCAATGCGACTTTCGACTTCGTGTTTTTGCGTGTTCTGAATTGCATGATATAAAAAAGAACTATTGAAGTGTGTATCTTATACTTCTTGTATATTCGTGTTGCTCTCAATAAAGGAAAAAAGCGAACTAAGCGACGATGAGAATTTACTATTTATCAAAAATAAAAAAAGGAATGTCGCTGGTAGGGGGCAGGAGGCGGGAGGGAGCGAGGGAGTAAAGTCAGAGTCTGCCCTGAATACCAGATGCCCTAGTTACACCACCGTCCTGTCAACGATCAGTCTTATTTAGGACTCGGAATATAAGTTAACTGCATCCAAAGAAAGACCTACATGTGAGCAAATGTTGTCGCCACGAGAAAAGCGCAGCATCCCTGAGTCTGATATATACAATGAATCAAGTAATAATTTAAAATTAGTTTTTAAACGCACTCGAGATGCTAGTCAAGAAACAACTGTGCATTTCGAAACATTTGACAACATCAGTAAATTTTTTGGCCACGGCGTGCCGCAGTGGTAAAACCGAAAAAAAGCACAATGCATCAGACCACTATGTACTTCAACAGAGATTCAGGGACTTTCTTAGAGCTGTGTCAAACATAACTGTTAAGAGTGGGAGGCGTAACGAACGTAGTGTTGTAAAGTATGCTCGTATCCAAAAAAAAATAAAACACCTTGAACGTCTAGAGATAGGACGTTCATATTCACAGTACGTGTACATTACTATGTCCGCCCCGGTAGCTGAGTGGTCAGCGTGACAGACTGTCAATCCTAAGGGCCCGGGTTCGATTCCCGGCTGGGTCGGAAATTTTCTCCGCTCAGGGACTGGGTGTTGTGTTGTCCTAATCATTATCATTTCATCCCCATCGACGCGCAGGTCGCCGAAGTGGCGTCAAATCGAAAGACCTGCACCAGGCGAACGGTCTACCCGACGGGAGGCCCTAGCCACACGACATTTCCATTTCTGCAGAAATGATTAGCGTTTGAACCATGTCGGTCCACCGGTTCAAGGTCAACAGCGATATCGCGGCGCAACGTCACTCACCTGTAGAAAGTGCCTGCGGCTCTCGTCGTCGCTATAAATCGAAGGTAATGGATCAGTGTGACTCGAGCAGATATGCAGGATGTCTCGCAGACGTATGCGCGATCCGTAACATCAGATCACTGAGTTTCAAAGCGGGCGCACTATAGGCGTGAGAAACTGTGATGCATTCATCCGCGAAATTGCTGCTTGTGTAAGACCAGGTGTTTCAGCAGTGCAACGGGTATGTGCGGGGTGGTTCACCGAAAGCCGTATAATACGACGAGATGGGTCAGATCGCATCACCACCCACACCACCCCCGAGAAGATAGTCACCTCATCCGAATGGCACTGCAGGACAGACCTGCGTCCTCCTGGGCTTTGGAGCATTGGAACAGTGTAACACATTGTACACTGTCACTGGTGACAGTCTGTCGCCGTTTATTACGACATGGGTTACGTGCGCGTCGTCCATTTCTCCGCCTACCTTTGACGAATGTGCAGAAACATGCTACACGGCAATGATGTCGTTCCATACATCACTGAGGACAGGAAGGGCATCAGATAATATTTTCTGACGAATCCGTGTTCTGTTAGTTTGAAAATGATGAGCGCATTTTCGTTCGCCGCAGGCAGGAGGTGCGGCATCACACAAGACATACAGCACCAACTCGAGGCCTAATGGTGTGGGGTGCTATTGGGTACAACCACAAACCACAGGTGGTGAGTGTCCAGAGCACTGTGACCAGTGTGATTTGCGTGAATGACGTTTTGTGGCCCGTAGCCCTACCTTTCCTACACAACACCCAAGACGCTATTTTTCAGCAAGACCGTGTTGCTGCACAAACACGTGCCTTCTTGGTGTCATAGGACGTCAGCCTTTTGCCCTGGCCTGCCAGATCACCAGACTTTTCGCCAATCGAAAATGTGTGGGATATCGTGAAAATGTGTGGGATATCGTGAAAATGTGTGGGATATCGTGAAGCGTCCGTTGCACCGCTGCGGTGCGCAGCCCCGAATCCTCCCGCGGTCAGAAAAATTGTGCTGAATCCTCCCAAGCCCGCAAGCGTCTGAAAAACGATGGGACCGAATCCTCCCGTTTGAAGCAGGTAGCACAAATGGATGGAGGAAAGAGTGCATTCTCTTCTATCTAAGTTTGCAGAGTCACAAAATATGACCACTTTTTTCTCGGTGTTATTTTCTAATAAATACTTTGTCCCGTCTGTGGTTTCCACATTCAGCTTGTTGATAACATCATGAACATCTGCAGCATTCGTGGGAAGTTTTGGCTAGCTTTGTAAATAGATTTACGAAAATTGTTGACATCTCTCGTAGTATGTTCTCCTTTTAGCCGGCCGGTGTGGCTGAGCGGTTCT
This sequence comes from Schistocerca piceifrons, assembly GCF_021461385.2. Classification (NCBI taxonomy): domain Eukaryota; kingdom Metazoa; phylum Arthropoda; class Insecta; order Orthoptera; family Acrididae; genus Schistocerca; species Schistocerca piceifrons. Next base: position 428,910,914 of record NC_060142.1, read on the forward strand.
AGGCGCTACAGTCTGGAACCGCGCGACCGGTACGGTCGCAGGTTCGAATCCTGTCTCGGGCATGGATGTGTGTGATGTCCTTAGGTTAGTTAGGTTTAAGTAGTTCTAAGTTCTAGGGGACTGATGACCTCAGCAGTTAAGTCTCATAGTGCTCAGAGCCATTCTCCTTTTAACTTCTGGTAAATTATTTTTAACGGTCTGTCACAAATATCTTCTATGGCTTTTCTCTTTAGGTCAGAAATGATTTCTTGCCTCTGAGTTTTGTTATGAGGCATTTCTTCATGATTGTGCTCTTCTTGACACTCCACGACATCCAGTTCCTCAATAGAAATAGTTTTAACAAAACTTCTGCAGCCATTACTGTTGCACGTCCATTGCGCTAGACCACCTTTCAGCAGTTTTTGAAAACCGAAGGTGTTACCTTTCAAAACCAACATTCCTTAGCGCATACAATGTCGCCGCGAACTGCGAAGTGGCCGCAGGCGGCTGTGGTCATTAGCGTACACAATGCTCTGTCGCATTGTGTCAGTTTGGGGGATTCGGTCCTGTTACCTGCTTACCTACCTGGTTTCGGGAGGATTCGGGGCTGCGCCCGCGCTGCGACCCAATGCCAACCACCACGGACTAACTTTGGAACCAGGTGAGAGCAGCGTGGATGGCTATATCATAGCATCCTATACATGTCGATACAATCACGCATAGAACAAGTAATCAGGGCCCATGGCGGACCCTGTGCCTACTAGGCAACAGGACACTTGCTGAACCGATGTGACTGAAATGCTAAAAGGCCTTGGAACCTTAGACCACGGACAATGCAGCTGTATATGACATTTTTGGAACGAGGTTTTCATAAAGGATTATTCGACAATCAATTTTACGGAACCTTCAACATTTGCGAAAGATGAAGCATCGTGTGTATTCTCTAACAAACGAACAGAAACAGTAAAGAAGACTGACAAATCATATAACTAGACTTACAGTGATACTTTATTTATACAATGACTGACAGGATTTGTACCTAGTTTTAAGTAATTAAGTGAGTTGTAGACCCATAAGGAGCAGTAACACCTATTTCGTGTGACATCTCGTCATGGCATTTGCCTTCTGTAATCGACTGACCTTATGTTGATAAGGAACTGTCTGGCGCACTAAAGTTAGGAGAGCTGATATCGAGCTACCCTAACGTATGCAGAGCTGTCCTGATGTAAGAGGATTTGACAGAACGTGTGGCTGTTGCAGAAGCTGAGCTTTATTTTTCCAAGTGGAATACATTTATGTACTACTGACAAGTAAAGCTTCTGCCCTTTGATACAGGTTTGCGGGAAACTCATATATTTTCTGAAAACCTATGTTACAAGCAGGAAAACTGTGAAATATTAGGGGGAAGGGACAAGCGTTTAGGATCTATAGGACCTGCAAAGTATCAGTAAAGTGTTGGAATCTTGACATCAAAAGCCGCTAAAACTCTCGTTTCACATATTTATGTGATGTAATAATATGATAAGAAGTTAGAGATGGTATAAAAGAAAGAAACGACTCTTTGAAAAGAAACAATATACGTTGGGATGTTGAAAATGTGACTTGTTACTGACTTCGAACAAAATATATTACAAGAGACAATCAGTGTGCAAATAAACAGTGCGACGGGCGGAAGGACATTTCATAATGGGTATATTTTACGAAAGCGATAGCGTCACACTTTGCACACCCATTCGCAGCAGTATTCCATTAGCGCAATCCACATTCCAGACTCGTAGTTCAAGTATCTACTCTTATAAAAAGGACAATTAATTAAGTTCTTGAAGCGAAGAGCACTGAACCGACATAGAAAGGGGCCAGAAAGCTACCGCGATGCCAAATGTGCTCCTGTGTCTCGGTAATGTAGTATCTGAAGGAATAAGCATCCAGAGGCTGGATCTTCCCGTACATCCTTCGGGTATCAGTTCTTTTCGTAGGGCTTTACCATCATATACTTCGGAGGCAGACCTTTGTTAGAGCACCATCAATCCACTAAAAGCAGAAATTTCTTCCCGTCATCATTCATGCTTGGTCAAAGTGCGTCACGACACAGCCGTTTGGAGTCTGCTTGTAGTCCGGTGTTTTTCCAGCATACGATCTTATATTGGGAGGATCTGCGGCTTTGACTACGGGAATTCTCCATATGGCTCGGATACAAGGACATACGTAGACCGCAGTATTTCGTATTCCATTGAAATCACAGGCACAAACATTAAACTATGCTGTGTTGGAGAGACTGATTTAACAACAGTGCGAACAGCTGTTGTTCCTCTGATTCGTAAAATTCGATGGCCATGTAACTCTTTGTAAAATCTTCTCTGACCAGCATTTAAGACATAAGTCGGTGGAAAGTTTTCTGTAATCATGAGGTTGCGAAACTTCGCAACAGAATCATCGCCGGTGACAAATTTGCCTCCTTTTGCAGCCAATTCATGCCGACTGTGTGGGTTATTCTGCTTCTTGAAGCGATATACTGAGGAATCAGAAACTTTAAAATCGAGTGTATTTTGCGAGTCCATCGCTATCTGAAGTTGCATGACCCTCAGTCGCAACGTCCGGTGGTGAATAATTGCTCCTTCTGTTTCCTTCTCTTTGAATTTCTGCAGGAGAATGTGATTGCCTTTTGGGTCGACTGATATTCATTTTTTCTCCAAACTACACAGAATGTTCATGTTCTTAATTTTCTTGAATTGATTCATTACTGATGCATGCGACAGACGTTCTGTCCGAGGTTCCCATGTCGTTGAATCTGTGATCCAGTACTTATAAGCAGTCCAGTCCTCTTCTGTCATATCTGCTGGACAATCATGCTTTCGCCTTTTTGGGAGAAAGCACGTACTCGGATGCCGACGCACTCGAAGTAAAGGGAGGCGACTGTTGCGAGGAGCATTGCTGTTCCTTATCGACACCATCATCTCCGAACTCCATATCCTCGCCCCATTTTTCTCCACCGCCCCCAGAAAATCCTAATGTCGGGATCTTTTCACAGTCTCCATATCATTTTCCAGGAGAGTAGTTATGTGTTTTATCATCACCGATTCCTGGATGTTCGGTGACCTATTGCTTGTTCCGAATCGGGTGACCAAGGCAGCCACTAAGACTTTCGAATCCATCTGCAATGTAAGAAGAATATATACAGTACGTTAGTACTTGAAAACAACATATGGAAACATACAAGAAACAGAGATGTCGTGACGGAGTTCGTCCATCTATACACACTTTACTGATTGTTTTGGGTCCTACAGCTCCTAAACGCTTCACCCTCTGCCCCTGAGATATCACAGTTTTTCAGCTAGTGACATAAGCTTTCAGAAAATATATGGGTATCCGGCTCAAAAGAGAGATGATTTACTTGTGAGAAGTAACCACTTGAGAGCGAGGTAGCAAGTTTAATCTTTGGCAAGGCTCATTTGAATGTGTAATGTAAACAATTATGATAGAAAAAAATATTAGGTGCTAATGACTCACTATGTGCATCAGGAGGGCAAAAGAAAATGAGTGTCCAGGAGGTGCAGAGATCAAATTTCTGTGGGGTGTATGTATTACACTTCACAAAATAGAATCCTCGACGTTCAAGAAATGTTCAAAACAAATCATTAACTTGCACCATGAACACCGAATGAAAAATGGACCGCCACAGTGATCACAATGGTTCGCATCATCAAGATCGAAGGCGTACACCTTGGGAGTTACAAACCGTGGAGGACGTTCAGCTAGGTATTCTCTCTTAAAGAGTGCATATAGAATCATATTGGTGTAACGGGGTGATAAAAACTGCCGGCCGGTGTGGCCGTGCGGTTCTAAGCAGGAGCGCCGTGGTCTCGTGGTTAGCGTGAGCAGCTGCGGAACGTGAGGTCCTTGGTTCAAGTCTTCCCGCGACTGAAAAGTTTCCGCCGGCACGGTAGCTCAGCGTGTTCGGTCAGAGGGTTAGCTGCTCTCTGTAATAAAGAAACTGGGTTAATCGATCAACAACGAACTTAAAGGACGTCTTACGACGTCCGCCTGTAGCAGATGAAGCGGTAAAAAAATAAAAAAATAAATAAAGAAAAGGCGCTTCAGTCTGGAACCGCGTGACCGTTACGGTCGCAGGTTCGAATTCTGCCTCGGGCATGGATGTGTGTGATGTCCGTAGGTTAGTTAGGTTTAAGTAGTTCTAAGTTCTAGGGGACTGATGACCACAGATGTTAAGTCCCATAGAGCTCAGAGCCATTTGAACCATTTTGTTAAAAACTGATGGAATGTGATGGCATGCAACCAAATGTGCAATGGTGTGTCGTGGAGCTTATCTTGTACCTGGCTAACCTTTAAGGCGTAGCTGCAGATAGTGCGATAATACGCTTTATAAGCATGGAAAAAAAAACATCCAGATGCTGAATTTGTCTAGTGGTTCCAGGTGATAGGAACTGCAATGTCACACACTTTTCAGGTGGGATAATTTGCTCTAAAGAAGTATGATTATTGTACGCAGACCAGGAATCACACAAAAGCAAGTTATTTTGATCAGCTACTGGCCAAAAGCAGTGCTCATACCACAGTTGTAGTTCTCTTACGCCCGTTTTCCCGCTCTTGCGTGCTGTGTCGTGTGACTAGGGCCTCCCGTCGGTGCAAGTCTTTCGATTTGACGCCACTTCGGCGACTTGCCCGTCGTTGGGGATGAGGAGGTGGGGTTGTTTTGGGGGAAGAGACCAAACAGCGAGGTCATCGGTCTCATCGGATTAGGGAAGGATGGGGAAGGAAGTCGGCCGTGCCCTTTGAAAGGAACCATCCCAGCATTGGCCTGGAGCGATTTAGGGAAATCACGGAAAACCTGAATCAGGATGGCCGGGCGCGGGATTGAACCGTCGTCCTCCCGAATGCGAGTCCAGTGTGCTACCACTGTTGGGGATGAAATGATAATGATTAGGACAACACTACACCTAGTCCCTGAGCGGAGAAAATCTCCGACCCAGCCGGGAATCGAACCCGCGTCCTTAGGTTGGTTCAAATGGCTCTGAGCTCTATGGGACTCAACTGCTGTGGTCATAAGTCCCCTAGAACTTAGAACTACTTAAATCTAACTAACCTAAGGACAGCACACAACACCCAGCCATCACGAGGCAGAGAAAATCCCTGACCCCGCCGGGAATCGAACCCGGGAACCCGGGCGTGGGAAGCGAGAACGCTACCGCACGACCACGAGATGCGGGCCCGCGTCCTTAGGATTGACATTATGTCGCAGTGACCACTCAGCTACGGGGGCGGACTTACGTGCTGTGACGGAAATATCCCGTACTGTCCTTGCAAGATCACGCATGCGAGAAAGAATCGTAGGGGGCAGAGTACAACTTCTCGCGGCACGATAAATAACTTTCCAGCCAATTTACCATCCAGACTAACAGTCGGCATTATTGAATACGAATGCGTTAAGGCATTAATATTAGTTGATCTTGATACAACTCTCTTGCTACCTCTAATTTCCACGGTAGCTTTCATATGCATTTCCTCTTCAAATCCCAATTAGTCGGAGTTGAACAAGTTCCTTACTGAACGATGCGACAAATTTGTTTAACTCGCTTACAAATTTTCGGCCCGATTTCGCTGATGACTGTGCGCCGTTAAGTTGACGCTTTGTTTGAAATTTCGTTATCTTAGTTCTTCCAATTCTGTAGTACTGTTTGAAGTTATGCAACCATTCACTGTTTTCCTTGAAATCATTGTATTCTGTGTCGCGCGTAGTTTGAGGTGCGTAACGTAGTAGGTTCTATCATGCGCATCCTGTAAGGTATATCGAGCATCCTTGAAACACACGAAAGCCAGTTTTTGTAACAAGTGCGCTTTGTCCTCCATTGAATATCCGTAGTTGTTTTGTGCACTATCCGGTCATACTGCTGCGGACGTATTCGAAATCTATTCATAATTTTTTCTATGCTGCGGATAATCTTCCATGTACGTAATTATGTTTAGTACCCACCCGTTGGACAACGATTGTCCTCTACTACGTTTCACTGGGGACGCGATATGTGGCTCCCTGCCCGACAAGGATGATGAACACGTGTTTCAATATCACTTTCACTTGTTACGCACGTATCTTCATCATTGTAGTTCTCATGTACATTGTCCGCACAGTCTAGCGTATACGACACCACATATTCCACTGACTCATCTTGCAGAAACGCTAATATTTCACCTGGAACTTATTTCTCACTCTTCGAAATTCCTTGGATTTCTTTCTCACGAAATGTGATTTTCGGCAACTGTTGTTGCAGATATAGTGCAGAATTTGTTTATCGTGCCATTGCTCTGCTTTGTATCAACACCACTAGCACTGTAGCACTGTTGTGAGTTACTAGTCGACTATGCAGTTCAACTACGTTCCATAGCCTCTTGCTTTGTTCACCATCGGATACCTCCCAGTCCCGCCCCCTGTTGCCATGAGCAGCCAATATTGTGGGTGGTCGAATGCCGTAAACATCATTGGCCTTTTGCGACCTCTCACTTATGGAGTCCCTTGTGAGTCAAGAACGATAGTTTGGTCTACAAGTAATGTCAGTAGGGGCGCAAATACAGTACAGGATGTATACGCTCCGAGACAACCGGAAAGTCCGGGAAAACCCCCGGAATTTTTCCCTCTGGGAGAAAATCGGGAAAAAACCGGGAATTTTCTAGAATTCCAGGATTTTTTTAGAATTCCTAGAATTATTTATTATTCCTGGATTTTTAATTGTTTTAGTTTTCAGTTAAATTTTTGTAGTTTGGAATGGTAGGAACCGATACTTCAACAAAGAATTTTACTTTAGCCCGCTACTGCAAAATAATACTGCAGCAATAAAACATAAACGAGGGAAAAAAATAAAAAGTTGCAGAGAAAATGTGTCAAAGGCTTTAGGATGAAAACTATGCAATGCTTTATAACAACAAACTGTTTCCGATGGGCTTGACCTGACAACGGTTTATATTAGGTTCGTTTGAGCAGTTGCCAGCGGGCTTATGCGCATGCGCAGTTGAGTCACGTATGAGCAGTACGATCTCCCGCTTCTGGCTACTTGAAGTGCGGCTGTTAGCTACATCAGCAATAGCTATAAGCAGCCAGATGGTACCCGGAAATATTTTTCTGTCGCGCCCAAGCTGCCAGATTCGCGCATGCGCAGTGCAATCTGAGTTGCAGTGGGATGAGGGGTAGTCTCCACGTGAACCGTGTTTACGTTTAGTGATTTTGCTGTTTCCTCTTGGCTTACAGCTCTCACGTGAAATGAAGAAAAAAAAACTGATTTCTGTGGCCGGGAACTATAAAGTGAATGAAAATACTTTCACATAATTATGGAAGGCTAAAATATGTTATGATTTTATTTCCAGGTTTTTGGCAGTCGCGCATTAATTGCTTTGCAGAGCAATGAATTTATTTTTGTCGATTTGCAAAAAAAAAAAAATTAGGCTTTAATTAATCTTTCTCGCAGAGGCACTCAATTTATTTGAAACACTATTACTAGTGTCAACTGTTCGCGGAATTTCATGTCGACGTTGTTATCTTCTGGGACGTATGGCATTAAGCCATAATAAAGAACTCTACATGAGATAATACAGTACTGGTACTCCAAGAAAATTTGCATCCCGGAAACCACACTGAAAAGTTTAATATCAGGTTGGTGCCCACTTCTTTGTGAATCTGGAAATAGGAATGTGCCCTTTAAGTTGAATTATGGCTTTTAGTGCGGTTCACGAAATTCCGATGCTCTTGGAGTATCCTCTGATGTTCTGTTTCATTTACGACGTAATGTAAGATCTCTTAATGCTATATACGTACGAATATACGGGCTACCTACGTCATCGTAGCTGTGCAGGCACAGTAACGCCGTTTCCTGGCTCTGACAACTGCTGAAACGGATTATAACAGGTGACGGGAAAATATAGCGATTGGTGATTTGAAAAGCGTTACTTTCAAATTACGCAATACGAGTTACGTTACGTGTGCGAACGTGCTTTGAATTTCTTAAGTCATAGAGCGTTTGATTCTCATTTAAAGCTTAACACATTGAGGGTCACTCACTTAGAAGAATTGCGAGCTCAGTTGACCAAACATTTACGTCATTACTTAAAATTTTATTGGCACATTTGTGTGATATATAGAAGTGCGACACACGCAAAAAGACAAATATGATATGTGAAATCTTAGCTTTTCTTGTACCTATACTATGTACGTTATTTTAAACCATTAACTGCCCCTGTTTGTCTGTTCGCGATACTTAACAGTGATGTTGCTATAGACTACATCACGCTTCCTGCGCTGTAAATCACTACGTTCACATGCGACACTGCTTCCGAAAGACGAAATCCCAATTTCGCAAACCGTTCTTCGCTGTCGTATTTACATGTTAAGGTCTGAAGCGGATTTGCTAGCCCAGTTAACTACGGCGCCTGGAAAACAGCTGATATAGTTTACGATTTAGTTAGCACAAGCGCTATTTCCCTTCAATCAGACGAGGTGTAAAGAGCTTCAGTCTGATATTTCTACTTATTTTTCACTGTGCAATAAGCCACTCCGTCAATCCAAGCACGTTTCAATACCTACTGCGTTTACATGGGAGCGAAAATCGATTGCGGAATTGTAAAACTGGCAACCAGAAGCGGACTTCCAGAATCGATTTTGAAGTGTTTAAATGACTACCCAGAAGCGGTATTGGGAGATCGGTTTACGAAATCCCCTTTTGGGAGCCCCATGTAAACGCGCTCAATATCTACTATCATCGGCTGGCGAGATCGCGTGACATGAGCTATGATTGGCTTACAAAAGCGAGTCGCAATTTCGATTTCAATGCTTCGGAAACTAACATTCTGTGTTTGGTAGAATTCGACTATGTACTTTCGTAATAAGAAAATATGCAGCGTACATGTTGCGGCAGATCAAAGAGAAATGTTCAAATGTGTGTGAGTTCTTAAGGGACCAAACGGCTGAGGTCATCGGTCTCGAGACTTGCATACCACCTAAACTAACATAGACTAACTTATGCTAAGAACAAAACACACACACACACACACACACACACACACACACACACACACACACACCGATACCCGAGGGAGGACTCGAACCTTCGGCGGGAGGGGGCAGATCAAAGATCTTTCAAAAATGCAAACCAATATCACTTTTCTAAAGTGACGGGAGGTTCTACGCTGGTATACAAAACCTTAACCATTCAAAGGATTGATACGTTTTTACGATTCTGAGGGAAAGTATCCTGTCACTTAACACAAAAGCGTATTTTCACCCGGGAGAAAGTTTATTTTTAACTGGGAAGTCCGGAAAAAATCCGAGAAGTTTTTTTCCTTGTCCGCGTATACATTGTGTTAGTAACAGGATTGTTTGATTGCTTAGCGAATTAACAGAAATATTGAAAAATCTTAAATGGCAGAACTCGAAGTAAGACACCTTACATCTGTCAAGAATGTGCTTGAAACTCCCCAAGAACCGTCAGTCATCGCGGCAGCTACGAATATTTTAATATCTGTAGAAAATGAAAGAGTACGAAATTTTGATTTTGCTAAAATAATACACAGTTTTCCATATACAAGAACGAGGAAAAACTCATTAGACAGACTTTATACAACTAAATAAGTAGGTTTCAGTAGTAGTTTACATTTTTCCGTGTGCATCTTTACTTATGTTATATTGTAATTTGAAATTATCTTTGCGTTCCTGTTTTGTTGTGAAATGCTGTTTTTTAAGTATTAAACAAAGTGCGCACGAGTACAAAGTGCAGGAGTAGAACAGGTTGTTCTTTAAAAGGACTTGTTCTATACTTCTCTCCACTAACCACTGAAGTTTTCTTCGAAGACGAGCCGGCCGCGGTGGCCGAGCGGTGCTAGACGCTTCAGTCCGGAACCGCGCGACTGCTACGGTCGCAGGTTCGAATCCTGCCTCGGGCATGGATGTGTGTGATGTCCTTAGGTTAGTTAGGTTTAAGTAGTTCTAAGTTCTATGGGACTGATGACTTCATATGTTAAGTCCCATAGTGCTCAGAGCCATTTGAACCATTTTTTTCTTCGACGACGGTAGCCTCTTCCAAAAACAAGATCATTAGGTATATGCATCACGATCATATTACCGCATTAACCGATTAGTAAGGGGGAAGCTTACAGGTTTCCTCGAGCTTTTTGTTTCACAGTCTCTACACGTTCTTGAGTCTACTTTCTTTAAAAATACTCCGTGTGGTAATATTATTCCTTGAAATATTCTGTTTGATGATCTTATCTAGATAAAATTTATTTCACATATCTTATCCTAGAAGCGACGAAGAAACAGAAGTTTGTATTTTACGCCTGGTCGACTCCAAAGTCAATAAAAGCGTGGTATTAATTGAGATTCAACAAGAATAAGTGAAAGAGTCGGCAAACATTATGGCTTTAGTGTGTAAATATCATTTCAGTATGTGTTGTGAATCCAACGTCGACTAAACAACTGTCACACAATTAGTATGACGATTTGCCCTGTTCTGATTTCAGGCAGGTCTTTTATTCTTGCTACTTTCACTGAACGTTAAAGAAAAAACCGTTTACTGTAAATATCGTAGTTTGCAAAGTGAATTTTGAGTGGTCTGGGAGGAGGGGACCAAACAGCGAGGTCATCGGTCCCGTCGGATTAGGGAAGGATGGGGAAGAAAGTCGACCGTGCCCTTTCAAAGGACCCATCCAGGCATTTGCCTGAAGCGATTTAGGAAAATCACGGAAAACCTAAACCAGAATGGCCGATCGCGGGTTTGAACTGTCGACATCCCTAATCCGACTCCAACGTGCTAACCACTGCGCCACCTCTCCCGGTAAAGTGAATTTTCCTTTTAAGACTAGTGAGAAGACGCTTTCCGAGCGGCCGAGCGTGGTAATGACTCTGAAAGGCGAAAAGAATTTACGCCTTTGTGACGGCGAAAGTTCCTGCGCAAACAGACCGTGGGAGGAATTTCCAGAGATACTGCTTGATGGGAAGCGACGTACCTCAGGAAAGATGAGTCAGTCAGCCGAATTAGAAGTCATCTCAACACGCTTTTCGCTTTTGCGACGAGTTATCTGGAAGCTGTACAGTTTCTTGTACGGTGTCAAGACTTCTATAAATTGTAATGCCACCGTTATCAAGTGCGCTACTATAAATCACTGAAGAAGGAATAGGCAATCTCTCAGTTGTTCCAAAAACTGTTACGTGCTTGTATCTGAGAATGTGGACCAGGCCAACGGAATTCATTTACTACATTAACGGTCGTATACGATGCACAAGGGCTGTTCGGGCATGATTTGCGATGGGTTATTTATTCCTGTTTAACAAAAGGCAAACTGTTTCTCCTCTTCCGGTTTTTCTATGCAGTAGGAAAACAACTAAACACGAAAATTACACAAAGACGCGGAATTTCTCATTACATAATAACAGGTATGGCTTCATCTTCACGCAAAGAATTTGTAATATTGATGCAATTACTCTCAAGTAAATCTTTCTGCGAGGGGTGTTCAATAATTAATGCAACGCTTACTTTTCTCGGCCAAGTTCAGCTGAAAAAATGTGGGACTCGTTGTGGAACATCGTGGAGTATTACCGCTTGAACCCGTATAGTTTCGTGAAATTCCTATAGCTGGCGGTGCTGTACGAAGCCTTCAAAATGGCGCCTGTAACAGAGGTGCGTTCTCAGCAGAGCGTTGTCATTTAGTTTCTTCTGGGGAAAACCAGAGCATCGCAGATAATCGTAGGCGCACGTAGAATGTCTACGGAGACCTGGCAGTGAACTAAAGCAAAAGCAAGGTAAGTCACTGGGTGAGGCGTCTTTCATGATTGCTACAACAATGTCTCGCAAACCTGTGCGATCTTCCATGTGCCAGCCTGCCGCACACAGCACTGACTCCTGCAATATTGGAACGTGAGGACACACTCATTCGAGGTGATCGCCGGATCATAATCAAACACCCCGCTGCACCACTGGACGTCTCTGTTGGTGTTCTGACACAGTCGTCCACGAGTTGGGGTACTCAAAGGTGTCTGCTCCGACGTCGACCCGTAGGGCCTCCCAGCAAGGTGGCGTAAGCCTGTAGCATTGAATGCAGATTTTGTTGAGAAATAGTGTTTGTAGCCATAAGAGTGGGAAATAATATGGCGTATTGAAGTCCTGAATAAAGCCAACCTGCTTTCGTAAAAGAAGTGTTATGTTAGTTATGGAATGCCTCTCGTATATTTGTCTCCATTGAAAAGGAATTGCTGGCCGTTGTGGCCGAGCGGTTCTAGGCTCTTGAGTTCGGAACCGCGCTGCTGCTACGGTCGCAGGTTCGAATCTGCCTCGGGCATGGATGTGTGTGATGTCCTTAGGTTAATTAGAATTAAGTAGTTCTAAGTCTAGGGGACTGATGAACTCAGATGTTAAATCCCATAGTGCTCAGAGCCATTTGAACCATTTTGAAAAGGGCTTAAACGATTCACAGCCAGGATAATTCTTGCAATCCTTGTAATCGAAGTAAGCGAATCGAGCCACAGAACGTATTTACAAAATCTGCGATGAAAATAAACACAGGCGTAATGCATCAGAGAGGGCAAGTAGAGTGATAAAAAAAATCACCTTTCCATAAATGTACACTGCTGGCCATCAAAATTTCAACGCCAAGGAGGATACCATATGACGAAATTTCACTTTATTGAGCATACACAGCACATTTAGAAAAAATGCAGATGTATCTGCAGATACGCCACCTTCGGCGACAGCAACAGTCGTCCTAACCCCTCTGGGCGTCAAGCGGAACTGAACTTAGATTACAGGTACGGGTCGCCATCCCATGCTGTTGAAGTCTACAGTTCACGAATCGTAGTTACTGGCCAGTGGTGGCATGCCAGCCTTTTGGCAACACTTGGTCAGATGTTTTCAGTGAGTCACTGATCTGGAGAACGAAGTAGGTCAGGACAACACATGGTCTTGCATTATCTTGTTAAAAGATCACTTTACGGAGGCAACCATCCTCGACACGTCATAAATGTAAGTCTGTTGTCCAAATTATTGACTATGCAAACTAGAGGTGCTGTTAACGGTGAAAGGCTTCGGCCAGTAGACATTTGTTTTTAATTGCAGCCAGCATTAGCTAGCTGACTAACCGAGCGACGTGGCGTAGTGGTTAGCACACTGAACTCGCATTCGGGAGGACGGCGGTTCAAACCCACGTCCGGCCACCCTAATTTAGGTTTTTGCCGTGATTTCCCTAAATATCCGAGATTGTTCCTTTGAAAGGGCACGGCCGACTTTCTTCCCCATCCTTCCCTAATCCAATGGGACCAATGACCTCGCTGTTTGGTTGGTTCAAATGGCTCTGAGCACTATGGGACTTAACTTCTGAGGTCATCAGTCCCCTAGAACTTAGAACTACTTAAACCTAACTAACCTAAGGACATCACACACAACCATGCTCGAGGCAGGATTCGAACCTGCGACCGTAGCGGTCGCGCGGTTCCAGACTGTAGCGTCTAGAACCACTCGGCCACTCTGGCCGGCCGCTGTTTGGTTCCCTCCCCTAAATCAACCAGCCAACCATTAGATAGCTGACTACTGCGTGACATAGCCATTGTTGGAAGTGTACGTAATTTTTACAGTTAGGATCTCTATGAAACATGTCAGTACCTAAGACGATTTCAGTTTCGATTACAAACACTATCACCCTGTGGCAGACTACGGGTAGACGACGCTGAGATTGGGCTTGATTCCTCCAGTTTTCTTTCCTCGTGATAAGTGTGCGTAAAGGAATGTGGGAACTTATAAAGTGTACGTAAATATTATGAAAAAATACAGCCAAGCGTTCTCTCGCAGGCCTAGTTTCATACAGTTGGGGCGGATAAAAAGTTTATAAGTTCCATAATTCGCATGAGATTTAATCACGCATCATTTCCCAGCGATATTACCAAATACGTGTTCGAGATAATCCTTATTGTGAATGCGATGGAGTAACAGTAGGAGACATTAGCCACATTTTTTTGAAATTTAAACTGTATGCAAACCACCAATTTGTTTCCATACAACAGTAAATACCACTATAGCAGCTCATTTTCATCAAAATAATGTATTAATATTGAACTAATTATAAAATTTTTAAATAAATGTAACCTTATCCTGTAACATTCTAGCCGCGCGGGGTAGCCGAGCGGTCTAGTGGCGTCTTGTCACGGTCCGCGGGGGTTCCTCCGTCGGAGATTCGAGTCCTCCCTCGGGCATGGGGGTGTGTGTGTGTGTGTGTGTGTGTGTGTGTGTGTGTGTGTGTGTGTGTGTGTGTGTGTGTGTGTGTCGTCCTTAGCGTAAGTTAGTTTAAGTTAGATTAAGTAGTGTGTAGGCTTAGGGACCCGATGACCTCAGGAGCTTGGTCCCACAAGACCTTACCACAAAGTTCCAATTTTTGTAACATCCTAGAAAATTCCTAAAATATTGAGAGATGGCTATGTGACTTGAATTCCAGAAGCCTCCCCCACCCAAAAAAATAATATATATATATGTTTGTAATTTTTGTAGTTACTTCATTTATTAAACTGAAAGTTAGATGCTTTAGTTTTTGTAGATAGTTTATTTTTTTGTAGTATCTTCAGAGGAGGAGCTGCAGCGTTCTGTAGACAATTCTTGATTACATGGACGTCAACACCGAAAAAACAAAGACTATGAACTGCCGATAGTAACCAGTACAAAGTAAGACCTGTTTGAAAAATTAAGTTCTAGAAAGAATGAAATCATTCATATATTTAGTCAATAAACTATCCTTTACTGGAATAAACAGGGCCAACCGAAAAAGTCACAAGGTATACAAAAACAATGACAGTCATTAATAATGTAATGAAACCTTCCCATAGCTCAGAAACACACCAGAATACGCCCTTATAAGAACCTCGAAAGACCTGTGCTGTGCCATGACAGTGAATCCTGGGCAATACAGGCACAAATACGAAAAGAGTAACAGCCCGTGAAATGGAATTCTTGAGACAGCTTGTTACACCAAATGGATTTTACAAAAGGAGCGAAGTCGTGATGAAGGAACTTAAAATGTAAACTCCCATCACAACGGTGTAAGATCTCTAGGTCGACCAATGAAAAGACTGTAGGAGAACATCTCGACAAGGCCGTAATGGAAATGACCGTACAGCATCGTAGTCCGGGAGTCCCCCATTCGGGGAAGTTCGGCCGCCGAGGCAAGTGCGTATTGCATTAGACGTCACATTGGGCGACTTGCACGTCGGAGATAGAGATGAAATGATGATGAGAACAACGCAACACCCAGTCCCCGAGCGGAGAAAATCTCGTGTCCCAGCCGGGAATCGAACCCGGGCCCCTTGGCGTGGCATTCCGCCGCGCTGACCACTCAGCTAACGAGGGCGGACAACAAGACTGTAAAGCACCTATTACACGATGCACCTACGGTGTACATCGATGCAGCAGCGCCCCAAGCGTACGTGTTTGGAACTGCAGACAGGTTCACGTCGACGGATTACACGATATACGCGTGATATTCACGGTGAAGGGCCACACATGAGCGCTTGACGGCAATAATGCGCGAACAGTGGAAGGAAAATGTTTGATTTCTTGTAAAGTCGTTCATTCGCATTCAAAATTTCTGAGAGCTGAAGGTTCCTATTTATTAAGTAGTTGTTGTCTTATAAAACTATATCAGAATCATGCTATTGCTGTTCTGAATTACGGGCTCGTCAGAGATTGTCCAAACCGTAAGACCAAACTATAGAGTGTTATAAACCAGGCCTATTGCCAAAATATTGTTGGTTATAAAATGTCTGAGGCGAGTTCTCTCTCCTTGAAGTCTTCCATAAAAAGACTGGCCTCCAGGAGAGACTGAGGGCTCACTTGGGCGACACCGTTAAGGTGTTAAAAAAAAGAACTGTCCGATAAATCTAAAGTAGGCTGAGGAGAGTGTGTGCTCGAACGACACTGTAATGTGGCCCCAAATCTATCGCCAATGAGATACAGTGAATCCGTCAGAAGCGGAGCGACGTCAAAACTGACCACGTCGTTGGTTTCCAGCTTAAGCGACTGAAATCTGCTAATAAACTCCCTAGAATTTCTTATATGATGTGGACGCTTGCGTGCAATAGATTCGAGTAAAGACGCCAAGTACTTTGCCAAATAATAGGTAATGCTACTCTTCTCATGGCACGGGAGACGATATTAATAACATTAATGTTTTATTGTGTGACTCAACGTGTTGCTAGATCGATAAGGATCCTACTAACGTAGTGATGCGATAAACAGCAAACCTTTTATCTAAGATATTTTACGTTTCGGTTTATAATTTAGACCATCTTCAGGCTGTAAGCGTCATGATGATAGCTGTTGCTGGTGGACGGAACTGGATCCTTAAGAACATGGATGTCAGCTGCTTACAGATGCTGAAAAACTTAATGAAAAACACTGCCTGCAGTAGAGTAATTCATATTAAGGTATGCATTTGGACAAATCGGATGAAATTCGATCTGGTGAAACTGAAGTACACCGAATCTCTTTAAATTCACGCCGGAACCAATTACCAAACCCATCTACAGCAATAACAAGCAGCATCTGTCATGTTTCTGACCTGAAACTCTAAGAATGTACCAATCTTCGACACTACTGACCTTTAGTTGAAAGTAAATTCGCTTCCCCTAAAAGGGGAATGTTGTAATACCAATTAACGTGCGGTGTCTCATGCGGACGGTGTACAAAAACTGACACAAAACCTAACACGGGGAGGCCATGGCTTTGGGATCACAGATTTAGTTCAAACTTTGTATACCTTTAGTAGGCCATTAAAACAACATGATGAGCAAGTAGTAAGGTGCACCACTCTGCAGTTCCGAGAAAATCGCAAGAGACGTTTTGCGCGGCTATTACGTGGCTTATATAAGTGTGTGCGGATGTGCCGGACGGTAGAGTTCAAGGTGGTTCAGTGCTTAGCGTTCGACCTTCGTAAGACGAACGTGTATGAGGCGACGGTTCGACTCCCTCTCATACTTAATTATTAATCTATTTTTCTTAATCACTGGTCATATTATTTAATTTATATGGCATTTGAGAGGTAATATCATAAAAAACCGTGGATTTGCACGAAGTTTCAATTTATGTTTTCCTCTTCTGTATGACAAATACCATCATACAACGTGTGATATCGAGAGCACATCCGACGAGTAATGTTACATTATTCTTGCGGTCGGGCACATTGTGACGTCCTATATTACTGATTGTGAGTAACGTCATTCGCATCATTATTTATCGAGGTTTCACTTGGTCTTCCCAAGCCTGCCTCTTGTCCTTGAAAATTTCATTACAAATAGGAAACAGTCAAATAACACATGAAATTAACTACAACTTCATGAAAATGTACGTGCCTTTTTTCATTGTATTATCTCTCCAATGCCATATAAATTAAATAATGTGACCAGTGATGAAAAAAATATAGATTAAAAATAATTATTGGCGAGATTCGAACGTAGCCTCTTCCACGACCTACTTGCTATGCGCGGACGCTAACTACTTTTTTTTTTATCTCGTTTCATTCGTGATTGTTCGTTGCGTTTCTTCGGGGCGGACACTCCATGACACCCGTCAAGATCATCCTTGATCAGTTCACTCAGTTTTTTATTACAGAAGGCAACTAACCCTATGACCGAAGACGCGGAGCTACCGTGCCGGTTGCCACTTGTGCACAGTGCCTTCTTACAGCCGGTATCTTCGCATCAGCTGCATAATAGATGCGTAAAACTTCTCTTGCGATTTTCTCGGAATTATCTGGGTAGTGCACCCTACTACTATCACATTATGTTGTTTTAGTGATCTACTAAAGGTGTACAAAGTTTGAAGTAAGTCTGTGATAGCATCGTCGCGGCCTCCCCTTGTAAGATAATTTAATCTGGACGTTGCTTTCAGTCCAATTATAAAAATGCCGCTCAAAACAGTCAATTTCGTAAACAATACGACAGTTACCAACAACAGCCATCTGACGCATACGCTTTTAACTTCCATACGAGCAACTTCATGCAGAGAAGCACGGATTGATAACACCGACTGTTCGGCATAGACTGTTCAGACAGACCACTTGACATGAACTTGACTGACTACTCCAGAATTAACGTCCGTGGGCGCGGACGTATGATGCAGCACTGTTTTCTCGCAGCGAGACCGCTGCTCCAGGATGAGAAAGACTTCTTGTGTCGCATCAAATTCTAAATAACTCTCCCAATTAGAAATCTTAAGTTAATGCGCAATTTTTCCATGGCAGAGGAAGGTTTTCTTAATACGACGAAGAAAATTAGAAACCTCCACTCCTATAAAGAAGAAAGCTATAAATTTTCAAATGAGGCTGTTGCATACTTTCACCTCTGAAAGTGTTCGATTCAAAACTATGTGTAGCCTGTACTATTACAATATGTAATAAATATGATGTTGAAATTTCTACTGTGTAAGTTGATGAATTATAACACTTTACTGCTTTTATATCATAAACCATAGTTCCCATAATAACTTACAAAATACTGAATATAATTAAACATTGTTTTCAGGTCGATGTTTTCTTATTCAAATATAGATATTATTAAAATTACCTGTTTGTAGATTTTTTATTTTGGGGGAATTCAAAATTATGAAAAAGCTCGATTTTCTTGTAAATTATGAGTTATACTAGATTAAACTCAGGATACTGGACATTTGTGTACATCTGGACGTATTACATTACTTTTTTCATATTTGTTAATCGACAATATTTTAATGACGTGATGTTGCGCAACAGTTAACCTCTAAGCCTGAAACACATTTATACGCAGGCTTCAGCAAGAGGGAAGTTCCCCGGTCTCTTAGCGCGTACGTTGAATCGGAATCATCATCATCATCATCATCATCATCATCATTGCTTTCCCACAGGGTGATGGACACAACTTTTCTGTCGGGACAGCTATCACGTTGAGGTTCCGCATACCACTACAGCATCCTATCTTCTCACACGTAACCAAACAGGTGTTCTACTAAAACTCATGTGTATGCATGTAGCCTAGTCCTGTGTGTGATTATACGATTGCAAGAAGCCACTGAAAACCGTCACATCTATTAAATATCTGGGACTGCGCGTACGATGCGATCTGAAGTTGATATGTAAGCTTGTATGTAGATATAGGCACATTTTCTCAGATGTTGTGCAAGTTACCCCGAAATCTCATCAACATATCTTAAACACCACCATATTTGAGAACAGTGTGATGCTTGTGCACTTCCTGGACCAATACTTTTAAATAATTGTAAATCTGGCTAACATCACTAATAACACGAACGTCGCGTCCAGCCGTCCTGATTTAGGTTTTCCGTGATTTCCCGTGGTTCCTTTGAAAGGGCACGGTCGACTTCCTTCCCCAATCTGATGGGACCGATGACCTAGCTGTTTGGTTGTCTCCCGTAAATCAAGCAATCAGTCAACCATCCAACCAACACGACCGTGGATAGCATCGTTTACAAAATTTTTCGTTTTCCGTGTTAGTTTCTTTCGCCATTTCTGCAACTGGTCGCACCAAGCAATTGTGTAACGCCAGTACACTCACCACTGTCTGATATCTATATCGCTGATTAAACTGCGGAAGTCAACGGTTCGTGGTTCCTCGTTTGCCAAGACCAGTGGCTCCTCGCCTAATTGGCCTCTGAGGAAGTCACACAAAGGCGCGGCCGGTTGAGGGAGTTGCCGGCGCGGCTCATTTGGCTCGCTGTCCGGCGCGCTTCTAGGTCCCTCGTGACGTCACGACGCTACCAGCTACTAGTTGCTGACGTGGAAGTCCCGTGTCCTTGCGCTATTCACGTGATGTGGGTGCTCAGTGAGGCATGGCTTTATAGCCCTACCAGGGGAACACCGGATCCCGTGTCGCTGACTTGCGGCATCGCTGCACTGCTTGGGCATTGGGCCGTTACTGAAGAAGCTTGGCCGTCAGATGTCGATCCCAGCACTCACAGTTTACAATTTTAAAACAACTTCGCTGTCGCTTGCGCAGTCTCTCGGCATTATTAAGAAATCGTCAACATTGCGTTTGTAATAAATAATCTGATCTTTAAAGATTGGGAGTTGCTAAAAAGATTTATTTCTAAGTCAGAGATAAAAATAACAGCCAGCATGCCATCTGACCTATAGCCCATCGTTTTTGGCAATACATGTTGCTATTAGATATTAAATATATTGTAAGCAAGGACGAGTTCTAGCGGATCAACTAGTCCAACAGTTTCTGCTGCACTAATATTCTTATGTCCGTAAATTGTACTTTGTAATCTCAGTCGTTTCGTTAATAGGGACATTAGTATGAAGATTAGTGATATCAGATGATGCCAAAGTTGCATAATCGACAACGGGTGTCTCTTTAATGGCTTAGCCTCTTCACACCTACTCCTAATTCTGAACTATTCATGAAACTGTATACTGCTTTCAGTTTCGCATTAACTGTTTCATTGAGTTTATATACAGGGCTAGTGTGGCTATTTCACTTACATTGCTGCAACTATTGCGAGAAAACAATGGGGCAGCCTTTCAAATGGCTCTATGCACTATGGGACTTAACATTTGAGGTCATCAGTCCCCTAGACTTAGAACTATTTAAACCTTACTAACCTAAGACCATCACACACATCCATGCCTGAGGCAGGATTCGAACCTGCGACCGTAGCAGCAGCGCGGTTACGGACTGAAGTGCGTAGAACCGCTCGGCCACAGCGGCCGGCGAAGATCTTTCAAGCAAACAACACATGCTTATTCAAGTAACTAACAGATTGAAAAAAAAAAAAAATCACAAAAGTCACTGAAAGCAGAAATAAAATTTTAATGATCTAAATTCCAAAGTTATGGATAAAATTGATGTTTGATCGCATTTGAAATGTTTTTCTGCATTAAAAGGCGTGTAGAAACTGAACACCATTATTGATAGTTGAATCGAGTGAAGCACTAACGTTTGTCAGCAGCTACAGTCTTGCGTCTTGGCACAGTGAAGAATGCACTAGTCTCTCATTCTTAAGGGGCGTGGTCAAATCCACACCCGGCCAACCCGATTTAGCTTTGTTCCCTGCGGTTTTTCCTAAATCTTTGATCGCGATTGAACAGCATATCACTGGTCATTTCCTTCCTTTGTCCAATCAGAGCTTCAGCTGCATGTTTAATTGTTTCATCGGCGACGAGATGTTAAATCTAAACATTTTTTTCCCCGCTATTGTCTTCTTTTCCATGTGAACTGTGCTACTCTTCATCCCAGTGCATGCTATACTACGCGTTCTGATCATATCAGGTGCTCAAACAAATTTCTTTTCTTGGTCTTGATCGTTCGTGAAATTTATCTTCCTCATTAACCTTCATTAATAACATCAAATTTTTTGTTTTATCCTTCGGGTTCGCAAGTTCTACCTTCTGCCAAACTCAGGTGAAAAATATCTTAACTCTGTTTAATGTCTTCTTTCAGCACCAAATGAAGTCGCGATCTATATTGAACACTTCACCAAACCTCTTCAATGGTTTACTCAAGAGGTTACGGAAAATTTTTCCTTTTTCTGTAAAATCCTCTGTATCTCGTTGTAGTTCTTATTGTTACGTTTCCATGTAACTCTTTTCATTCCTTTTTTCCACATTCCAAACAATTAAATTATCTTTTTGCTTTACCACTCGTCTTCAGATCTCTAAATTTATTGCCCACTTATGGTCTCGTATCGTCTTTGCCTGCACTTTTTGATTTCTTTTTTTATTCCATGTGTTTTTTCTTTCCTAGTTTCCAACACTCCTATTAAATTTAAAAGTTGTCTTTGCTTTTTATTCTGCAGTGTCTCCGTAAGTTTTATCCACTTCGTTTCGTCAAATACTTTCTCCAAATCGAAAATAACCTGTGCTCATCACTTTGTCTTCCTAAGTTAGGTTTTGCTGATTATTTCTAACAAACTCAGATGCTTCTCTCGTTCTTTTTAATCTTTTAAATCCTCGTTGCTCTTTGTCAGTTTATATGACACACTGCTGTTAATAGTGTACTTTCAAATACATATAGCGATATATTTATTGGAAAAATAGCTTATAGCAAGTGATTGTACCAAGTAGTATTTTGTGATCTCCGATTTTTTCCACTAGAACATCGATGTCGACACTTTTACAATGTTAAAACTTTGTATTACGTTATCCATTTTAATATATCACCATTGCTATTACTGAAACATCTTCGGACGAGTAACGTATATATAAATTACGCGAAAATATGGAATGAAGCTCATTATTATTATTATTATTATTATTAAAATTTGGCCAACTGAGGATCACAAGAAACAACTGATTTATAACATCTTATTTTCTTTCCTTTTTTTAGTTTCCCAAAACAATAGCTTTGGGTACCAAATGGAGCAACATCTCGACTTCCTAACAAAAACAATGACACATGGGCGCTAGCTGCGTCTTGATTGCCAACGCGGACAGTTCCTATCTGGAAAAAATCATGACGGTGACGAGACTTGTTGTTGTCAGTAAGAATTTACCAAAAAACGATAAAGTTGTGATAGCGTCATCGACGGTTGTCAGGACCGAAGAAGGAGCGAATGTGACATGCGAGTTAAACATCATCCCAAAGAAGGACTTTACTGACAGCTACACATTGTTGTATGATGTTCTCTGCGTTGCAGTCAAGATGGGGGAGACGCAGGAAACTTTATAGGACACCGAAAGCACTAAAACCATCATTTTAACTTTGTCTATTTATTTATTAATCTAATATCGAAATTTGTTTAACTGACGGAGTTATACAGTCCTGTAATTTCTATTTATTCTAATGACAGTTCGTCAGTGAAGGGCCAGATTGGCTGCTTGTGATGGCAGAACAGAATTCAGGTGTGGATGCATACACTTTGAGGAAGTATGATGTTCTCGAGAAACGGAAACAGGGAATAGGAAGCGTGCCTTAGCTGGGAATAGAAAACAACTACAGCCACAGCACAGGACACGGTTGATATGCAACTCTAACCCGACTGTGTACGGAGGCATTGTTCGTGTGTTTTCACAGTTTGTTTCCCTGTTCATGGCACGTTATCTAGCCTATTTATGAGAGAGAAAACTATTTACGATCGGTTTTACAGTTTACAACAAAATACTTCTGACGCTCTTTCTCCTCCTTTTGCACGCTACCTCGTAACCACATATTTTGGATTCTGTGCTTTGTGAAAGACAATAGGGTCCGGCCCTCGTTATCGAAAATATTTTTGCTCTCGCGTGTGACTGCATTTTTTGACTGTGAAGAAGCGCTGTTTACCTAAATATGATGTTACCTTCACCACACCGTAGCGCCATCGAAATTCAGTGACTAACAAGAACAATCCTTAACTCCTCTTTGTCAAAGAATAAGGAATACATTACGGGACGTTAAACACCAATCTTCCTTCAAATAATACACTAAGCAAGATGTAAACTGTCTCCTCTGGTAGTCTTACGACATGAGATGCAGTTGGATGGTAACCTTGCCTCGTAACATGCTATGCAAGATTGAAGCCTCATAAGGTGCCTGGAGCGACCGTTGAATTAAAATCCCATTTTTAGCACCACGTGTACCGTGCTCCACTTAACATTAATAGTCAAGTTATGGTGCGCCTGTGGAATAAAGTCATCACTTTGGTAACATGACATATGAACGCACCTCCATTTCTAACGTTTTGTACAAGCCCTATGTTTTTACCCTAAGCGAGTTTAGAGATCATCTCGTTACAGCTGTGCACTTCAAACTGAGCATAACATCTCCTGTAGAATTTTAGGATAACGTCTTCAAAGAAACAGCCATTTTTAAAGGGAAATCTACTTAACGCACTCCACGTTATGACTGTCCGTAGCCCTACCCGTCACATGTTTTTCTGGGCTCTATTGTTCCACATTCTTGTCAGTTAGACAGGGCGCGTGCGATGCATCGTTAGATATTTGGTAACCTCACATGTTGCCATCGGCAGTTGTGATGTTACGATTGTCTCCATGGGTGTAGTAGCATGTATGGACTACAACTGGATTGCGATATAGACCAACAGAGATGGGCAATGGTGATCGGGGGAAGAAGCTCTCTCGACAAGATCGATTGATTTGCTGACACAACACGTTATCAAGAAATTCCTGTATTGACCAACGCGTTTTTATTGTACCACTTTCGTGACACTTTAAATCCCGAGTTTTGCGAACAAGTTGTTAATTGCAGTTATCCTCACAGCTTCTTAGAATGCCCTCAACATTTAACTCGTATACCATGCTTCTATAGGAGAGTAGAGCAAGTTATACCTCTGAAGAATTTACTAAGGGCTGTGCGATAACTTGTGTCGCTATACTCAACATATACGGGAATTTAAATTTCGTCTAACTATATATTGTAAGATTGCATTTCTCTCATACTGTCAACACCTATATTAAATGTGTGTTCCAAAAGCCACTGTACAGTGTGAATCGAGAGGTACACACTGTAACAGCATCGTTCCTCGACTTTACCCCTTCCTTTTCACACCACACCGGTCCGTTCCCCTTGCCTTCTATTCTGGGACGGTGTGCGAGTGTGTTGGTACCCGACATGATTCATTTATCAGATAGTTATTACACGAGATTTGCGTAGGGAGGAAGTAGAAAGTTTCTTGTCTACGCTCTGGATGGCTGCTCTCAGGAAATTTAAGAATAAGCCTTTACGTGACGCTCAGAAACCTGTGACGAATTCCGCAACTCTCATAAGAACCTGCTCTTCCTCGTATGTTAGTCCAATTTGATAAAGGTCTCTATTTGATGAGCATTACTCGAGACTCATCCGAACGAGAGTTTGGTGAACGACGTCCTTCGTAGGTGAGGTGCCCACTTAGGAATGAATCCCTGTCTGGCATCTGCTTTTCCCAAAAGTATTAGGAAATTGGCGGATACCGGTAGATATGTAACGGTCCGGACTGGCTCCAGAGGTTGACCTTCGACGACGCAAAAAAACTATAGCAGATTGCTACGTATACTTGCACGAATTACAGTATATTTGCATATGCTGAGAGTTCTCTACACGTCTTTACATCCGCTAGTCTTAATACATTTCACGACAAGTTTTAAGTAATGCGCTCTCCTTGTACTAAATTTTGTCCTCCACAGACATCCATGTTGAACAACGAACTGTCTGGTCCCGTCACATTTCTTCCAGGAAGACCTCAAGTTACCTACGATTCTAATAATATCCTTAGTTCTGTTTGATATAAAATTTTCAATGCAGTAACTAATTAGTCTGTTGTTAGCAATGCACCTGTAATATTTACAAATCTCACTGAGCAACCACCGACTCGACCTACAGTTTCCACAACTCCGAGGTGGATATTGTCAGTTTATCAAGAATTGGGAATTATATCGTGAACTGATTTGTGTGTGTGTATGTTATGGGAGTAGGGGGTGACAGTGTGAGTATCTACATATTGTCGCCTAATACGTCTCGGTAAATAAAGAAACAAGTAAGTAAACAGTTACAAATACGTATAGAGTGAATCCAACAACGACATTTAAGAATAAATGTAGTTATTTTCCAGGTTCAAATGGTTCTGAGCACTATGGGACTTAACTTCTGAGGTCATCAGTCTATTTTCCGGTTCGCGCGCATCTAGTTTCCAGTATTTTGCTATCATTATCGAACCCCTTACGATTTCGTTGTAACGTACTTTCACAGTTTTTAGCCACTATTGTTGTCCATACGTTTTCGTGTTCGGCGGCTTTGCAAAATCTCTGATATTTTCTTATTGACATTTGCCGGTATTTCCTATTGTTCATGTCCGCCTTAAGGACTTTACTTTAAAGAGTAAATAGTCCAATACGTTTTCTGTAAAACCTGCTGCATTTACAGCAAGCTCTGAATTCTTCATGGCGTGCTTGCGAGCGTGATGCGATCGAGACAGTCCCTGAAGTCTGTAGCAGTACAGGCTATAAAAGTTACTTGTTCGTTAAAGTGGACAAAAAATGAACATTTATAATGAACCAGGGTATTGTATTGTATGGAACTGGGGACCTAGAAACGACGGTGAGGCTCCGTCCCCGCCGTAGCCCTCAGTGGCACACAACCCCACAACAGGCTACAGCAGTCCACTCACCCCACCGCCGCCCCACAACGAACCCAGGTTTATTGTGCTGGGCAGGCACGCCGGGCTGGCATGAACCAGGGTAGTCACATTAATAATACTGTTTGTGTATATTTGTGTATTAATCTAGCCTTTGCTTTGTCAGAGTCATAACGTATTTAGCGACACATGTTGTATTCTAAATATATTATGTATTCAAGGTTCTCCTTTCAGACTCTTTTGCCCTGTACGTAACGCTATATCAGATTTGTGTAAGAAAATTAAACCATACAGATCAATTTTTTAAGGACTCAATACAAATAACAAAATAAAATATATTATTTAGGGGGCATTTCAAGTCGCCCTCTAGTACCGATAAAATCTGTGATGACTTTTCTATATTTATAGAAGAGTCTCGAGCAGCCTGCTGATAAGATGTGTCTGCTGTCTAAAGTTGGTAGCTCGATTAAACTTTTTTCTTTTGATTGTGGATGTGATTTCCTTCTCGAAAGTGTTGTACACTTTTTGTTATTTTGAGACTCTGAAGGTGGTTCTGTAAATTGGTGTAACGTTCTGCTTCATGCGAAGTTGTTATACTCTTTTTATTATTTTTTTTCGTATATTCATAGTCCACTGACCTCTTCATGTTTCCCAAGCAGAAATTCATCGAAGCTGGAGAAGTTTTAAAAGGTTCAATTCCATCGCTATTGTCGGACGAACCTGAAAAACGCTTCTTTTCGAATTAACGTAGATTACAGATCAGGGGATCGAACGGCAAAGAGCTTAGTTGACAGATTTGTTGCAGTAGTTGTCTAGTCTAAGATTCTACAAAAACACGAAGTTACCATTTTTTTAAAACCAGACTTGCCCAACGAACAGGATTATCGTTGCTGCCATACCGTAATATCAGTTTCCATTAACCACAAGAATGGACCTCTCATCTTAACCAGAACTGTGACGGCCTCTGACTTGTCGGAAGAGTCGACCCAACTCTGGACCCATTGCGTTCTCCGTTGTTCAGCTTTTTCCAAGAAGGCGAAGAGACATCTACAAATAGCCAGCCCCTCCTCGGTTCCAGCCTCATTTCGTACATGAGGTTCGTTGGTGGAAAGGAAGTCGGTTTTCCCCATTGACGTCAGGGCAAACGTGTAGAGCTGCGCCCTGTTTAACTGAGCGGCCTTCTGCGAACTCTTTAATACAAACATTGGTGGTGTGGTCTTAATTATGAGGTCAGCATGTGTGTGATATGATTTGTCCATCACGCAAGACTGCGAGACAAATACTGGTTTCCGTGGTTGTAGCTACCGAACGACAACACAAGACACCATGAAGAGGGATCACAACCATGCCCACAGTGAGACGCCAACCGCCATCCTTGGTGTAGCTAACATGACTAATTATGCCGCCAATTCTCTCAGTTCTTTTACTTATTTGCTAATAATCGTGAAGATGGTAAATCTAAAAATGTATATAAAATGGCACGAGTACAGTTACTTCAAAACAAACACAGTAATATTTAGGGCAGTGTGTGTGTATTTACAGAAGCCTCAGTGACTGACAGTGCGCTAATTTCTGTTAAGAAGGCTGGTCCCCGTTTCCTTTGTAAATAAGAAAACCTACAACTGTGCGAATCGGCTACAGCTGATGCGAAACCAGAGCGCTGGACTTGGCACAGTGACAACCGAGGCAACCTCATTTACTTTTCGTGTCGTCGGCGATGCTTATGGGAACTGCTTTTTCGGGTTACGACGGTATTTATTTTCGCCAAGCGGACGTACACTTTCCCGTTTCGCTATTAATACATTTCGCCCTCATCTTTAGTTTGTCTCAACCATCACTCTGATCTTAAATAATTTGTTCTGTATTTACTTACAGCATCTTCAATTTCGCACCGATGAATTACATCTATTTTAAATGCAACTTCCACTTCGGTGAATAGAAGACAATGCTTTATTATAAAAATGCAAACAAAGAATCAATGTCATCTTGCCAGGTTACCATAGAAAGAAATCGTGTCTGTTGTTTTTTTCCTTGGGTTTGTTCCTCGTATTTGTCGTCGTCTTCTGTACTCATAATTTTTTTTATCAGTCTTATTATTATTATTATTATTACTATCATTATTGTATTTTAATTATATTGTTCTACGACGAACACTGTGTTCGTGCTCCGTATAGTTGGTCGTAACATGCAGTTGACGCTGATATCACAAGACACGGAGTGTTAGGTCACATGGTCCATCGTCGGCTGCGACCGATCAACAGTCATAGTGGTTAGAACATTAGACTTGTGTACCAGAGGATGGCGGTTCAAATCCCTGTCCGGCCACCCAGATCAGCTTTCCCGTCGTATCACTAAATAATTAAAGGCGAATTCCGGGATGGTCCCTTCGAAGCCGACACTGCTGATTTCTTTCCTTATCGCTTCCCATTCGGAGCTTGTGCTCCTTCTTTAACGACCACGTCTTCGACGGCACGTTAAACCATAATCTTTCTTCCTTCCTTAACCCAATGACATCATATTACATACCCAATTGTTAATACATATCAGCCGATATAACTCTGATACGTATCAGCTAGAATGATTGTTGGGTATGGTAGAACTCAAAACAGTCTTCTAAATTGCAAGTTACGAAAGCTTATAAATGTAGAGAAACGCAAGTTTTTTACACCGCCATTCACTTTCACTTCTTTCTGCTCTGCGATTACAGCTCGCTATTTGATGCAATTAGGTTAAGTCGGTTGCGGGGTCCTCGAATGCACAATCGCGACCTTCTACATAAGCTCTTCGGGAAGGCAACGGAAAGCAGCACAATATTAAAGCTGTACTCTTCCCGAAAACGAGTCCAGTGCTTCTAGCACCCTGCTGCTGTACTCTGTGGCTCCTGTTATAAGAGTGTCGAACTTCTCCCTGTAGCACTGCTGCAAGTAGTAAGTTACAGTGGACGTGTAGTGGCAACTGAAAATTTGTGTCAGACAGGCACTGGAAACCGGATTTCATACTTTTCGCATACTTGCCGGCAGGCCTGACTCAAAAATTCACTGTCACTGATGTTTCCTTATATGATTTCCAAACGCTTCTACTAGAGGTTCTCATAAGGAGTATGTTGGCGTAGCTCCAATGTGGCACCGGAGTCTGTGGAGGACCATGACTTACCGCAACAAGGGATGTATTTGACATGAATTATACAGGTTGTCCCAGCTATCTTGTCCACCCAAAATATCTCTGGAACAATAACAGCTATTGGAAAACGACTTTCACCGGTATCAATGTAGGGCTGGGGCCAATGAACGTACATATTTGGAAACATTCTAAAACGAAAGCATATGTGTTTTTTAACACAAACTTATGTTTTTTTAAATGGACCTCCTATATTTTTTCTTCTGCAATCCATAGCATGACAAAGCACATACACAATGGCGTTGATTGCATCGCAATGTTCCCATTACATCCCGAGATATTGAGACGCGAAGTTGACGCTTGAAACACCCGACACGCGCTGCTAGCGCACGCCCTGAGGCTCAGGCGTGAACCCCATGCTGCCCGTAATTGCGATGTGATTGACATGTGTAATCACACTTCCATACTTATCAAGAGGTCCGAAACGAATAATACGGTCTGCTGCCATCCTGCATTAACGTCGTACATTCCAGCAGGTATTTATCCCATAGGCTAGGGGTGATGTGGTTCTGTAACATATCTGTGTACCGCAACGTTAGTCACAAAGTTAACTTCGCTTATCGTTAATCCGTTACTAAAAAGGTAATGCCGTTCAACGTTAAAACTTTACTGTAGATCTAGAGCAAGTGACAGTTAATCATTCACTCGTAATAGTAAAATTCATGTTGATGGTTTTAGTGAAACGAGCAAGTGGATTAAAAGTTTTCCCGTTGTTTAGGTAAAAATGTTTTGATTTGGGAAGTTCAGGTAGGACATAGAAGATGAATGTAAACATGTTTAACCAATTAGTTTTATCATGACATAATTATCAATGTTATGTTTATCTAATGCGTTAAATGACAATTTGTTGCAAACAAATGTTTCTTAACATCACTGGGTAAAATGGCCCTTTGTAGAAACTTCCACTGTGATACCAGCACTACATACTAAACATAGCGTTCACATCTCATGCTCAAAGTGAGGCCCATTGGCTTGCATACATAGGGTCACTCTGCGGATGAAGGATGCCCTACTTCGTGCTACTGTTTCCTCTTTGATGGCTGTACAAGCATCAATAATGCGTTGCTTCATGTCCTCTGGTGTTGTTGGTCCATGTTGGTAAACAGGATCCTTCACTGCTCCCCAAAGAAAATAATCCAGCGGTGTACGGTCCGGAGATCGGGCAGGCCACCTAACTGGGCCACCTCGTCCAATCCACCTTCCAGGGAACTTACGGTTCAGACGTCGTCGTGCTCGTAAGGCGTTATGTGCAGGGCATCCGTCATGCTGATACCACATGACCATTCTCCGGTTCAGAGGTACGGTGTCCAAGAGAACAGGAAGATTATGTCGTATAAATCTGGAGTATTGTCTGCCATTTTGGATGCCATTTATAAAGAAAGGTCCGATAATGGTATCTCCAATAATCCCACACCAAACATTAACTTTCCACGGACGTTGATGCTCTACCTGACGGAGCCATTTTGGATTGTCTGCGGACCAATAATGCATATTCCTCATATTGACAATTCCTTTGTTGGAGAATGATGCCTCGTCGGTAAAGAGAACATCTGCAAAAAAATTTGGATTAGTCAGAAGTTTTTGCTGAGCCCACCGACAAAATGTTACCCTATTGCGGAAGTCATTTCCATGAAGATCCTGGTGTAAATGAACATGGTAAGGATGAAATTTATGACGTTTAAGAATACGCTGTGCACTCCGACACACCAAGTTCACGTTCAATTTGACGTGTGCTGATTTGAGGATTCACAGCTATGGTAGCGAGCACAGCAACTTCAGCACGTTCATTTGTGCGTGTTCTAAGACGATGTCGAGGTCTTGGATTTAAGCTTCCCGTTTCACGTAGACGAGACCAAACATCCGGCGCGAAGGCGATGGCTTGTCAGGGAATAGTCTTCTGTACAGTCGTTCTGCCTGAACAGCATTTCGTCCACCTACAACAGGGTACAGTACAGGTATGTAGAGTAGGGTAGAAAACAGACATATTAACTTAATAATCATAATGTTCGCTAACAGTACTATCAACAAACAAGCAATCACATAACGTATTTCCCGTCAACGTACATTATCCATAGATCAGCAGCATTTCTACCATATCTTCATGTGTGTACATTATACTGTACAGTATAAGTTCCACAACACAACGTTTATTCACAATGTGTTCTACGTCCGTGCCGTCACTAGATTACTCTGATGCACGACTACACTGGCAAGCGGTGTACAGCATGCCAAAGCAACAACAAATGGGATGCTCGGAGGGTGGTGGAGTACAGGAGTTTGCATGGGTCGCAAATAATAAACAAGGCGAAGTGGTAACTGTGGCAGTAGTGGGAACTACGTTGGACACTTGACTAGGTAGAGCCAGGCCCTGCGCAGCAGGCACAATGGGTCATATAACGTATTAGATAAACCTTATTTTGGGTGTGCAGGATAAATAAGACAACCTGACGGGTGTACACAGATCGGTACTGGTTCATATTGTGTACGTAGATACGTAAAACGTGCAAGAGGGAAACCATTATGTGCTTATGAGAGTTGATGGCAGCAGACCGTATTATTCGTTTCGGACCTCTTGATAAGTATGGAGGTGTGATTACACATGTCAATCACATCGCGATTACGGGCAGCATGGGGTTCACGCCTGAGCCTCAGGACGTGCGCTAGCAGCGCGTGTCGGGTGTTTCAAGCGTCAACTTCGCGTCTCAATATCTCGGGATGTAATGGGCATATTGCGATGCAATCAACGCCATTGTGTATGTGCTTTGTTATGCTATGGATTGCTGAAAAAAAATATAGGAGGTCCATTTAAAAAAAACATAAGTTTGTGTTAAAAAACACATATGCTTTCGTTTTAGAATGTTTCCAAATATGTACATTCATGAGCCCCAGCCCTACATTGATACCGGTGAAAGTCGTTTTCCAATAGCTATTATTGTTCCAGAGATATTTTGAGTGGACAAGATAGCTGGGACACCCTGTATGCATTGAAATTATGTGCTATACAGGGATGAAATTAACGAAGATGCAATGACATACTATCATTACAAACTATTCAGACACGCTAAATATCCAATGTAACGCATATGTTGTGACAGTTGAAAGTCTTTGTCATGGGATCTTGTGTCATCCTCATCGAGCCAATCATTTTATTTCACTGCATTTAATTCATTTCATAAATTATAATATAGCTCGAGGACTAATTTGGTAGGTTGGACCGTCCGCGCTACCCTAACATCATGCGTACGAAGTATTCGATTATTTAAAAAGGTGTAAGAGTTTTCACATAAAAATTACTTTTCAGCACGCCCCCGTAAAATAAACTGCCCGTGTGTCAGAGAGCGCCTAAATAATCGTGGTATAAATTTGGGTTGTCAGCCCAGCATGTAATATGCAGTAACATTTTTTCCTGTAAATGCCCTGGACTAATTTGAAAATTGTTTAGAAACCAAATGTCGCACAAAAGGCCAGTTCCTCATTAGACATCTGATTTATTTCCTGAACAATCTTAGAGAATTTCTAGTGGCAAATTACTTAGAAAATACAGTAACAGAAATGGAGAAAATCACAGTATCACCTGTGGTTCTAATTTTTCGAATCACATCTTTGTTACAACATGTACATGTTTTGCACGTATTCGTTTGTTCGTAAGCTGTATAACGCATATACTTTGAAAACGTTCAGTTTTTTTTTTAAATATAAAATTCAATGGTTCTGAAAAAGGAAAGCGTTCAAGATGTTTTGTACGGTTTCGTAAATCGAACATTGTAACGACATTTAAGACGTCTTTGATAATATTTCACTAAATGGACTTAATGGAGGATCCCACTCCTGTTGTTTACAAAAGAGACAAACATAACTTCTATTTCAACATTTTTTCTAGTAACATGGTAAATATTGGACTTTTATGCAATTATTATTCTATAGTGGCACAGTCCACGGAATTTATTTGTTGAATTGATAATTCTGTTTTATTCACATGTTTTGAAAGAAGGGGGCCTAAAAATTTTTTGCGGAGTTGCCCACGACAGTAAACAACATTTTTAGTGAGGGTTTACTTTCAAACAGGTCTCTGAGGGGGAAAAAAACTTAATCATCACTTATTGTGGTATGATAACCGCACGTTACACGGCAAGATATTGGTACTCGGGAAAAGTTACGAATGTTGGTATCTAATTCTAGTTTAGGGAGATGTTAGGGAACCTTATTTCAAAGTTTATTGCTCGCCAGTGCTGACGAGACGACATCTGCGAAAAAGCGAATTAAAAAAATTAATAACCGCTATAAATTTCGGTCCCAGTCTAGCTATAGAAGCCCAACTGGTCAACACCGGATGTGTTGCCGTGTCGGAGAAGCCATTCGGCAGAAATCCTGTGACAACATACGGACAAGATGGTGTCTGGCACGAAGATGCTTCCTGTGTCCTTGGTAAGCTGCCCACTTCGCGCAAGTCAAAACAACAGTGGCGTGTTGTCGTTCCAACATCTTTGTTCGTTGTTCTCTTCCGACATTTTATACATCATTCTGCCTTCTGGTAGAGATGCAAATAATAGCACTGGCCTACTAATATACGCCAAGACATCATGGCACCATTAGACGAGTATTACGCAGACCTTCCACAACTACCATCAAGGTGTTGCAGTGGTAAGACACTGGATTCGCGTTCGGGAGGGTTGAAATTCAAGTCGCTCTGTGGCTATCGTAATTTAGGTTTTCTACTACTTCATAAGAGAAATGTCGGGATGATTCCCTTCCCAGTTCGAACTTGGTCTCCGTTTTCTCGCAGCCAACCGGTCGTTAAACTCTACTCTTCTTTCCCTTCTTCCCTTCCAGAATCAAACTTCAGTGATAGAAACGTCGGGTAAAGTGCATTAAGAAAGGTGATTATGCTGGGAAATGAATGCATTTCAGATCTGACAATTGTAGGTAGTTTTTCAGCTTTCTCTCGTACATATGGATGAGTCAGCATGCAACTGTCTAAAAAGCTTCCCGTTTTCACTATAGTGGTTCCTACCAGCTGTTACATCACAGGACTTTGCCCCATTCTCTGCATACGGAATTTACTAAATGAGTGCTTCAGTACTTGTTCTCACTGTGACAGAGACGGTATCATTTCTGCGGTACAGGAGTGGTCATTAGCATGTTGCTGTCTGGTGTTAATCTTCCTTGTGTCATTTATCGGTAATGCTTCACCCGAAGCTTAGAGTGTTTGCATTCAGAGCCATTCGGAATCTTCCTCATCCCTTTTTGCAGGGAGGAAAAGGCCCAACAATGACGCTTAAGCTTCAAGAAATCAAATAATTTTTGTTCTTCTAGATCAGATTATCTCGCTGATGTAAACTAACATTCATCATTATTCATCGTATGTAAGCTGAACAGTGAGTTGTACATTTTAATTTTTTGACTGGTGTTCTGTCCGTTGCACATTAAGGTAACAGGTGGCGGGAACAACTTAACAATCGAGCACTGCTGTGCTGGATAAAGTCCTAGCAGAGATGGTGTCTGTTGTTGTTCTCCGACGTGTTGTGAAGTATGCAGTGTG
Organism: Schistocerca piceifrons; assembly: GCF_021461385.2. Lineage (NCBI taxonomy): Eukaryota > Metazoa > Arthropoda > Insecta > Orthoptera > Acrididae > Schistocerca > Schistocerca piceifrons. The sequence continues at coordinate 428,945,672 of NC_060142.1, forward strand.
TATCTGCATTCTGTGCATGACTGCGATTAATACTTGCGTACTATTGTGCTCTGTTTGGGGTGTAATTCAGTGCCCACACATAGCCCATTTTTCTGGAGCAGCCGCAATGCAGCAGCGTGAGTTGCCATCGTGGGGCCGGACCGTATCGCCACCACCACTGTCACTATAATCCGTTCATCATAAGAATAAACCTGATGTAAACATTGCGCTATGTATTCTTCCGTGTGGCCGTGCGGTTCTAGGCGCTGCAGTCTGGAACCGAGCGACCGCTGCGGTCGCAGGTTCGAATCCTGCCTCGGGCATGGATGTGATGTGTGATGTCCTTAGGTTAGTTAGGTTTAATTAGTTCTAAGTTCTAGGGGACTGATGACCACAGAAGTTAAGTCGCATAGTGCTCAGAGCCATTTGCAACATTTTGGAACCTCATTGGATTTCCGTTTCACGTAGGATAGCAGCCAAGCTGTCTCGAGTACTGTCAAGTACGGATAATATGGGTACGTTTTGTGCCGTGCGCTACGCGCACATCGACTTAGTGATAATAAGGGACAACAGCTTTACCGGCGCAATTAACTTGGACAGCATTGGCCGGTCAGCTGGTACAGCTAGCCTGCAGTGACTTGGCGAACTGCAGTTCACACGTAAAAAGAGACGAACAGAGGAGCAATAACTTCGAATGTAATTTAATTTTTAAGCGGAATGAAATAACACATACACAATACGCTCCTTAGAAGACTAGAGAAAAAACCGCAACACGTTATCGATTTTAGCTAACGTACTATTGTAATTAAAAACAAGAATGATGAAAATTCCTGACCAACCACAGGGTACCCTTTCTGCATAAGCTGTGTCTAACGTTAGAGAGTACTGAAGGATTTCACCGTATAGTTAAACATTGAAGCCACTGGAGGTATTACGTCGTCTGGTAATTTATTAGCTCCTTATTTATCCGAAACCGAGAAATACATTTCAGTTCTGGAAGTGTCACGAGCTACGTTTATAACGAGCTTATCAACAACAGAATCCACGAAGAGAACCAGGCGCAGCATTTTCTCTTCTTCTTTTACGACGAGGTGTTCTTTATCCCGCCAGCGTTCGCCAGTGACAAAAAAAAAATGGTTCAAATGGCTCTGAGCACTATGGGACTCAACATCTTAGGTCATAAGTCCCCTAGAACTTAGAACTACTTAAACCTAACTAACCTAAGGACATTACACACACCCATGCCCGAGGCAGGATTCGAACCTGCGACCGTAGCAGTCCCGCGGTTCCGGACTGCAGCGCCAGAACCGCTAGACCACCGCGGCCGGCTTCGCCAGTGACGTGTGAAAAAGCTGCGTGCGTTAGTTCCAGTACGTCAGGCAGCTTAACAGTGTTACTTCTGGGGCAAAATGCCGCAGCTTGGCTCCAGATCAGTTCTGTTGGGTTTATATTGTAAGGATACAGTTGCAAATGTAAAAATGCAGCATTTGTATGATGTGCTCGATCCTGTGGAAATAATTGTTTTTCATATTTCTACGATACTTATCTAACTCTGTGGTATAAAACGATGGACATAGGCCAAATAAAGAGGATTTGGTTTTTCATTTTTGCCTTAAAAACAACTTTTATGAACAGCCTTTCATAACACATCGATAATAAAACATTTGTATTTGAAATGGAAACAGGAATTTCGCGTCCAGTGTATAGTTATAAACAAGAAGACGTGCATTATTCATAAAAAATGACTTTTATAATTGTGAGATGTAGGTATTTCAAACTGAACGAGAAAAAAATTTATGCTGGTCAGATCTGAAGCTACGGACGAAATAACCGCATGTTGTTCACATTCAATTACATTACCGACTGCGCTATACATTCAGTGTGGAACTGTGTATTAACTCTGGTACATACAACGCTGGGAAAACTTCAAGGCCGATTATCTCCGTAGATTTATGAAAAACATTAAGACAGCCTATTTCTCGGCACTTTTTAATCGTGTTCCAAGCGCGTGTTTCACTACGGAACAGAAAGCAGACTCAGCCATTATCATACTGCGCATTAACAGCGTGTCAATCAGAACACAACGCTGCAGAGGCTGTGACTGTATACGATTTTTGAAATAAAAACTACGTAGCTAACGCGTGATTAAGAAAAATGTCGATGCCTGTTAATACATTTGAATATCTTAAAGTTTCATTTAAAGTAACTTAGTATTAAAATATCTAATACATAAATAGGACCTACTTCCAAGAGCGTAACAACACCAGTGCATGAGTGTTACGGTTGCTGACCAATCATCGCGTTTGTGTTTGTTTGCATCAGGTTTATTCTTATGATGAAAGATACAGCTGAGATGTTTTAAATGTAACAACTCAGTGTCGATCAGCCGCCATGTCATCCTTTGCCAATGGCGTCAATCGGATGCGGTATGGAGGGGCATGGGGTCAGCACACCACACTCCCGACCGTTCTCAGCTGCTCAGACCATGGAGCCGCGGCAAGCAGCTCCCCATCAGGCATCACGTAGCTGCGAGCACCCCATTCTAGTCCTTCCACCAAGGAAAAATCCCTGGCGTTGCTTTTGTCCTCCGCATAGCAGTCAGACTCGCTCACCACTTAGCTGCGCAGGCGCACTTCGAAGTTTAGTGACAAAGAAATTTACGACACCGTCAGTTTTCTTAATATTCTTCGTACTGCTTTGAGCATGTTTGTCACCACTTTATCAAAAATGGTTCAAATGGCTCTGAGCACTATGGGACTTAACTACTGTGGTCATCAGTCCCCTAGAACTTAGAACTACTTAAACCTAACTAACCTAAGGACATTACACACATCCATGCCCGAGGCAGGATTCGAACCTGCGACCGTAGCAGTCGCGCGGTTCCGGACTGCGCGCCTAGAACCGCTAGACCACCGCGGCCACCACTTTATCACCTGTGCCAGTCTCTTCATCACTTACAACGAACGTCCGCGATTACTTGTTGCGTACGTTACAATCTCTGTCTTCCTCTGCCATTTTTGCAATCTACGCCTCCCGTTAGTATCATCAGAGCTAATCCGTGGTGTCTTAACAAATATCCTGTGATACTGTCCCTCCTTCTAGTCTGCATTTTCCACGTTTGCTTTTTCCCGCCAACTGCTAGCGATGGAAAATTTTTCTTCCGCCTGGTTTTCTGCTAACTACCTCAGTGTCAAGCGCCACTGTATTACCATACATCATCAACCTCAGCTATGGAGACGGGTTTTCATTCTTTCTCTCTCTCTTTCTCGACAAACGCGCGCATACCACACACACACACACACACACACACACACACACACATTTTATGGATCTCTTATGGTGCTCATGAAATGAAGAGTGAATTCATTGTCATCGTTCTCAGTAGCATTTTCCAATGGCATTCACAGGTAAGTCTATGAGTTAATGTCAGAACTAAGGAGGCTTTCTGATGTTATTGCTCGAACTGTCTTAACATCTGCACGAAAGACCATACATCCACATTTCTTCGTAATTCTGTTCATTTGTATTTAAGGTGCCCCCACAAACAAACGGTTTTTTAGTTCTTACTTTACATCTTTGCAGTTTGTTATTTAACACGATTGCATTCAAGTTTTTAGCGTCTTCCATGTATCCGTGTCGTGATAAACATTTAATTAGTTCTTGTTTCCTTGATTATTATTGTTCATGTGTCACGTTTGCGCAAGATTAGGTCTACGGACAAATTAACATACTAATAACGCACTTATGTTAATGAGTGGATATGAGAAAAAATGGCAGGAAATGAGGAAAACGTATCCAGCGGGTTCCGTAGTTCCTCCTGGTCAACAAACGGGATAATGTAGTCCGCAGCCGTCCCTGTATCGGATGATGTTCTCTGACATATTCCAGTCCATCGTGACCGTTGGTCCCTGTGGTATTTGCCTGTTGACATTCTACATAGTGATAGACGTGTAGTGCTGATGTACTGTCGCACGCTGTATTGCACTCAGCATCAAGAACAAGGTGAGCAGAATAACTGTGTATATAGCTCGTTGGCACCTCTTACATGAGTGTAGGCAAAGACGCTAAACTTGTATTTCATGTCAATTCTCAGAGACGTAGTGTCAGGGGTGGTCATAAAATGATAACTGGATCCTTCTATCGCCCACCAGACTTATCTCCTGTGTGCTGCTGCCTTAGGAGACTTCGTAGCTGACGAAGCATTTGATTACTTTAAGACAGTTCGAAAATGAGGAGGCATCGTGTGACTTAGCGCTCCGTCAAGATCAAAAAAATGAGTTTCATACCCTAGTGCTGTGACGCCGGACGTAGCTGTAGTTAAGCTGACAAGAACAGTTACTTTTTTACGTGGTGAGGGAATACTTAGAGGAAATATGCCTCATGCCATATTGTTGTATAGGATTTTCGCAACGAGTAGCGATACTTTAGCGATGTGATATTGTGTGTATGCTCCGATTTTTTCTTTCTTCGAATATAACTCGTATAAAAGGAGGAATATACATTTCGTGTGAGAAATTCTTGGTGTATTGACAACAACATCGCTGTCTCGGATTGGGTAAAGTGGATTTTTTAAATTGGGGAGAATCTATGTCAGGGGTGAAATTGCAATTAGAGCTAAACATCCAAGCCGCACCTGCTTGTCTTGCAGCGTCTGCGGCCAGCGGGCGATCGGAAGTTCTGGCTTAGTAGCCACTTGAGAGAGAGTGGAGATGGTTTCTCTGGTATCAGATATCAAAGGACTCCGACTTCTGCTGCTCTGTGGTCTCTGGACTGTCCAGGTGACGACGCTCTAGGATAAGAGAATAGTGAACTACTCCTCAGTATGCATTTGGTTGACTTCGTGATCGCGGGGGTTATGGACGATGTGTGGAGGAGAGTAGTTGTATTATCAGATGTCTCTGCATATAAGAACCTCGATATATGGTGAGTGTTTTTGAAATTCAATTACTTGATATACTTCCATCTGTCTATACACGTGGGGATGGACCACGTCAATCTTTATGATGTGTTCACCAGTCAGTAGCTCCCACCGACGTCGCTTGGGGCACTGGGATCGGTCTCCAGTTCTCCACAGGCGTGAGCACAAGGTATCTGGGCTCCATGGGATGCAGAAGTGTTGTCACAACTGTCCCAGCAAAGTGCAGTAAGGGAACTATTTTTTCTAGTACTGTGCATTTGCTCGGAGCTGTTAGCGGGTGCATGTTTTATAGAGTCTATTTGCAGTATATGTATTAGGCGGGATCTTTCGTGATCTTTGTGGGATGTTCGAGTTTTTATTAGCTTTTTTATGTATGTTCTTCCCACTGCCAATCTGTAGCTTTGTAATCAGAATAGGGCATCGCATCTAACGTTTGTGTCAGTGGAAAGCTATAGTTCAATTCTTTTATCTTGGCGGCTCGCGCATGCCCGCCCAGACGCGGGAGACTGCTGCGTTGCCAGTTGCACACGACGCACGCGCCAATAGAAGCAGCGCCATAGTATAGTTAGTTTGCAAGCTTACGTTTAGGGGGGAGCGCGCAGTTCATGAAGTAAAGCCACCACGGCCGCATTAACCATTTCGCTGTTACAAAGACGTGCTCCCTGCATTCCGCGCTGTGCTCGATTTTGTCACTGCACTGCTCGCCTGTGCAGACACATGGTGTTCCCACTGCTTTGACACACTTATCATTCGATTCCTCAAAAACTATTTGGCCCAAAAATTAGATTTTAACATGTCTTCTTGACTGATACCTTCCCCCCCATAAATGACTTAATTTTGTTTCGATTTTCAACGCAGTTATTATGCAGCATTAAATGTAGTAAACCACTGCACGAAATTTTGAAGCGTTAGCAGAGGTAGAAGTCCATAGCGTATATTTCCGTATGGTCGATTTTAGTTGCCACAATGTTGAGAATGAAATGTGGACAAGATACCTAAATTTCATATAAAATTTACTGCATAACAATATCTCATTTAAGTATCACATAGGTGTCGTATGTAATATTGAGAAATATTCCGTCTTTCGCGACTGTAACAAAAGTTTTGTTTACACTGAGCACGTTTGGCTTAATTTTAAAGCACTTCAATGAATCAAAAGGAAGTAGACAAAATACATTAAACAAAACTGTGGACTAAGAAAAACATTAGGACTTAAATATACCGTCTATCAGTGAAGTGCTCTCAGCTATGTCAAATATAATTTTTGTGTGTGGCACACACATACATCATTTATTTGCTAAAACACTGATCAGCCAACACAAACGTTGAATATTGTGTTACCGCAGCACAAAACTACGTAAGGTGACTTGGCAATGGAGGAGACAAAATACTGTCCACTGAAGATGCTTCAAAAGAGAGAAAGCGTCTGGTCTAAATAAGTCGCTTATTACAGTTGCAGAAGAGGAATATATTTCAGTACCATTGGTGAAACTGCGACTGTGGAACAAAATCAAGAAAGAGAACATGAGTACCATTGTGTATGTGCCATACCTTTCATTGATTGAAGTGCTTTAAAATAAAGCCAAACGCGTCCGGTGTAAATAAAACTTTTATTACAGTCGCGAAAGACGGAATATTTCTCAATATTACATACGACACCTTTGTGGTACTTAAATTAAATGAGATATTGTTATACAGTAAATTTTATATTAAATTTAGGTATCTTGTCCACATTTCATTCTCGAGATTGTGGCAACTATAATCGACCATACAGAAAGTATACGCTATGGACTTCTACCTCTGCAAACTCTTCAAAATTTCGTGCAATGGTTTACTACATTTAATACTGCATAATAACTGCGTTGAACATCGAAACAAAATTAAGTCATTTATGGGGGGAAGGTATCAGTCAAGAAGACGTGTAAAAATCAGATTTTTGGGCCAAATAGTTTTTGTGAAATCGCATGATAAGTGTGTCAAAGCAGTGGGAACACAATGTCTGCACAGGCGAGCAGTGCAGTGATGACAAAATTGCACACAGCGCGGAATGCGGGGAGCACGTGTCTGCAGCAGCGAAAGGGTTTATGAAGAGACAAAGCACTAGAAATATCAAAAAATTGCATTCAAACGAATATAATTCATGAAGTAAGGCACTTCGATATTGTTTTTAAATAATTAAAATATTAACCTCCGCACAAGGTTTGAACTCATAACCTTTCGCGTAGAAGTCCAACACCTTAACTATAACACCAGTGCAGATCATCTGCCTACAGAACACAGTGAGGAGTCTAACACCTCACGCAAAATACTAACAAACACTTTTGGTATGACTATGAATTACTCACGCTTTGTCGAAGTACAATAGGAAATAAACAATTACTGCTCTTCTTTAGTGCGAAAAAGCGGTTCGTGAGATTCATACAAACACCTTTCCTTCCTATGACATGAATTAGGAATCTTATTGCTTGTTTGGTTTAATTAATTAATAGAATATGAACCAATTGGTATAAAGAACGCTTTTTCCAAACTTTCTATAAAAGAAAGTCTGCTATCAAGACATTGCTTTTGTTCTATTACCTTATTTATGACTGAACGTTTCTAATACTGAAGACACTCGTCCATGCTATCCACTGCAGTTGAGATCTGGCAACATCGTTCTCTGTTCATTGGCTGACTGTGTTTTGTGACGTCAGATGCGCAGAACGAACCTAAACTCGGCCGCCAACATAAATGACGCGCACTTTAGTACTTCCTACTACCTCTTACCTGTTAGCACAACCACAACAATGGGTTGCCGTCACCTGATACTTTGTTCGGAGATTAGCGCGACTTTCAGTCTGCGTGGCAGATGAGCCAGTCCTGTGTGCACACATCTCTCCCGAACTGTGTGTGTGTGTGTGTGTGTGTGTGTGTGTGTGTGTGTGTGTGTGTGTGTAAGTAAGTGTGTCAGTACGCAAGGTGGCCAGTGCGGCTATGGTTCCCTGTCGTCTGCCCTGCAGTCGGTGCGAAGACATGATTGGAAGGTTTTTTTCGCCGGATATGGGCTGTGGTGGTGGAGGAGGTGCTTGTGTTCTCCATCGTCAGTGCACACAAGACTTCGTATATACTTAGCACTACGATCTATTAGTGGCAGAAATGTAATTATTTGATTTGCATCAGGTTTATGTGTGATTCTCAAACGCTGAAAATACGTTTTATTGTGCAGAAGAATCATCATAAGATGATGGTAAGTGTTTTAAGTGATCTATTTGATCCCTGTAAATTAACAATTAATTTGATAGGGTAGTGCAAAAGGACTATTTCCTGCCATTTTTGATATCGCAATTCCGCCAGATCTTCCTTTGTCCCCAACATTAGCAGATAGGAACACAGTATCCTGAGGAGGGATGAAAACCTGAGACGTCATATCACATACAAAGAGGGAGTAGCCAGTTGATAGAGACAGAAACAGAAAGCAAGTCTGGAATTTCCCGATCAACAGAATGCCGCCACCTGATGCATTGTTCAGGACCGCGAGATCGAAGGAGTCTCACATCTAGCCTGTGGTCAGTCTTAGTTAGTATCGTGATTTGTAATTATGATATACGGCGGTTTTTGACCTCGGTCCACGTGGGGTAACCACGTGGTCTGACGTGCCTTGCCACAGTTCGCGCGGCTCCTCACGTCGGAGGTTCGAGTCCTCCCTCGGGCATGTGTGTGTGTTGTCCTTAGCATAAGTTAGAGTAAGTACTGTGTCAGCCTAGGGTCCCATAGGAAATTTCCAATTTGACCTTTGTGACAGTGCTCGTACGACAGACTCGTGTGCATGCTGTTCGACAGTTAATATGCCGCACTTTATTCCATTCCTTGGTGCGTACAGTTATTATGTGATAGAAGCGTGGACGGGTGGTACAAACGTGAGCTCTACCCTAGTAGGGGAACCCTGTCTCCCACAAACTGATAAAATAAAGAATACGCAAATTGAGTTGAATGATATATTATTGTTGACATTGATTTGAATTCATTCCCGTCCAGCACAGACTGAGACTTTTTCCTGCCAATTTCCAGATGGTGGGAGGGACGAGTAGGAGTGGGCGAGGGGAGGGAAGGGCTGGGGGATTTCCCAGAGGGGGATGGGGTAATTAATTGATCAATCTAATTAATTAATCAATTCATTTAATATCAAAAGTGTGCTCGTATCGACGAAGGGGAGGAAGGAGAGCTGGGATTTCCCAGAAGGTGAGGAAGGGAAGGGTAGGGGTGGGGGGTTCTCAGAAGTACAGATTATTCCTAGGGGGGTCATAAATCCCCAAGGAGTCATAAATCTAATAACAAAACAATAGGTTTGCCCCTCAGTATATGCATGTATGCAACCCACATTAAAAATTGTGCTCATTCTCTCTTTGTCCTACTACTCAGATGCTTCTTTACAAAGGAAAGCCCTGGAGAATTGCCCCAGTTTAATCCTTATGACACTGTAAAGATGAATGAAATTAGTAGTAGTGTCAGTGGTGTTGCGAAACAGCTGAAATCGTTAAAATTGAACAAAGCTCCAGGGTCCGATGGAATCCGTGTCAGATTCTGTACTGAATTTGCTGCTGAGATAGCCAGTCTTCTAAGTATGATCTATCGTAGATACCTCGAAGAAAATAACGGCCCAGTTCTTGGAAAAAAGCACAGGTAACATCTGCCTACAAGAAAGGTAGTAGAAATGATTCACAAAACTACTGTCCAGTATCCTTGACATTGATTTGTTGTAGAATCTAAGAATATATTCTGAGCTCAGACATAATGTGGTATCTTGAACAGAACGATCTCCTCAGTGCCAGCCAGTACGGCTGTTGTAAACATCGATCATGTTGAACCCATCTCACGCTTTTCTCACATGACATACTGAGCGCTTTGGATCAAAGCAGCCAGGTAGATGCAGCATTTATTGATTTCCGAAAAGCATTTGACTCAGTACCGCACTTACTCTTATTGTCAAAAGTACGATCATATGTCATATCAAGTGAAATCTGCGGCTGGAGTGAGGACTTTTTATAGCGAGGACGCATCATGTTATCTTGGATGGAGAGTTATCGTCACATGTAGAAGTGACTTCATGTGTGCCCCAGGGAAGTGTGTTGGGACCCTTGCTGTTCATGTTGTACATTAATGACCTTGCAGAAAATGTTAATAGCAAAATCAGGCTTTTTGTAGATGCAGTTATCTACAGTGAAGGACTGTCTGAAAGAAGCTGTATAAATATTCAGCCAGATCTTGACAAGATTTCAAAGTGGTGCAGATATTGGCAACTTGCTTTAAATGTTCAGAAATGTAAAATTTTGCACTTCACAAAACGAAAAGACGTAGTAACCTATGACTATAATATCAATGAGTCAGAGCTGCAATTGGCCAACTCATTCAAATACCTGGCTGTAACACTTTGTAGGGATGTGAAATGGAATGATCGCATAGGTTCAGTCGTGGGTAAAGGAAATTGTAGACTTCAATTTATTGGTAGAATACTGGGGAAGTGCAATCAGTCTACAAAGGTGATTGCTTACAAATCACTCGTGCGACCGGTTCTTGAATATTGCTCAAGTGTGTGGGACCCGTATCGAATCGGACTAACAGGGATATTGAAATTATACAGATAAGGGTAGCACTAATGGTCTCAGATTTGTTTAATCCATGGGAGAGTGTCACAGAGATACGGAAGGAACTGAACAGGAAGACTCTTGCAGGTAGACGCAAACTATCCCGAGAAAGTCTATAGATCTATTAACATAGTTTCAAGAACCGGCTTTAAATTATTACTCTAGGAATATACTAAAACCCCCTACGTATCGGGATTGTGAGGATAAGATTAGAATAATTACTTCATGCACAGAGGCATTCAAACAATCATTCTTCCCGCGCTCGATACGTGAATGGAACGGGAAGAAACCCTTATAACTGGTACAGTGGGACGTATGCTCTGCCATGCACCTTACGGTGGTTTGAAGAGTATATGTGTAGATCCAGATTCTAGCAGACATAATTGATACAGCAAGACTCTCTTTCGCTGTTAGAGGGAAATATTGCGTCCTGATTGAATAAAAAAAGATGAAGTGTGGGTCTCTCAACCCGTGAACGGGCTTATAACGTAGTAGGAAGTGGAGTGCAACCTTGCGTTCGCAGCGTAACTAGGAAGGGGACGGTGGCGGGCGCATGTTTCTGTCGTACTGGGCTAGGTAGTACAAAGTTTGTGATATAACTCGCACTGGAGGTGAGGCAGAGAACGGGAACTAACAAGCGGTCCCTGTGGTCGATGACAGCCCTGGTCACGAAGCGAATGGATAGCCAGAAGCGAAGTGTAGAACGTCGTCATAAGCGTGCGTAAACAGTCCAAGCAGCACTCCGAATCAAAAAAACGTTAAGCATAGGCAAGTTCAATCACTTTATTAGCAATGGAGCTTATCGAAGACCTTAGATTACAGCGAGAACTACCGGTTAAGTGGTGGGGTCAGTGGACGGGTCCACGTAATGTGTCCGCTACTGTCCCCGTGGTATGAAGCCCGAATACCTTGACCTTACCTCCATGTCTGCACTCGAACGGGACACGGAATCCGAATCAGTATCGGATACTAAATCAATCGGCGTGACATTCTTTTATCCCTGGAAACAACCCCAGTACTCTGATAGTGGACCGGGGACCGTCTTGGAGGGACTGGAACAAGGAAAAATCCTCCCTCCTACCTGGGGCTGAACCCGGGACCTCCAGGGCGGGAGCCTAGCCCTCTATCCGCAAGACCGCCGCCGTCACATCGAATCGGTAGTTACGCGAATGGTAGAACATCGCTCCTCAGTTTTTACATAACTTGACAGCTGCTCAACAGCAGTTCCCGAGAGCTTATCTGTATTCAGAGTACCTCGCCTTCCGAGACGTCGGGGTTTTGTAATTGTCTTCCCAGTGAGACAAACGTGTACTGTTTCTCGCATCGACTGTAATGTTCGACAGGCTTGGGAGAAATTTATGGAATATAAAAATTCTGTTGTGTTCCACTACGTAACTAAGCAGTCAAAGTACTGTTACGTGACCAAAAGTAAACTTTGTACAGACTGGTTCGCATGTTTTCATCAGTGTGTGACTACAAAGTTGACTCTCTCTCTCTCTCTCTCTCTCTCTCTCTCTCTCTCTCTCTCTCTCTCTCTCATTCTCTCTGTGTTTCGTTTGTTACGTACTTCTTGCAGTTATTACTATGGCATGGACTGCCTTCTCGCTTATCTCCACCGAGGTAGGTGACCCACTGGGTCCTTTGTTAAGGAAGAACTGGGTTCGAATCTCCGTTCGGGGATTGAGATTTTTGTTTCCACCAAATCGTACCAAACGTTTACCAAGATAGTTACTTCAAAAGTCGGATTCCCTAATCGATCATTATCGGACAGAGCTTATACCCGGTCGATTCTGAAATGGGCAGGTTACTTTTTCTCTCTTCCGTAACGTCATTTGGTCTACGGTCTGAGACATTTGAAACGTATGTTTTCAAAGGGAGAAGTACAACAGAAAGTATGCCTCCGGAGAAAGGTGGTGATTTTCTTTCATTTTGTTGAAATGTTACTCAATGCTCAGATGGTAATGGCCATAGAGCTCTAGAAAATAGAAATCTTTACGTGTGCGCATTGAATTTTACCTGAAATTTGTACACTGAAATCCTAACTTCAGAATCGAAACTATAAACATACAAGTATTGGATGATAGATTCCTTACAATATTCGGTTTTCCGTTTTTTAATACAAAATCACGGGTTAGTTGTGTTATTACTTTTTTAGTATGCGTTTTCGTTATTGCTGAAAGCGAGGCATACAAAGAAGGTGTCATAACTTCGCCGTATTATTGGAAAGCAATTTTAAGAGTCATTTGCATGGACATCTATACTCTGCAAGTCACTTCACGGTGTGCGACGGAGTGTACGTGTGGAACCACTTCTATTTTGTACTGCGCCACCCTTTAGATACCACTGGGGAACGTCAGCTTTGTACTGCGTTCCTTTAGACACCACTAACTCGTAGGAGATGTACTGTGTGAACAGGCTCTAAGAGCCCTGCAGTACTAAGGTGAAAAGCAACGTCGGTCAGTGTAACTCATTCTTGTAATGCTAAAGTAAGTTGTCCTGAGAAGACCTTGTCTACACTCAACGACTTAATCTGTGTGACTTAGGTAATCGTCTGTACTAGCGAGCTATAGCTCGCTACGACATCACTATGTGCGAAAGGGTGGACACAATAACACATTTCGTGGTATAATGGGGTCAGTGGTAGTTATTTGGATAGTAATTACAACAGTGCATCTGACTACGTTCGAGAGATAAACTACCTCCAGAAAAATACTAGACGCGAGAGTCTACGGGGAGTAGGAACGATGTATTTACTTCACCAATAACAGCAACCTACAGTGAAGCTTTCTCTGTGTACTCTGACAACACGATTAACCTTTCTCAACAACGTAGGTACCAGAAACGATAGCTTTCGTTTATAACTGACGAAAATGTTGTATAGATACGTTGCCTTGTATAGTTGCCCATCTTTTGAAGCCTCAATAAATAATCGTATATACATTCAATCAGTGTGAACGTTATAAATTTTTAGGTAAATCGGAGAATATGTTCACAAGGCAAAGATACAATTTTATGCTGTTTGTGTCTCGTTGTCAATCAACGATAAACACTATAAGTAGCGCGTTGCTACAATAGTACCCTAGACCCTATTGAAATTTTATCATAATAAACTTTTCCGTTTATCTCAACCTTTAAGAATTAAGTGGAATAACTTTTCATTTATAATTAATCACTTTTCCATAACCGTAAAACTTGCCTTGCCTGTCTAAAGATCTTTCTTTACGATACAACTCGTTCACTGAAAAATATAATTCCTTCTCCTTAATTTCTTCGAACTTTGCTTTTATCAATATTCCAGTCTTTTACTTTATTGACCTTTGGATTTACTTTATCCCGAAAAGTTATATTCAAGATATTAGTCGGCTTTCAAATAAGCCTTTGATTATTTTTTCTTGTAATACGAGCTTCGGGATAAAGGACAAGTCGAGTACTGATTAAAACTGTTTTCTTTATTTCCTTCAATTAAATCATGTACAGGTACAAGTCAGCGTTTTATATTCCGAGTGCTGGTTCTGTATTCAAAACCCCAATAAGCGGAACTGTAATTCAAAAAAATAAAACAAAAAACCCGAGTGTCACCGCCACTTTTAAATGAACTTCAAATAATCAAGCAAACCCAACCACTTCAGGCGTTGACTTCCGCGACCCACCAATATTTAAAACTCAAAACACAGCACTCGATCATCTCTTTCAGAAAGATAATAAGTTGAGACGATACAAACAAGTAAAGCACCTTTTTTCGGGCTGAAGACCGTTTGGCGCATTACAATTTCCTACCTTTCATGTTCCATTCGCGAGTGGTACGTGGGAAAGATGGAGTTCTATTTTCTTGCAATGATCATTTCGCAACACGTTTGAGGCAGGAAGTAATATGTTGCCCGACCCTTCTTGGAGCGTAGGCTCTCGAAAGTTCAGAAATAAACCCGCCCATGATACACAACGCCACTTGTAGCTTTTGCCATTGGAGTTTGTTCACCATCTCTGGAACGCTTTATAACCTTAAATCGGATGGATTATTTTTTGTTATTGTTGTTTTCAGTTCGAATACTGGTTTGATACATATGTAAATGCTACTCTATCTTGTGCAAGTCCCTTCATTTCTGAATTACTACCGTAACGTACATCCTTTTAAATCTACTTACTGTATTCATCTCTTGGTCTCCCTCTACGATTTTTACTCCCCACACTTCCCTCCAGTATTAAATTGACGATGTGTCCTGTCAACCTATCCCTTCTCGTAGTCGGGATCTGCCACAAATTTCTTATCTCTAAAGTTCTCTTTAGTCCTTCATTATTAATTACGTGATCTAACCATGCGATTTTCAGCATTCGTTTGTACTATCACATTCAAAATCTCTATTCTCTTCTCGTCTAAACTGTTTATTGCACATGTTTCACTTCCATACATGGCTACTTCCCAGATAAAAACCTTCAGAAAAGACTTCCTACCACTTGAATCTATATTCGACGTTAAAAAACATCTACACTACAGAAACGCTTTTCTTGCCATCTCCATTCTGCATTTTATATCCTCTACTTCGGCCATCATTAGTTATTTTATTGCCCAAATAGCAGAAATTATCTACTACCTTAAATGTCTCGTTTCCTAACCTCATTCCCTCAGCATCATCTGATTTAATTCGACTACATTCTGTTAACCTTGTTTTGCTTCTGTTGATGATCATCTTATATCCTCCTTTAAAGACACTGTCCATTCCGTTCAATTGATCTTCCAAGTCCTTTGCTGTCTGTGACACAATTACAATGTCGTTGGCAAACTTCAAAGTTTTTCTTTCTTCTCCCTGGTCTTTAATTTCTATTCCAATTTTTTTCATTTGTTTCCTTTACTGCTTGCTCAGTATACAGATTGAATAACCTTGGCGATAGGCTACAGCCCTGTCTCACTCCCTTCTCAACCACTACTTCCCTTCGTGCTCCTCGACTCTTATAAATGCCGTCTGGTTTCTGTACAAATGGTAAATAGCCTTTCGCTCCCTGTATTTAACCCCTGATACCTTCAAACTTTCAAAGAGAGAATTCTGTTCAACATAGTCAAAAGCTTTCTCAAAATCAACAAATTCTATAAAAGTAGGTTTGCTTTTCGTTAACGTATCTTCTACGGTACGTCGTAGGGTCAGTATTGCCTCGCGTGTTCCTACAGTTCTCCTGAACCCAAACTGATCTTCCCCGAGGTGCGCTTTTACCAGTTTTTCCATTCGACTGTAAAGAACAGTCTATCTACATACGTGAAACGTTATTCTGCGGTCTTACGAATTGTTATCCTGCCTCTAACGTAACTTTTTGGGGCTGTTTTTTCTGCGAAAACACAAGATGTTATCTGAAAAGCATGAGCAACAATTTTAATTTTTTAAAAGTTTTCTAAAAATGTGCATTTTCAGCTGTAGGAATTTGTGTTTTCCTTGGACACCATACGGGTACATTTCACTGCCATTCTTCTGTTTTGAATGCTATGTTCTCCTGTGTTTTTCATTGCAGTTACATGAGCACTCTGTGGAATTAAAAAAAAAAAAAAAAAGACATTAACTTTGTGCCTAGAAACAAAGTGGTAAAATGAAGCTTACGTTTTGGTTCTTACAGGTATTTTTCTAAGTTAGTTTTCATTGTTACTGGTCGTAATTGACACGTTCGGCCACACTGTGTTCTTTGGATAGCGTTCGAGGAATATGTAGTACTGAATGAAATTAACGCGACGCGTGAAATTTCCTGCTGAACGTGCGAGATACAGCTGAGCAGATTGGCACGTGGTGTCTGCGTCTCGCGGCGGGGGGAACAGGCGGGCGAGCACGACTCTAGCCGAAGATGCCCGAGCACAGTGTGGTCAGGATAGTAAGGCGTGCCGGCTGGCGCGTGGCTTCAGTCTGTCAAGGGACGCGTGTGTGAACGCAGCTAGCGGCTCGGCCCCTTGGCGTCAGAAGCCACAAGCCACGTTCTGTCGGATCGTTGCCAGGTAGGCGAACGGCAGCAGCTCCCGTCTGGCGCGTGTCGGCGGGCTTCTCTAATTTTAGTGTTGTCTTACATAATTTCTATTGCATGCTCTGTGCTTTTGTCGAACGACTATAGGATTTAGCGTGTTGTCCATAATATCAAGCCATATCGATGCCTTCTGTATAAACATTAACAAACTGACGAGCTAAATTTTAATTTTATTGACGACCCACTGCTCCACACAGTGTTCATTTATTAGTTCCCTTTGTCTTGATGTGGAACAATACCTAAGTTTGTGTTCCATTAATCCCATAAGCATAACCTCGATCGAAAGAAGCTACTTCGCCCACATATAAAAATTTTTGTATAACTCTGCTCTGCATATTATGTTCATGCTACAAATACGAGCAATAGAAGAAAATGTAAAATAGACCTGCTTTAACTTCAGATGAAGATATTAATCCATCGGCGAGACAGAATGCTTCTGGCTGTTAAGAAAGAGATACCGACAACAAATCTTATGTCTATATTTCGAAATATTCGGTTTTCTCTTTAAACGCACTTCCCTTTATGTGTACTCAGTTGATGTGGGGCTTAATAAGTGTTCGTTAATAGTATTAGCAAAAGTTATGACGTGCTTATCGTCCGGCGTCCACCTGTTGCTTGTTTCCATAGAAAGGCTTTGCCTGCTACTATCATACAACTCTGCTCGAGTATAAAGCTTTTGGATGTTGGAGAGGGGCGAAAGAGAGGTCTTTGTTTATTTTTTTACGTACCCTCCTGTGTCTTTTCTTCTACATAGGTCAGATATCCTGTCCTCTCAACGAAGAGGTTTGTAATATTGAGGAGTACGAGCTCGAATTGGACGAGGGCGGGGAAGCAGAGTGGCCTGTCTTATTTCAAAATAACCCTCAAAGTATTTACCCCCAAAGGATTTAGGGGAAACACGAAAAACATGAATCCAGATGATTGGACGGATATTTGAAACTTGTTGCTCCAAAATGCGATACACATTGGAGAACAAGTTAACCACAGAAAGCATTCAAATCGCGATCTGCCTTCTAGGTGCAGGTATATCTTCATACTCACTCAGGAGAGAGAGATGGAGTTCATTACCTATTGGACTGTGATTTGGATTTATGTGAAACGAAAAGAGTGCATAAATTAGTCAATAATGTATTTCCCTCTCTCTCTCATTGCTGGAATAATTTTTCGACCCCAGGTCTGCTGAGAGAAACTGGTTTGGATTTGAAGAAATAATTCTAGTGTGATTTGAGAGTCATCTCCATCACCTAGGGAGTACCCTTGCAGATTGTACGATGGAGAGTAGTAGAGTTGGGAGTCTGAAGGTGCAACGTTATTGTGTGAGTTCCTTCAATTGATCTCCTAGCGAGTTGCTGTAGTTGTCTTGTCAGCGAACTGTCTGCATTATCATGGTGTTGTGTCACTTTTTTTTTTGCCGGCCGCGGTGGTCTAGCGGTTCTAGGCGCTCAGTCCGGAACCGCGCGACTGCTACGGTCACAGGTTCGAATCCTGCCTCGGGCATGGATGTGTGTGATGTCCTTAGGTTAGTTAGGTTTAAGTAGTTCTAAGTTCTAGGGGACTGATGACCACAGATGTTAAGTCCCATAGTGCTCAGAGCCATTTGAACCATTTTTTGAACCATTTATTTTTTATTTATTTTTTATTTTTTTTGTACTTAAGGTGCCAGATTAATTGCCAATATTTGCCAGCTGTTATGGCCAAATTCCCGGGAAGCAATTCGTATTATGCGAGATATTCTTTATCCCAGTGTACTCGTACGTTATCTACTGTTCACGTAGAGATGCCAAAAGCAGTCTTAAATAGGAGCGATGGATATTACGCATGAATTTAAAATGCCAAGCACGCAGATGTAGACGAATTGTTATCCACAGATTTCTTCTTGAATAATGCTGTTCCCATTCATTATATGTTTTGATCTTGGCCATTTGTAATAATTGAGTTCATCATATCTGCTGATTCCCGGATTGGCTGGAATACTCAACACGAGAATATTTTACTGTAATCCGATGATCGTGGCAAATCGTTTTCATCAAAGTGACCCTCTTTGAACCATAGCAAGCAAATACTTGTCATGTTTTTCGTAGATTTCGTAACGCAATAAACGATCCAAATGTTTCGTATCATCCGTGTGGCCATTGTTTCTGATAAGTCCAAAAACAAGAATGTGTACGAAATGTTATGTCGTTCCACTTTCCTTAGTGCGCAGGTATCAACGGCTTGGCTTAAATATGGATAACTCAGAGCGTAGTTACAAGTATAACGCTAGAAACCGTGGATGGTATTTCAGAAGCTGTCAACAATGCTGTGCAACATATTCTTGTGGGGAATAAAAACGGCTTCGAATTTTTCCAACAGACTGTGGCCCGATTCGCGAACAATGACAGTTCGCGCCTGTCGCGACACTGATGGGGTTGTATTGTTGCGGGTTCCCAGCGACAAATACGGTACGCACATATACATGCTTTCCGCTGAAGAGAGCATGTATCCTGCAAATTATGGATCTCCTCGCAAGCTTATGTAGGATTTATCACTTACCACGATCATAGCGATCACTGATCGCATGAAATGGGATAAAAATTCAGTGAAGGACTAGCTACACTCGCGTTTAATGCTCGCATTGGCTGTGCCCTCCACAGAAGAGCGCTCAGAACACAACCGAAGTCTCACTGGCTGTCGGAGAATGACGTAGGTGCGCATAAAAGCCTAAACTCGACCGTCATCGTTCGTGACTGCAACTATAGTCCTAGCGGCACCGTTTCTTCATGGACACGTATTGTTCTCATCACTTAAAGCGAGGTCTCACGCTGATTTGGAGATTGGGATAATATAGAAAGGAATGCTGATTTTGGCATTACAATACGGTAGTGAAGCCAGAATGTTGATTGAAGTGAATGTCTAGCATTGAACTGTAATTTGGATAAATAAAGAAAGACGACTCATTGGAAAAATATTAGGCCCAGAAAAAACTATAGAAAGCATGGAAATTAGGTGTAATGAAATTTATCGAAACATAGAAACATATCAGAAGTGATAAGAAGTAAAAGACTGATAGTTTTTGGACATTTGTATCGAATGCAAGGCAGTGGGTTAACCGAAGGGATCTTAAAGTATTCGTAGGAAAAGAAGTTAACAAGGTGGATCAATGAAACAAAAAAGTATTTAAAAGAATATATACGAGGGTGTGCTGAAAAGCAAATACCCTTAAATTTTTCAAATAAAACAATCGTTATTAACAATATAAGTCTTTCCTCTTCGTGTCGACAAGCTTGCAGCCCTCTGCAATTGGAGGGCTCCGAATTGTAGCGTGTAACATGGCGGTGTAGTGTAACTATATCGGTGCTTGAGAAACAGCGCGCTGCAATCCCTCTCCTTCAGCATGACAGTACCAGACCACTCCCCAGCACTGCGACATCTTCAACAACACGACGCCTTGAGTTCACTGTCATCGGTCATCCTCTAAACGGTCCTGATTTCGCCTCATCCGATATCCATCGGCTTTCAGACCTTAAAGAACACGTTCGGGGAGTTCGCTTTGATGGTGATGAAGCGGTTCAAACAGGAGTGAGGTTCACGCTTCCTCAACACAGACATTCAACAGTGACGGTATTGGGAGAATGTGTTCGCCGCCAAGATGACTATGCTGAGAAATAAATACGTGAACAATATAGATGCAGAATGTTAATAACAGCCGGGCGCGGTGGTCTAGCGGTTCTAGGCGCCCAGTCCGGAACCGCGCGACTGCTACGGTCGCAGGTTCGAATCCTGCCTCGGGCATGGATGTGTGTGATATCCTTACGTTAGTTAGGTTTAAGTAGTTCTAAGTTCTAGGGGACTGATGACCACAGCTGTTAAGTCCCATAGTGCTCAGAGCCATTTGAACCATTTTTTAATAACATTTTTTTGATTTAAAAAGCTCTAAGAGTTTCCACATAAAATATTGGGAGGCATTATTGTTCAGCACGCCGTCGTAAAATCTGAAGAAACAACCGACAGAAGTGTTTAGGGGGGGATATTGCATATGCACGTATTCCAAGGTAGAAGAGTGAAAAAAAACTGGTATGATGTGTTCGGAAGATAGAAAAAAAATTGGTAACAAACGGAAGGGTGCTGGAAGAAAAGAACAGCATATAAGGAACTGAAACTGACACACGGTCATTAGTTGACCTATTCAAGAAGGAAATAATATTAATAATTGTTATTATTATTATAAAGAGCGTACACGTCTCTCGACATCGCACTTACCCGGTAATCCTGTATGTTGTCCACAGGACTGCTTGCAAAATCTGTAGATGTCAAAAAAAAGATGCAGTTTTTCCATAGGCACTTGTAGACATAGGCGTCGACGGTTGAAGTGCGTCACAGTTGACATCAGCGTAACAAGCAAATGACATGCGAATTGAATAGCCCAGACAAGCCTGACAGCGTGGGAAACAGCCCAGCGCGCCTGAACTTTCTTTTTACACGAATCTGTTGCGTACTTTCCCTGATTTATTTATCCAGCAAAATTTTGTATTTAAGTTATGTTTATGCAAGAGGTCGAAACGTTTAGAAAAGGAACATGGCTGTTTTTTTCTCTCCTCTCCGGTGACGAGATGTAAGGAGCTTAAAGTTTGTTGGGAGTCTGAATCGGTTCAAAAGCAGGATGTGCGAAAGAGCGAATTAAGGCTCGTAGAACTTTTGCTTACGAAAAGTGAGGGGAGCTCTTGTGTCGTATTAGGAAAATATTCCACTCATTCCGACTTTAGTTAAACTGAGTTGGTTGGTACGCAAAAGTGGGTACTCGGTTCTGTTTCTGTAAAATTATTGTTCGTGCAAATCAAATTTCAGTTCATGAGTGTTACATGTCTCCATTATAATTGTATTTTTACATATTTTTTCTCTTCTCAAACGGGCGGGTTGAACGCTTGCTTTCCAACCATACCACAGAAGCCTTGGAGTGGGGAATATTTAAGAGAATCTTGCTAGACCAACATTTACATGATTATCAAAGGACACGGCAGTATCCTAATATAGGATCCAGGCCCACGATTTTTAATGCCCTTTTCGCGAAAGTGGCAGACTTACAGAATGGTAAATATTTCTGTACAATATCCCGTCGTCACAGTCTTGAAAGATTACGGATGCTATTCTGCACCAAGTCCACGTATATTACGGCTCTCAAAGAGGAAAATGTGTCGGATTTGATGTAACAACACGAGAGCAGTAGAAAACCGTCCTTGAGCCATGAGGCTTTGTGTAATTACGTCTGTTAGATAGCTGAAAAATTCACTCAGCGTTCATCGCTAGACTCTGTTGATTAACGTACGGCTCTGTTGATTCAGCATTCCGAGTTTTCTTTTCTCAATTGAAAGTTCGACAGAAATCAAGCTGAGGAGAGGCGAAGCAACCAGTCATGAAGTGCTGAATAAAATATACCAACATTCGCTTCAAGTGAAGTGATTTAGTGGTACTGCGAAAATGCATAACACGTCTCTTCTGAAGGGTGTTTAACACACCAGCGTTAAATACCGCTATCGATTCATGTTTCGTGCCACATTCGGCTGACTGTCCTGATCCTTGGCTGGTACGGACAATGGGGTTTCGTCTGTTTTGCTGGAAGAACAGAGAACGAGTCTCCGATTCGGAAATCAATGATAACATCTGTTTGTTGCTTTCTGCAATGGATTTAATTAAAAAACCAATTTCGTGGTTAGTCATTTTTTTACTACTCTTCCCGAGCATGAAGTTGAGCTTGTAACCTGTCCCTGATGACGTAGTCGTTGACGGAATGATGAACTGTAATCTTCCATTTTTTAATTAGAGATTCCACAGCTGCACGTTGTTTTTATTGTATTTGTTTATCTTTCCTTCTTGGCCACTTGTTTCGGGGTCGGAGCCCCATTCTCAAGCAATCGCTCCTGTCATCAGGCATGCTGTCCGGCTGCGATCCGCCATTACCACTCTTATCCCGCCATAGAAATGGGATTATCGCGATTTTTTGGTAGTAATTGCGATTCTTTCTTTGCTTTGTGTATATGAAAAGAAACCGGTGTGCGTCTCGGTTCGAACTCCATGTGAAACTGTAGGTCCCTTATGACTGGATAAGTAAGATTGTTCAGTAGTTGGAGGAAAGAAAAAGGTATGCCACTTTATCAGGACTACGTCACTAGTAAAGCTCTGCAGTGCTCAGACCTATCTTCAGGTAGAAGACTACTTGATTTTTGCGGGCATATGAACATCAACAAAAGCAAAACGAGGATAATGGAATGTAGTCGAATTAAGTCGGGTGATGCAGATGGAATTAGATTAGGAAATGAGACACTTAAAGTAGTAAAGGAGTTTTGCTATTTAGGGAGTAAAATAACTGATGATGGTCGAAGTAGAGAGGATATAAAATGTAGACTGGCGATGGCAAGGAAAGCCGTTCTGAAGAAGAGATATTTGTTAACATCGAGTATAGATTTAAGTGTAAGGAAATCGTTTCTGAAAGTATTTGTATGGAGCGTAGTCATGTATGGAAGTGAAACATGGACGATAACTTTGGACAAGAAGAGAATAGAAGCTTTCGAAATGTGGTACTACAGAAGAATGCTGAAGATTAGATGGGTAGATCACATAACTAATGAGGAGGTATTGAATAGAATTGGGGAGAAGAGGAGTTTGTGGCACAACTTGACTAGAAGAAGGGATTGGTTGCTAGGACATGTTCTGAGGCTTCAAGGGATCACCAATTTAGTATTGGAGGGCAGCGTGGAAGGTAAAAATCGTAGAGGGAGACCAAGAGATGAATACACTAAACAGATTCAGAAGGATGTAGGTTGCAGTAGGTACTGGGAGATGAAGAAGCTTGCACAGGATAGAGTAGCATGGAAGGCTGCATCAAACTAGTCTCAGGACTGAAGACCACAACAACAACATGATGTACAAGTGTGACGACCAATTGTTGTTACTCATTGGACGTCTCAGATGCATGTTTGCGTAGAGGAAGCTGCTATGCCGTAGCCTTTCCTTTCAAGATGGGCCACTTGGACGGGACCGAGTTTTCAAGACGCCAGAATTCGGAGAAAGACAAGGGGACGCGCCGGCAGAGCGCCTTGCGTCACCGTGCGCACGTGACCAGACGGCGTTCCCGCCCTCAAGGTGTGCCAGAGCCAGGTGCGAGATGGATGCGCTGCTGCGGGAACTTTTCCGGATGATCATCTCTGCCTTCCCTGTTTCTGTGTGCCCCGGTTTGAGGCGCAAGTACAACAGGGCGGTTAACCATTGGTGTATCCATTCTAGGGTAACTGGACAGACTTAAACTTTGCGCCCCAATCCCATTGCCTTTTAGTTTTGTTTGGTTTTGTTTAGTCTTTGTCGTTGCTTAACCCTATTATTCCTTATCGAAATGAACACGAGTTTACAGTGACATAAGAGATACGCCTTTCGACATTGTTGTTGTGGTCTTCAGTATGTAGACTGTGTAGACTGGTTTGATTGAGCTCTCCACGGTAGTCTGTGTTGTGCAAGCCTCTTTATATCTGCTTAACTGCTGCAAACTACGTCCATGTGAAACTACTTACAGTATTCGTGCCTTGGTCTCGCGCTACAGTTCTTGCCTCCTTACAGTTTTAGCCAGTACCAAGTTGACGATTCCTCGATGTCTCAGGGTGTGTCGTATCTACCGGTCCATTCTTTTGGTCAAGTTGTGTCATAAGTTTCTTTTTTCCTCAGTTAGATTCAGCACCTCCTCTCTAGTTTCCCGGTCTGATCGTCTCATATTCAGCATTCTCCTACAAGACCACATTGAAAAGCTATTCTTTTGTTGTCTGAACTGGTTATGGCCCACATTTCAGTTCCGTGCGCCGGCCTGGGTGGCCGAGCGTTTCTATGCGCTACAGTCTGGAACCGCGCGACCGCTACGGTAGCAGGTTCGAATACGGCATGGATGTGTGTGATGTCCTTAGGTTAGTTAGGTTTAAGTAGTTCTAAGTCTAGGGGACTGATGACCTCAGATGTTAAGTCCCATAGTGCTTAGAGCCATTTGAACCGAAAACAAGAAACAAGGGAATGGACAGTCGCGCAGCTCCTACCGGTCGATTACTGTCGCCACAGACGCCGCATTGGAATCGCACATTTACCTAGGTGCTCGATAAGCTCCTGTGGCCAACGATACGGGATAGACGTTGTACATCACAGAGGGATGTGCTGCTGAAATCTTGGTAACGAATGTTCCAAGACGAATCAGGCAACGTATTACATCCTCCAGATGCACCTCATGAAAAAGTGACGTCGAGATAAAATCTCAAAAATTAAAGCTCATACGAAGTTTTACCCACAGTTACTCTTCCCACACACCATACGTGAATGGAACAGAGAAGGGAGAAAAGCATAGCGTCACCAGAAGCACCCACTTCCACAAACCATAAGCTGGCTTGCGGAGTACAGACGTAGACGAAGAAGGCAATGACGGTATCAGATAAAAGTTGAAAATCCACCTGCGTCACCTCGCTCCATATTAATCTTAGAGCTCAATAATCCGTCGGTATGGGTCTCATTGCAGTCATAGCATTTACTGGGACTGAGCAAACGGAGGAGACATTCTTGATGTAATCATCAAGCCATTGGCCTGAAGCGAGTGCTGGAAAACACAGCCTAAATGTTGATTGGAATTGTGTACGTGAAAATGGCAGTTACCGTCTCAGAAGGTTTAGAGACAGTAATCAAATGGTTCAAGTGGCTCTGAGCACTATGGGACTTAACTTCTGAGGTCATCAGTCCCCTAGACTTAAAACTACTTAACCTAAGGACATCACACACATCCATGCCCGAGGCAGGATTCGAACCTGCGACCGTATCGGTCGCGCGGTTCCAGACTGTAGCGCCTAGAACTGCTCGGCCACTTCGGCCGGCAGACATGTTGGTTAATGATTTCTCTACTTGAATTCGTTGTGTGTATGGAGTTCTTCAGAATGCCTCAGTGATTCAGGGAGTAAAATAACAAATTATTCAATGACAAGAAGATCCCAGGGGTTTCTCTGTATTTACCTGGAGGACCGCAGCAGTAGTACGTAAGACATACAGAGTGGCAGTTATTGAACTGTAAATTAGTTACCGACTACGGCTTGCACACAGTTGATTCAGCATGTAAACGTCAGTACAGATATTCGGATTTCAGTTATGATATATTCGATATCCCTGCCATCATTGGCGATGATGTGGCGCAGACGAATAGACAAATTCTCCATGACCCGCTGAATTGTCGGAACATCGATGCTATTGATTACATCCTGAATGGCTGTTCCCAGCCCAGCAATGGTTTTGGGGTTATTGCTGTACGCCTTGTCTTTAATATAGCCCCACAAAAATAAATCGCATGTGTTCAGATCCGGAGAATATGGGGGCCAATAGAGTCCCATACCAGTGACATCTGTGTGCCCCAGAGCCAGAATACGGTCCCCAAAGCGCTCCTCCAGAGCATCAAACGCTCTCCTGCTTCGATGGGGTCGAGCTCCGTCTTGCATGAACCATATCTTGTCGAAATCAGGGTCGCTTTGGATAATGCGGATGAAATCATCTTGCAAAACCCTCACGTACCATTCGGTAGTCACCGTGCCATCAAGGAATATCACATCGATTATTCCGTGACTGGACATTGCGCACCACACAGTCGCCTTTGAGTATGAAGCGACTTCTCCATCGCGAAGTGCAGATTCTCAGTCCCCGAAATGCGCCAATTTTGCTTAGTGATGAACCCATCCAAATGAAAGTGGGCTTCGTCGCTAAACCAAACCATGCAGAGCATCATGTGCCGCGGCCAAATCGTGCAGTTTTGAACGTCCTCACGCAAACCGCTCAGAACTTATGACTATTTTATTTCATATAGTTCAATAATTGCCGCCCTGTATGTAAGGTATGAGATGCGTTAGACTCTCGAAAACTGTGCTGTAAATATGGTCAAATGAATAAGAGCATCGTATTATGCGCTGTTTTCGTTTAAGCTCAGTGACATAAGTCAGTAATCAAAATTTTGTGATGTACAGAGCTGGTATTGGGTCACGAAAAAAGAACTAAATTTGCTGTGTATAGTTCGATAACAGTTGGTCGGATATATGCGATGAGAAAAGACGTACACCATAGACAACGTAGTGTGCCGTGTGGAAGATGTGACTCGGAACGGTCGGCGCACTCCTCTTAGCGATGTTTGTAACAAACTTGTCACTTCCATGAGAATTGTAGACTCCGTCTCTCATGAGCGACTTGTTTACCGGTAAACCTTTTCAAGCTGGTTTCCGAAGCAATTTGCGGTGTGTCATTAAACCTCTGGATACAGACGATATGACACAGACTGTTGTCAAAAGGCGCCTTTTAGCCATACCGTTCCACCAAAACACATTCAGGCACGGTATTTTTGTCGTGCTTCGGGTGAGAGGTACTTTAACCATATGTCCAGCAGCACCGTCCTAGCACGCAGAGGTTCCTTTCCCTTCGCTCTGTTGCGAAAACGGTGTGTTGGGTGGTAGCCGAATTACAACTGACACGGTATTCGACACGTCAAGATTTGTCTCCTTGGGCGTATAAGTAAGTCTCTTCTATATGACACTGCCTTCGTGCACAATGTTCGGACAAGGAGGATGCCTTTAATAATAAGTAGCGGCGTATATTACAATGTATCAGTTAGACTGTGGCACTGTGACATAATGATTGTTCTTGACACTTGTTACTTTGCTTTTTATATTATGCTCCTCGTGAGTGGCATCATAAACTGAGATCCCTTCGCGCAGTTATGTACGAGCATTCTGGCGTTCTGGATAGTAATTCACAATCAGACGCATACACAACTTAGCGAGCAGCGGAAGGCAAGGCAGATATAAGAAATAGCTGTTGGTAGTGCGACGCGATTTCTGTCAACTACTCCCTTCCTTTCAGCAGTGCAGAAGCCATTCATAACGGTAGTGTGCTCATGTGTGTGTGACATTTCGCAACAAATTCTGTTAATTGTGAATCACAGCATACTGACTTTCGGAAGGAGTTCCAAGGGCAACTGTTACCCCCAGGTATATTTCCCAGATATATTTGGCCGCTCTGTATCAACCTACACACTAAGGAAATCCAAGTCAGCTTTGTTGTGCAACACACACACACATTTTATCGGATGGTCGTTTTGAAGAAGATAAAATTGTATGATTATGTTACTGTAGCCACACTAGTAATTTCTATCTCTTACTTTCTTTTCTAGAGTTTTCTTCAGGTGGGTCTAAAAAGATATGTACACATTTACGGAACGTTAGCTGTGTAATTACTGTAAACTTATCATCCAATAGATTAAAGAGAGTTGTTAACAATGTCTTATCGACAGTCTTTAGATTGAATTTCTTAAAAATATAGGTGCAAGCGCAATACTCATAGTGAACTGATGTGAAAGTTCGTGGAATGACCATTAAAGACTTTTTTTTTCTTCAAGGAAGGCGAGAATTGTTTCTGACCAAATTCTTTTCATTAATTGGATCATATTTCAGAATTTTGATTCTCGAAGGTGCGCAACCCATATATGCACTAACAAGGTGAAAACAGATCAGGTGAAAGCATATTTCATGTTCCTTTTAGGTTGATTCAACCTCAAGCTGAGGTACGTGAGTAGTAACGAACACGAGTAGAGTACTAACGAACACACTTTATAGGAACGAAAAATCATGGAGGAACATATACACATGAAACAAGCAAAAACAGTCGTGTATAGCATACCATTACAGATGGTAATGCCTATGACGCATGTGCTGACGGTAATAGCGTAACAGAGAACTTTGCACCAGTTTCAAAGAGCTAAATAGAATATCTCTGCTGACCATTCACATATTACAGGGTCCCCCAAAAAGACCTCCCGTTTTTCTAAAGATAGTTAAAAACAAACAAAGAAAGATCCAGAGAAAATACTTTTTATTTGTGAATGACAAATTCACTGATGAGCCAAATCATTATGACCACCTGCTTAATAGCTGGTTTGTCCGTCTTTGGAACTGAGTACATCACTGATTTTGCGTATCAAGGATCGGATAGTTTGTTGGTAGGTTGTGGCATTAGGTGTCTACGCACAAGTCATGTAATTCGCGTAAATAACGGGTAGCTGATCGGCGTACGCGGTGATGGCGTTCGATAGCGACCCAGATGGGTTCCATAGGATTTACATCAGGCGAATTTGGTCGCCGAGACATCAACGTGTGTTCACTATAATGCTTCCCATGAAAGCGCAGGAGAATGTCTCACTTAGCATGATACTGCTCCCAACTGCTGCGTCCGTTTTGAGACGCCGTTCACCTCGATGATTGCGTTTGTGGAGACGACCATCTACCTAGTGTAGAAAAATGTGATACACCCGAAGAGCCGACACATTTCCATTGTTCGATGGTCGAATCCCGATGGTCCCGTGCCCACTGCAATCATAATTTGTCGATGCCTTTGGGTCAACATGTGAAAACGTAGAGGTGGTCTGCAGCAGAGCTCCATATTCAACAGTGAACGGTCTGCTCCGAAACACTTGTGCGTGCACCAGCATTGTGCTCTTTCGTCCGATATGCCACAGATCGCCACATATCCTACTATACAGAGCAGACAAGACTCCGAACCCCACATTCTGTGAAGAGTCGTGAACGCCCAACCATTTAGCGCCTAGTGTCCATCTACTTCTTTCCGTATATGCTCACGACAGTATCACGTTAACATTCGACCAGCTTCGCCGTTTTCGAGACACCCTTTCGCAGGCTCTGCGAAATAACAATCTGCCCTTTGTCAGAGTCTCTTCTCTCAATGGATTTCCTCCACTGTTGCCACAACGACGAAACCTTTCGCGGAAGTTGTCGCCTCCTTAAGTGCTTGCATGGTTGTGGGGCGATGCTTGTACACTTGAGCGTTTAAGTGTCCCCACAAGGTGAAAAATCGGGTGAACTTAGGGACCGGGCGATTTCTCACCGCGAAGAAAGGCGTCCGGGAAACTACTCTCTTAAAATTTCTAGAGAAAGCCGAGAAGTGTAAACTGTGGCTACGTCTTGTTGGAACCAGATTTCTACCTCTTCATGGTCCCCAACAAACAGGCTTAACTTCGGTCGGAGATTCTATCATGTGGCAGTGGCTGTTTGAATTAACCATTACCGTTACGCCATCGTCTTGCAAAAAATACAGACTCCACACACTAAAATCAGCAACGGCGCACCAGACTGTCACACGATGGCTGTGAAGTGTTCGTTGGTGAAATTTCTAGGGGTTTTATACAGCCAAGTAGCGGAACTGCAGTTTATTTTTAGTCTCTGAGAAGTGAAAGCAGGTATCATTAGAAAAAATCAAAACATCGCCTGGGAGCGATGTTCTGAAGAATTTTCTCACACACACAGCCGTGTGAATTTCAAAAGTTGTCTCACTTAATTCTTGTGTAACCATCATTTTGTATGGGTGCATGTGAAGATTAAGTTCTGAACGCTCTCGAGATTGCTGGACGGACGCATCACATGCGCCACATTTCCCGCGTTGTTAGTCCGAGGTCGGCCAGTATATTTTCTTTTCAGTGCACAACCTGGTGCTCCAAAGTTTGATACACAAACACGAACATTTTTTTCTATCACTAACGAAATCATGTCGGCCAAGTTCAGACCGGATGCGAAATGCTCATTGAGTAATAATCAGGGAACCACCATTATGAGCATATTCCTCCACAACAAACACCAGATACTTACCTAGCCAAGCCATTGCGCCTGGTGAAAACGGCATGTACGCTACTATCGATCGATACCCCTCCACTTTAGTATCCTTCCCACAGCTCCTCAGTCGACCTCTCCAAATACGGGAGGCCTTTTTGCCGGTCCCTGTGCTTTAGAATTAGTGAAAGTTACAGAAGTCTGAATCCGATGAACAGGATGGATATTCCAAGCTTCGTGACATCAAACACTAAGTTTTTCTGTTGTCAGATCATCTCTGTCAGCAGGTGCAGTTACCTAACAGTAGGTTGTGTTTATCTATTGCAAATATTTTTTTCGTGTAGTTTCTTCAAAAGCTTGAATACTTTTAATTGGGCGGATAAATTCAATTGAATTCTTTTTAAAGGCATCTATATTCTGCCGAGAAATAATTTTTCTTACTTCCTTATGCAGCTTGCAACATCCATGTCGCACAAAACTTTCTCACATTTAATTCTTCTCGTACAATATACCACGCTCTTGCCCCCTATGTTACTATGGCGCCGATCGTCCAAAACTTTTTGTTCATTTATCAGATGATCTCTCCATTTTTTCAGTTGTAGTTGTTGTCTTGGGTCGTCCTCGACATGGATCTCCACAGATGTTGTCCGTCTATCCATTTGATGCAGCAGACTTTTATTAATTTATTTATAGGCGCGCTCAATTATAAAAAAGCATATCAACTTCGAAGCTGGCTGTCGTCATTGCCTAACGTGTTCAGCATAACAAAAACAAACTTTCATTAACATCAATCCCCCCATGTGTCAACCGAAAGTCTTTCGCCTTGCTGTGCTCTCTTCTTACATTTCAAAAGCAAATAAAACTTGACGCATTTTGATATCGCCCAATACTCTTACGCCGTTACGATCTACCGAAAGAGTAACATCGAGCTCTTCTGAAACAGCGCGGTGGCCGTGAAGTAATAATTCGTTTCCTGTTAAGACGCCAAAACACCAGGTACGCCACGGAGGATGTAGAAAGCGCATCCTTGTTCGCGCTCGGCGATTTGGCGCTTGGAACAGCCGTCTAAGCATCCAGCAAATGTGCCTTAGTTAACAGCTCTGACTTGCGTCACTCACATCAGTAACTGTAACTATTGCAACACTGATAAGTGGCAGTCTCGTGGGTTGATACCATCTGCAATTTACGGGCGCGATTCGTAGCAGAATTATAGCGTTGCGATGCATACGTGTCTTCAACTTTTTATCCAAAAAAAGTCTTGTAGACCTAAACGCAAAATGTCTGTAGGAGTAATATTTGTGTCGGACTATCTAACGAAACTTTAAACGTAATCTGCACCTGTTCTTTTTGACGCATTCGTGAATACTGTAAAACACTGTACTACCGGTACCACTTCAGTCTTGTACGAAATTATAATAGACGTCTGCATGTTTCCCAAAACACCTGCTTACAAATGTTGCTCTTATGAATAAGTTAACCTTACTTTTTCAAATGATCAGATACATCGTCGTAAAGAAAGGAAGTTTTATAGCCAATACCTTAGTTATTTCGTGGCGTACTTGGCAAAATCGCAGAGCCTGCATTTCCTCTCGCGTGTTGTTACTTTTTTTTTCCTTTCCAACCTGTTGAAAATCCAAAGTCGTTACGTTGTGCGATGTACAGTCAACTCTGTGTTACAGATGGTACAGTTGGATTTCTGCATACGGGACATTAAACTGTTAGAGTGATTGGTAGGTGAGGAAGGCTTCCTTGGTAAAGACCGCTCATGTAGTGACCAACCAAAATTTGTGCCAGATCGGGACCAGGCCCCGTATTTCTTTTCTCGAGCAGTCGCTTCAACCATTTGGCTATATGAGCACGTCGGTAGTTCGAACACAAAATTTGTCGCTAGCATTTCTTCTTATTACTTGGTAACAAGAGTACGTTGTCTTCTGTGCCGTAGCTGGACCACCAGAGGAACAGACGTAATGGAGTATAGTTAATACAAGGTGACTCAAACGAATGGGGAATTTTAGAACGTGTTGTGGCAACGCTGCGAGGTTGAAGGAGCCGAATGCCATATAGAATGCTGCTCGCATTGTCTTGCCGTTAAGTAAAAGTAAACAGGGAGCAATGAGACGGTGGGCAGTGTGCTTTTGCGGTAAAAGTCTATTACGAGAATGGAAGTGTGGAGGCTGCGCGTCGAGAATTTCGCCGTCATTTCAACATCGGACGACATGGTCTTGTTCACTGAGCGCATGCAATCAACGGGTTCTTCATTGATGAAGCAGTCAGCAGGGAGACCTCGAACCGCTCGTACGGGAGACACTATCGAGGCTGCGCGCGAACTGCTTTCGTAAGAACCAAGAACCCCACAGCAATTCTATTCGACGTTAGTAGAGTCTCTACAGTTGCATTGTTCGAGTGTTCAACGAATACTGAAAGTGGATTTAAAGTTTCATTCGTACACGCTGCAGATCGTTCATCAATTTCAATGTAGCACTCAGTTAATGCGTAATCAATATGCTTAACGCATGTTAGCGAAAGTGCACGACCAAGACAGTTTCGTTAACAATCTGTGGATGTCGGACGAAGCTAACTTCCACCACAGTGACTTTGCCAATACACATAATTTTTGCTACTGGTTCCTACAAAATCCACGTCAGTTACATGAGCGTCCATTGTACAGCAGGAAGGTTACTGTGTAGTGTGCCATGTCATTGAGTAGCGTTGTAGGCCCCTACTTTTTAAAGCTGATGATGGGTGCGCAATCATAGTAACATCTGTTCTGTATGTTGCCATGAAGGAAAGCTATGTTGCGCATGAAATGCCTCATTTTCCTGCCAACAGTTGGTTTCAACATAGTCGACCGCTGTGGACGAGCGGTTCTAGGCGCTTCAGTTCGGAACCGCGCTGCTGCTAAGATCGCAGGTTCGAATGCTGCCTCGGGCATGGATGTATGTGATGCCCTTAGGTTAGTTTGGTTTAAGTAGTTCTAAGTCTAGGGGACTGATGATCTCAGATGTGAAGTCCCATAGTGCTTAGAGCCATGACGGAGCAACGGCACATATGACACGGATATCGATGGAAGCTGTGCGACAATTATTTGGTAACCGCGTCATTTCAAGGCAAGGCAAGGCGTTGCGTGGCCCCCAAGATCACCTGACGTGTCAGCGTGTGGCTTTTTTTGTGTGTTGGACACCTTAAGAGCGCGGTTTACCGTACTGGACCTGCTACCACCAAAGAATTTAAAACAAGGATAAGAGACGAAATCTCCGGGATTCCTGTTGAGCCATGCATAACGTTCACATCAGGAATGTGCACGCCGAGGGGAAGCTCATCTGTCGGGTGGGATATTCAAGAAATAAAAATGCTTGTGACATTCAATAATGGCATATTGTGTGCTATACAGTGACATAAATGAATATGTGTAAAGTAATTGTGTTCATCCATAATCTCCTTTCCAGAATATGCCTTTTTTTGTCATCCTGTATGTACATTGGGCGAACAATATATGGAGGCACCGCTTGAAGACAAATACAGGGTAAGAACTGTGTTCTGCGTAGTGATGAGTGCATTATTTCGGAGCTAAGTGAATTCTTACGTGGGCATCTTATAGGTGCTCGTATGGTGGGAGCTTCCGTAATCAAGTTAGCCGAAGTGTTTGGTGTTTCCCGGACGGGAATGTGTTTTGCATGATCGTGACGGACGGTCATTGAATAGGATTATGACGAAAAATAAGAGGACGACAGCTGCAAAAGTCACAGCAGAAATGAGTGTCGCTGTCACGGGCACTGTCAGGCACCAAAACAACATTCCATAAGCAGGGAATTGAAGGGTGTGCTGGAATTCCAAAACCAGTCATCGGTGATACAGGAAAACGCGGTCCGAAGCCATAAAAGCTGGACTCTGGGGCAATGGAAGAACGTCATTTGGTCGGATAGGTCATTCTGCACACTGTTTCCAGCTTCTCGCAGAATTCCAAGAGTGAAACATGACGGGTGTTCAGTGAGATCTGGTCAGACCTGCCGTGGTATTCCACGGCTCCTATGGTTACTCTGAAAGCTCGCCTTACTGCCAATGATTATGTGACCATTTTGTCTGATCATATCTAACGCATCGTATAACTTTTATTCCGCAATGGTGATGCTGTGTTCGAAGACGACAAGGTCCCTGTTCACACAACTCGCATCGTACAGGATTGGTTTTATGAGCACGAGGATGATTTGTCTTATCATGCCTGGCCTCCACAGTCATCGAAACGCGATATTATTGAGCCTTTGTAGTCTACTTTGGAGAGAACGTGATCGCTAACCACCTCGATCATTGTTATCTGTACTTGCCATTGATTTCAGGAAAAATGATATAAGATTTCGTTGGAAACCATACAAGGGGACCGGACCGGACTGAAAGCTTTTTGAATGCTGTTTCCAACATCGTATTAGGCGTGATAATATGTTGTGTTTTCGGTGTTTCTATATTTGTGTCTTCCGATCGTAATTTGCGAGTTGAATTGAATTCATTGACATGCAGTGAACGAGATCGACGAGTATTGATTGAATGGAATGTAGTAAAATGAAGTGATATCGGTGAAGTACAATGGCAGTCGCAATGAATATGGAGCACTCGTAATGAATATGGAAGTTTTTGCCAGACCTAGTCAGCGTTTGTGAATGGTTTTTACTGATGTCATCGATTATGTCCATTCCATGTCAGCGAATTTCGTTAAGTTCATACCGATTACAGTGAATGCCTTTATGTTGACAACGTTGACAGAAGATGTCGACTATGTCTTGCATCTCCCGTCGAATAAGTTTAGAGACTGATTTTGTTCCTGTCGTATAAGCAGCGTCAGCACGCTAACTACGGTGGCAGCTTGAACAAACAACAATAAACGACAGACGTGCAGGTAGTGTGTTGGAAGCATGCGGTGTTAAGAAGTGGACGTGCGACTGTAGTGTGTCACAAATCGCAATAGATCAACACCTCAAAATCAAGTGTTCAAGACATTCTCCAGAATGTTTTGATGAAGAAAAAAGTGTATACAAAGCTTGTCCCACACATCTCCCGAAGAAAAACGACGACGCTTGGAAAGCCTGCCGCGTCTTGATTATAATCCAAAACACGGAGAGTTCTTTTTTCAAGAAAATCATCGCGGCTGACGACATTTGATGTTATCAGTACGAATCTATCACAAAACGACGATGTGCAGAAATTCACATGAAGGTCAACGGCTTGTCCAGTTAACCGAAATTCAAACCAATGTGACGCGCGAGTTGAGAAACAGCCAAAATAAGATTCCTTTCAGAATTACACAAGAATGTAGAACGCTTTGTATGTTGTACTTAAAATGTGAGTAGACTATAGAGAAAACCTGGAGCATGAAAGGCACTCTTTTAACATTTATTTATTTTTTATTAATGCTGTTTCGATACTTTCTGGAACGACAGTGTACGACTGATAGATCACCATGTCATTAGGAATAGCAGTTATTGCCGAAACAACTGGTTTTCGGTTATATCTTTTCTTCACGCCAGGTTAACGTGAGTGTTAAAACCGCTCAAATTAAGCTTCTTCTGCAGTGTTCGGTGTTTTATTCCTACTATATCCTGTAATAAACATAGAAATCGAACAAAGATTGAAAAATTTTGACCGTCTAAGTTTCATGGTACGTACAATTAAAAAATTAAATAGGGAAGTAAGGGAGAGCTTAGTCGCTGCTTTTGTCGGAAAGCTATAAGTAGTTGAATACTACAAAAGTCACCAGTAATCTCCTACACATTTTAGTTTTTTGACACTATGTAAAAAATTATGTCGTAGTCGTGGATCATACCACTGTCTGAGCATTACGAATAGTCGGTACTATAGGATGAAAACAGGATTTAAAGAACTGTTTTTCGTGCTACTGTGTCCATTTCCAAGGGCTACAAGCAAATATAGGCATATTATCTACTTAGGGACAGCAGATAAGCTTCTTTCTATTTTTAATGTATACAGTAAACGAATTGTTGTTGTTGTTGTTGTTGTGGTCTTCAGTCCAGAGACTGGTTTGGTGCAACTCTCCATGCTACCCTATGCTGTGCAAGCTTCTTCATCTCCCAGTACTTACTGCAACCTACATCCTTCTGAATCTGCTTAGTGTATTCATCTCTTGGTATCCCTCTATGATTTTTACCCTCCACGCTGCCCTCCAATGCTAAATTTGTGATCCCTTGATGCCTCGGAACGTGTCCTACCAACCGGTACCTTCTTCTAGCCAAGTTGCGCCACAAACTCCTCTTCTCCCCAATTCTGTTCAATGCCTCCTCATTAGTTATGTAATCTACCCAGCTAATCTTCAGCATTCTTCTGTAGTACCACATTTCGAAAGCTTCTATTCTCTTCTTGTCCAAACTATTTATCGTCCATGTTTCACTTCCATACATGGCTACACTCCATACAAATACTTTCAGAAACGACTTCCTGACTGTTAAATCTATACTCGATGTTAACAAATTTCTCTTCTTGAGAAACGCTTTCCTTGCCATTGCCAGTCTACATTCTATATCTTCTCTACTTCGACCATCGTCAATTATTTTGCTCCCCAAATAGCAAAACTCCTTTACTACATTAAGTGTGTCATTTCCTAATCTAATTCCCTCAGCATCACCCGACTTGATTCTACTACGTTCCATTATCCTCGTTTTGCTTTTGTTGATGTTCATCTTATATCCTCCTTTCAAGACACTGTCCATTCCGTTCAACTGCTCTTCCAAGTCCTTTGCTGTCTCTGACAATTACAATGTCATCGGCGAACCTCAACGTTTTTATTTCTTCTCCATGGACTTTAATACCTACTCCAAGTTTTTCTCTTGTTTCCTTTACTGCTTGCTCAGTATACAGATTGAATAACATCGGGGAGAGGCTGCAACCATGTCTCATTCCCTTGCCAACCACTACTTCCCTTTCATGCCCCTCGACTCTTATAACTGCCATCTGCTTTCTGTACAAATTGAAAATAGCCTTTCGCTCCCTGTATTTTACCCCTGCCACCTTTAGAATTTGAAAGAGAGTATTCCAGTCAACATTGTCAAAAGCTTTCTCTAAGTCTACAAATGCTAGAAACGTAGGTTTGCCTTTTCTTAATCTTTCTTCTAAGATAAGTCGTAAGGTCAGTATTGCCTCACGTGTCCCAGTATTTCTACGGAATCCAAACTGATCTTCCCCGAGATCGGCTTTGACTTGTTGTTAAGTTTTGAATTTATTACTGTTACCATACTTCCCTTCCTCTTTTTTATTTCACAGAAATGGCAGGCAAATCTGTAATGTTTTAAAGAAATGAAGCATTGTATTTCATTATTACGTCACTTGGTAAAAACTTTTCAAGACTAGAGTTGGTGCCATTCTGCAGTATAACGGACGTCCGGCGACGACAGCAAGAAACTACCTTATAGAACTAGTGGGTGCATGTCTCGCAGAATGCACCTACACACGTGCCGTCAAATAGGCCACGACACCCAGTAACAGTGACATTGTCTCAACTGTGCAGTACCATTTCTCACGCCATCTGTCTGTTGCTCGTTTCTGTTGGCATTGTTACTAAAATAGCACTGATCGCTTCTTCCAATTCCTATAATAATACAAATTTACGAAGAAAAATCATTCGTTTTTTAAAGAAAATGTTTATTTAAAAACGAAAAATTTTAGTCCTGCTGCTGTGGCTAATTCATATTTCCGTTCTTTACTCGGTTATTGGTAAAAAATTAAAAAAAACTTTACAGGACTAAAATACGGCCTTTGCTTGAGGCCTCCCTTAGTTAACATCCAAGGAGAGCAGGACGGATCCAGCGCGCCCCGGCGGCCGTATGTGTTAGCGCTTCTCACGAAGGCTGTTTGCTCTGTGTCAGGAGCGGGCGGGCTGTTTGTTTCGCACCTGTGCGTACATGCAGCTGCCTGGCGCTACCTGTTACTCCTGCGCTCCTCCCACGCTTCGTGAACGGCTGCCCGTTCAGCGCAGTGTGCGGTAGCTCGAGGATTACGGGTAGGAACTCTCTTATGAGCCACAGAATATCCCCAGAAGCTAGTTTTCACACTTCTAATTTCTTCTTTACTATTAAGTTAGGTATAATACGAGTGTTTTTAAATAAAACGAAACTTGTCTATTACAACATGTGTGTACGCAGATCTACGAAATAATCACAATCATTGTCTGGAACGAGCTAGTAACAGCCAGTGGTAGAATTACATGCTGTTGTTATTATCTTCAGTCCGTAAACTGGTTTGGTGCCGACTTCTGTGCAAGCCTCTTCATTTCTGCGTAGCTACTACAGCCTACCTCATTTTGAGCTTGAGCTTGCGTACTGTAGTCAATCCTTGGATTCCTTCTACAAGTTTTACTGTCCGCCTCACTCCCCTCACTCTCCCCCCACCCTCCACCTACGCCCTTCCATTACTAAAACCAAATTGACGATTCGTTGAAGCCTCAGGATGTGTCGTATGATCATCCGACCCTTCTTTTAGTCGGGTTGTGTCACAAATTTCGTTTTCCTCAGTTGTGATCAGTACCTGATTAGTTACTCGATCTACCTTAAAGCGTCCTCCAGCAGCGCTCCATTTTAAAAGCTATTCTTCTCTTATCCAAACAGTTTATTGCTCACGTTTCAGTTTTTGTACTATGCAACATCCCAAACAAATATCTTTAAAAAACACTTCCTATCACTTAAATTCACGCTGTGGTTACAAAAGTCTCAGGATGTGTTGTTGTTGTGGTCTTCAGTCCTGAGACTGGTTTGATGCAGCTCTCCATGCTACTCTATCCTGTGCAAGCTTCTTCATCTCCCAGTACCTACTGCAGCCTACATCCTTTTGAATCTGCTTAGTGTATTCATCTCTTGGTCTCCCTCTACGATTTTTACTCTCCACGCTGCCCTCCATTACTAAATTGGTGATCCCTTGATGCCTCAGAACATGTCCTACCAACCGATACCTTCTTCTAGTCAAGTTTTGCCACAAACGTCTCTTCTCCCAAATCCTTTTCAATACCTCCTCATTATTTATGTAATCTACCCATCTAATCTTCCGCATTCTTCTGTAGCACCACCTCCTAATATCGCGACTGACCTCCTTTTTCCCAGAGCAATGGAGTAACTGGACGTGGCATCGACTCAACAAGTCGTTGGAAGACCCCTGCAGAAATACTGAGCCATGCTGTCCCTTTGGCATCCATAATTGGGGAAGTGTTGCCATTTTGTGCATAAACTGACTTTCCGATTACGTCCCGTAAGTGTTCGATGGGATTCATGTCGGTGAATTGCGGATTTATGCTGCTTTACTCTGTTTCCTTTTTCTCAAGCCTTATCATTTTCTCCGCCATTATATCTAGTTACTTATATCCTGAAGAACATTATTATTCTAGTGAAATACAGACAGATTGAGGGGATATTCTTTTGGACATATATTTTATCTCGTAATCGTCATTTGTCTTTCAGATTTGTGCGTTTCTTCTTCCATCAGGTTTCTTTCAGTTTATTTTAAACAGTTGCTTTTAGCACAGTTTCACATTAGAACGATCCAAATACACTTGTATCACTAAATAGTATTTGGCTCGTACAGGATTGTACTCGCTCTTCATTACATTGCCTCTCCAATTCTCGGGTCTTGATTTCCTGTTACGTACTCTCCACAAAATTCTGTAGAAATGAGAGGTATCCGCGAATGGGAGATAACAAGCGGAACCTCAAGTATATTATTTCCGTTGTCGTCGGAAGACCGCTGCAGGCAATTCACAAACGTGATGGTCAGCTGAAATTGCGATCTCTGGAGCTCTGAATTGCTTGCTTCCTGCACGCACAAGTCTGATTTACATATTGAGTTTTCAGGAAATTAGGCTCTGGTGCTCCAAAAAAATCAATACAGCGCTGCGAACTCGTAGGTATTGTTCGCTCTCGGAAAGATTTCACATAGTTACTCCGCCTAAATGCTGCGTGTTTGCGTTGAGAACGGTCTCACGTTATGTAAATACGATGCCCTTGAATGCATAATACGTGGTGAGGTAGGCACAGAAGACCTACGTTTCTTGATTGCGAATTAAGAGATTGGATTTATGACTGACTGCAGTACGGGGAAGTTGTTGAAATCCGGGATGAACATTAATAAAGTCGACAAACTGCAGGGACGGACTACTGACTGGAAATGGAGGAAAAAATGTCCTATGGATATGCGTCCGGAAATAGACGGTGTACGTACAACGAAAAAAAATCGTCCCGGAACACAATAAAGAGCTGCATCGCATCCACGTCACAACAGATTTTCAAAGTGCTCTCCATGGGGTGCAGTGTGCGCGTTCACACGCCGCATCATGGATTGCTGATGCCAGAAATCCCATAACTGTGATGGTCTGGTGCAAAAACCATCCTTCCCGTAGAGGGAAATCCTTGCACTCGTTTCTTCGACTTGGCGGTCCACTTGCCAGGAACTTCTACTAGGGTTCATCTCAATATCCTGTAGAAATCTGGTCCTCCAAATCTGCTGTAAGCACAGTCCGCCGTCTCCCAGCACGTCTGAGAGGATCCGAGATGACAAAACGCCCAAAAAGGGCTTGAATGTTGTGTGATGTTGTTGGTGTCTGTGGGGTTACGTGTTTTGGTATAGCCGTGCTGCCTCTCGACCGTTTCCATCTGCTTGGCCGTACGCAAACACCATCTCGGCTTGTTCCCGACATGAATACCGGACCATTCTGCAGCTTACAGTATGGTGCGTCAATCACACAGCCTGCAACACACAAAGGACACACTGCACGAGGTCAGAGGAACTTTCATTCGTCAGCGCCATGTACTGTGGCAACTATGCATTTCTGGACAAATTTCCAATCAGGAATCCATTCCTGTGGTTTGTCGGTTTTATTATGTCCACCCTGTGTAGAATGACTGCTGTTCGTGCTTAAAATTTTGGGATACCAAAATTTTTCTGTCAGTTGTGGTAGTTAGAAACTTGATAATACTTTATTCGGAAGGCATTTGGACAAAGACGTGTGAAAAGTGCGATATAAGAGCGTGAATTACAGTAATAACAGTATATTAAGTTTGATATAACTGCATTCTCTTCAGACGTCAAATGCAAAGAAGAAACAAAGTGAAATCCGAGGCGCGTACGTGAGATGCTATCGTGAAGAGAAAGAAAGTATCCGTCAAGTCTAACGTTCGCATCAGAGCACTCTGGGAACTTCAGATTTTAACTCAGTGCCATTCGCATATAACGTGGTAATTAGTACACTACATCTTGTTCCGTAGTTCACGTGTCCATCGGATTCCGATGATGGAAATTCCTTAAATACTTTTCATTTTAAAAGGGGTACCGTACTCTCTTACGCATGCACAGAGAAATCTGAGATAGTCTCTCTTTATTCATCCTTGACAGTAAAGATAGCGACCAGTAGTTTTAAACTTGGATCTGTTTTGTAGTTATAATGTGTACCTGATCTTACAGTCAATCTTTATGGGGTAACCAGACGGCTGATATACTTTTACTTGCTAAATCAATGTCAGCATAGGTTTTTAACATCGTTCGCAACAAAAGAATGTCCCGCAAAACATCAAGAAAACATCGTGCGTGGTTATGTGATAAGAAGGAATTGTCACATTGGGAAAACCTAGTTGTGAATGAATACCACATGTTCACTAGTCTTCGGGAAAAAGTTACCAGCGTGATCGTTGACTAGTAATTCGTTCCATGTTGTTTTTTGGAGCCTAAGAGAGGGTTTATTCGTAAAAAGACTTTTTCAAATTGTGTTCGCTGTAAATATAATGTAAAAATAGGCCGCCAAGGGAACAGTTTCCCTAGTAATAGAGAGCTTTAGAGTATGGTAAAGGATTCCGGAGAAATGTAGGAACATGTGCGCCAATATATACAGAAACCAGATGGTAGTTATAAAAGTCGAGGGGCATTAAAGGGAAACAATGGTTGGGAAAGGAGTGAGGCAGGGTTGTAGCCTATCCATGACGTTATTCAGTCTGTACATTGAGCAAGCAGTAAAGGAAACCAACGAAAAATTTGTGATAGGAATTGAACTTCAGGGAGACGAAATAAAAACTTTGAGTTTTTCTGATGACATTGTAATTCTGTAAGAGACAGCAAAAGGCTTGGAGGAGCAGTTAAACGGAATGGACAGTGTCTTGAATGGTGAATGTAAGATGAACGTCAACAGAAGCAAAACAAGGGTAATACAATGTAGTCGTGTTAAATCAGGTGATGCTGAGGGAATTAATTTAGGAATCGAGACATTTAAAGTACTAGATGAGTTTTGCTATTTGAGCAGCAAAATAACTGATACTAGGCGAAGAAGAGAGGATATAAAATGTAGACTGACAATGTAATGAAAAACGTTTATGAAGAAGAGAGATTTGTTAATATTGAATGTAGATTTAAGTGTTAGGAAGTCTTTTCTGGAGGTATTTATCTAGAGCGTAGCCATGTTTGGAAGTGTAACATGGACTATAAACAGTTTAAACAAGAAGAAAATGGAAGAACAAGATCTGAAAAAAAATCGCTTGCTTTTAAGTGTAGTTGCCTGAATAGGACTAAAAACATATTCTTTAAGGTTAATAATAATCATGTCTACATATCCTGTAATCCGGCTCGTTGGACACCATTTCGATAAAAGAATCG
This sequence comes from Schistocerca piceifrons, assembly GCF_021461385.2. Lineage (NCBI taxonomy): Eukaryota > Metazoa > Arthropoda > Insecta > Orthoptera > Acrididae > Schistocerca > Schistocerca piceifrons. The sequence goes on from NC_060142.1 coordinate 428,988,445, forward strand.
TTAAAATTATCCATGGAACAAGTGCCTAAGTAGCTATATCTTGACGACCTCGGTGCTCTTCGAGAGTAAGAGACTGTGTACCAGCACCAAGTTTCAGCCCCTTCTGTCGCTCAGTGTGTGCTCACACGTAAGAGCACAACCACAGCACGGTACTCTACAAGCGTTATTTAGCTATCAACATAATACACATACCGACCTTACACTTCATAACAGTTCCAAGGAAGTCACAGGTAATTCACCTCTTTTAATACATTCCCTAGGGCAGCAACGCGTGATTCCCGCCTCGTTTCCAGTGCTCACTGTGTGAGTACGGAGTGGACCCTACATCTGGCAGATACAGCAGTCTTATTTGCGAAACCACAGAAAGTCTGCTCCTGTCGTTGTGGGGACGACGTCCTCGATAGTGTGACCGAGCGAAATGACGCAGACGTTAGCACGTTGGACTCGCATTCGGGAGGACGACGGTTCGAATCTAAGTTTGGCAATACAGATTTAAGTGTTCCGTGATTTTCCTAAGTTGCTCCGGGTACATACCGGGATGATTCCTTTGAAAAGGCACGGCGATTTCCTCCCAATGCTTGAAACAATCCGAACTTGAGCTCTGTCTCTTATGACCTCGATGTCGACGGGGCGTTAAACTCTAAATCTTCCTTCTGTCCTTTGACATTGTATTCTCTTGGTGGGCTGTCATACCCCGGCCCGAGGCTACACCTGTGCCTCAGGTGACAATGCTGTTGGCGGCGGCTAGTCCTGTCTGGTGTACGTCGGGAAATGCGGGTCAGGAGGAGCGCGCACAGAATGCCAAGGACACCGCAGCGCACCACGCGGCCGGGGCTTTCTCCCGATCACGTCACGTAACGCCCGGCCTGCGCTTTGATTGAGGGCAGTATTGACCCTGCACTCGATAGGGGACAAAATTAAATACGTAGTTGTACTTAAAGCAGAGAGTGGGTTTCCACTACTGGCAGCAGACTCCGAAACTAAAGTTTCTCTGAGTATCGCGTATGATGGCCAGCCTGTGCAGGAATGCTGCTCAAATGTGTCTTTACAAATTGTTGTTGTTGTTGTGGTCTTCAGTCCTGAGACTGGTTTGATGCAGCTCTCCATGCTACTCTATCCTGTGCAAGCTTTTTCATCTCCCAGTACTTACTGCAACCTACATCCTTCTGAATCTGCTTAGTGTATTCATCTCTTGGTCTCCCTCTACGATTTTTACCCTCCACGCTGCCCTCCAATACTAAATTGGTGATCCCTTGATGCCTCAGAACATGTCCTACCAACCGATCCCTTCTTCTGGTCAAGTTGTGCCACAAACTTCTCTTCTCCCCAATCCTATTCAATACTTCCTCATTAGTTATGTGATCTACCCATCTAATCTTCAGCATTCTTCTGTAGCACCACATTTCGAAAGCTTCTATTCTCTTCTTGTCCAAACTATTTATCGTCCATGTTTCACTTCCATACATGGCTACACTCCATACGAATACTTTCAGAAATGACTTCCTGACACTTAAATCAATACTGGATGTTAACAAATTTCTCTTCTTCAGAAACGCTTTCCTTGCCATTGCCAGCCTACATTTTATATCCTCTCTACTTCGACCATCATCAGTTATTTTGCTCCCCAAATAGCAAAACTCCTTTACTACTTTAAGTGCCTCATTTCCTAATCTAATTCCCTCAGCATCACCCGACTTAATTAGACTACATTCCATTATCCTTGTTTTGCTTTTGTTGATGTTCATCTTATATCCTCCTTTCAAGACACTGTCCATTCCATTCAACTGCTCTTGCAAGTCCTTTGCTGTCTCTGACAGAATTACAATGTCATCGGCGAACCTCAAAGTTTTTATTTCTTCTCCATGAATTTTAATACCTACTCCGAATTTTTCTTTTGTTTCCATTACTGCTTGCTCAATATACAGATTGAACAACATCGGGGAGAGGCTACAACCCTGTCTTACTCCCTTCCCAACCACTGCTTCCCTTTCATGTCCCTCGACTCTTATAACTGCCATCTGGTTTCTGTACAAATTGTAAATAGCCTTTCGCTCCCTGTATTTTACCCCTGCCACCTTTAAAATGTGAAAGAGAGTATTCCAGTCAACATTGTCAAAAGCTTTCTCTAAGTCTACAAATGCTAGAAACGTAGGTTTGCCTTTCCTTAATCTTTCTTCTAAGATAAGTCGTAAGGTCAGTATTGCCTCACGTGTTCCAGTGTTTCTACGGAATCCAAACTGATCTTCCCCGAGGTTGGCTTCTACTAGTTTTTCCATTCGTCTGTAAAGAATTCGTGTTAGTATTTTGCAGCTGTGACTTATTAAGCTGATAGTTCGGTAATTTTCACATCTGTCAACACCTGCTTTCTTTGGGATTGGAATTATAATATTCTTCTTGAAGTCTGAGGGTATTTCGCCTGTTTCATACATCTTGCTCACCAGATGGTAGAGTTTTGTCAGGACTGGCTCTCCCACGGCCGTCAGTAGTTCCAATGGAATATTGTCTACTCCGGGGGCCTTGTTTCGACTCAGGTCTTTCAGTGCTCTGTCAAACTCTTCACGCAGTATCATATCTCCCATTTCATCTTCATCTACATCCTCTTCCATTTCCATAATATTGTCCTCAAGTACATCGCCCTTGTATAGACCCTCTATATACTCCTTCCACCTTTCTGCTTTCCCTTCTTTGCTTAGAACTGGGTTTCCATCTGAGCTCTTGATATTCATACAAGTTGTTCTCTTATCTCCAAAGGTCTCTTTAATTTTCCTGTAGGCGGTATCTATCTTACCCCTAGTGAGATAGGCCTCTACATCCTTACATTCGTCCTCTAGCCATCCCTGTTTAGCCATTTTGCACTTCCTGTCGATATCATTTTTGAGACGTTTGTATTCCTTTTTGCCTGTTTCACTTACTGCATTTTTATATTTTCTCCTTTCATCAATTAAATTCAATATTTCTTCTGTTACCCAAGGATTTCTACTAGCCCTCGTCTTTTTACCTACTTGATCCTCTGCTGCCTTCACTACTTCATCCCTCAAAGCTACCCATTCTTCTTCTACTGTATTTATTTCCCCCATTCCTGTCAATTGCTCCCTTATGCTCTCCCTGAATCTCTGTACAACCTCTGGTTCTTTTAGTTTATCCAGGTCCCATCTCCTTAAATTCCCACCTTTTTGAAGTTTCTTCAGTTTTAATCTACAGGTCATAACCAATAGATTGTGGTCAGAGTCCACATCTGCCCCTGGAAATGTCTTACAATTTAAAACCTGGTTCCTAAATCTCTGTCTTACCATTATATAATCTATCTGAAACCTTTTAGTATCTCCAGGGTTCTTCCATGTATACAACCTTCTTTCATGATTCTTAAGCCAAGTGTTAGTTATGATTATGTTGTGCTCTGTGCAAAATTCGACCAGGCGGCTTCCTCTTTCATTTCTGTCCCCCAATTCATATTCACCTACTATGTTTCCTTCTCTCCCTTTTCCTATACTCGAATTCCAGTCACCCATGACTATTAAATTTTCGTCTCCCTTCACAATCTGAATAATTTCTTTTATTTCATCATACATTTCTTCAATTTCTTCGTCATCTGCAGAGCTAGTTGGCATATAAACTTGTACTACTGTAGTAGGCGTGGGCTTCGTATCTATCTTGGCCACAATAATGCGTTCACTATGCTGTTTGTAGTAGCTTACCCGCATTCCTATTTTCCTATTCATTATTAAACCTACTCCTGCATTACCCCTATTTGATTTTGTGTTTATAACCCTGTAGTCACCTGACCAGAAGTCTTGTTCCTCCTGCCACCGAACTTCACTAATTCCCACTATATCTAACTTCAACCTATCCATTTCCCTTTTTAAATTTTCTAACCTACCTGCCCGATTAAGGGATCTGACATTCCACGCTCCGATCCGTAGAACGCCAGTTTTCTTTCTCCTGATAACGACATCCTCTTGAGTAGTCCCCGCCCGGAGATCCGAATGGGGGACTATTTTACCTCCGGAATATTTTACCCAAGAGGACGCCATCATCATGTAATCATACAGTAAAGCTGCATGCCCTCGGGAAAAATTACGGCTGTAGTTTCCCCTTGCTTTCAGCCGTTCGCAGTACCAGCACAGCAAGGCCGTTTTGGTTATTGTTACAAGGCCAGATCAGTCAATCATCCAGACTGTTGCCCTTGCAACTACTGAAAAGGCTGCTGCCCCTCTTCAGGAACCACACGTTTGTCTGGCCTCTCAACAGATACCCCTCCGTTGTGGTTGCACCTACGGTACGGCTATCTGTATCGCTGAGGCACGCAAGCCTCCCCACCGACGGCAAGGTCCATGGTTCATGGGGGGGCTTTACAAATTACGTGAGGATAACCGGTGACATTGAGAGCCGTATGATGGATGAGAAGTAGCTCCCTAGTTTTAAATGTCCATAAAATTTTTATTAATGAATATTTGCAAACGGAACGAGCTGTTGTCGATCCTCAGAGAATATGTGTACTACACTACAATTCCACGTACGCTCCTGTATTGTCGACCAAACGACGTAAACGTATAGGAATGTCATCAATTGATTTCAGCAAGACAGTCACAGGTACATTTCCGAGAACAACTGTGATCCTCTCCTTTAATTTGTCTTCTTCGGCTCAATCCCACAAGAAGGCCATTCATGGGGTCCTCGCCGTCCCAGCCAAAGTCCTGGAAAGTGTTCGTCCAGTCAGTCACGAACGATGCAGGCAAAATGAGGTCTGTCTTGCTGTAAAAGGATATCCGCAACATTGTCCCGTTGTGATATCTGTGGCCACACATATTCATTGAGCATCTGGCGATACCAGTCGCTGCCCGCAATATGAATGGACCAATGAGACGATCCGTGGTCATACTGCACCAGACTGTCAACCTTGGTCGACTTTGTGATTTTTCAGTTGTCATTCCTGGATTTTTTGTGCTCAATAATGGCAGCTGTGTCGATTGCAACATCAAAAACCCCTCATCACTCAAGATAACGTTCTTGAACAAATCCGGTCAGCCGTTATGCCATGACAGCATAACTTCCCCATATTCCATCTGCCTGTCAATTCTCCAACGATAACTCTTGAACATAATAGAGTTTCCAGATCAGGTCCTTCTTTAACACGACACACGCCTTGTGCCTGCTGATTCCAGTCTCACGAACTGACCGGCGTGTTGATTTACCAAGATTGCGCGTGAAGATATCCCTCTCTGCCGCTACATTTTCAGGGGATAGCCCCACCGAAGGTCGTCCAGCTCGTGGATTATCCGCAACTGATCCAGCTGTCAGCGGCTTGGTGTGACAATTTCTGATGGTTTTAGCATCAAGTGTGGCATGAGGGCCACGCACACACTGGCACCTTCGCCGAACAATAGCTCCATATCGCCAAACTATGAAGCGATCTGGGCGCGCTCTTGTAAGTCAACTTTCCTGGTTTCTCGTCGTTGACCACAAAAGTTTCTATGGAAGGTCAAGGTATTCTCGGGGTTCCTGTGACAAAACACAATGACGTTCATTAATAAATATCAAATATTAAAAAAACTTATGGACACTTACAAACAGGCAGCGACTTCTCACCCGTCCGTATATTATAGGTGGCAACAAGAATGATCACTCATTTTTATAGTTACCTCGCATGTGTAACGTAAATGTTGGTGAGACACTTGAAGAAAGGTGTACATCGAGAAAATTCAGTTTAAATAATTCAGAGACCTAGGTTCATACCGGAAACCACGAGTATTTTGAACTCCTCCATATCTTTCTCTGAAGGACCGACTATAGACACCAATGATAACTTGCTCCGAACAAGGTGCGCAGTTGTACATCCCATATTCCGATCGTGAACAGAACTTAAGAATAAAATGTATTCCGCTTTACGAAGTACCCTTTCGTATGTTCATTACAGGGATTTACAGAGTGTAGTTGTACATGTAGAGATTTATGGAATAATTTGTACGATCGTGCGCTCTTGAATTTTCGCGTTGTGAAAAATTGTATGGGATAGGTTCGAATTTTCTGCGCAAATGACAGAGGGAAATTATGAATCGTAGATAGATTATTATGCGCGTATATTTAAGTGGCTAAATTCCGTGAGGGTTGCAGGGAGAGGGTGAAGAGTGCCACGATCCGCGTGCTGATTACTGGAGGGTGGGTGCCGTGGGAGTATGAGAACCCCACCGTCGTCTCGCAGTGACATACATACCCGCATTCTGCTGCGCGTTTCCTTCATATTGGGAACGCGTAATGTTGGCAAATCATCGGCCTCAATACCATCATCGATGTTAACTGAACTATGGGATAAAATGATGAATTTTAGGATCGTCGAGCAACGCAACATATAAGTAAGTCTATTATCGCATATGTATGAGTATGATCACAGTGTTATTTGTATTCACTCTGGAAATAATTTTCACAAAAGGTACTTCACCTTCTAGCTAAGTGTACTTTGCATTTTGAGAACTGCCTTTCAGAAGCCGGCGTTGCGGCTTCACAGCTAAAAGCTTTCTTTCTTTCTTTTTTTTTAAACATGGGATAGTTAGTGCCAGTGCTGTCATTACATACTTCTAACGTATCTTGTTAAGATCTAATGACTTTTGGATAATAACTAAACTGTGGTGACAGATTCTTTTCTATGTGCAAATTATTTTTATGGTATTTAATACAGTTAGTTCGATAAATTAGTTCTCACTTTTCCTGTAATACGTAAGTACGTTGTCCCTCTTCACTGACAATTGCTGCGACAGTTAAACCAAGTTATTGTTAGCATTGATTGTCTTCGAAAGAGATAAAGCGTCTTGAAATTGTGTGCTTTTGAATCTAGGATCGAGTGACACTGATATGTTTAAAATCTCAGGACATCTAATTGCTAATTAACCCAGTTTAATATATGCTGCCACACTTGAAACTCTTCCTATACTCTTTTTTTTTGATTTTTTGGGATGCGCGCTTGATTTTTTTTTTTTTTTAGTAAGAGTTGGTGAGATTACTTATAGCTTGTGAGATGCACTAAGACAGATTCTGTTTTAACAAAAAATGTAAATACACTCCTGGAAATTGAAATAAGAACACCGTGAATTCATTGTCCCAGGAAGGGGAAACTTTATTGACACATTCCTGGGGTCAGATACATCACATGATCACACTGACAGAACCACAGGCACATAGACACAGGCAACAGAGCTTGCACAATGTCGGCACTAGTACAGTGTATATCCACCTTTCGCAGCAATGCAGGCTGCCATTCTCCCATGGAGACGATCGTAGAGATGCTGGATGTAGTCCTGTGGAACGGCTTGCCATGCCATTTCCACCTGGCGCCTCAGCTGGACCAGCGTTCGTGCTGGACGTGCAGACCGCGTGAGACGACGCTTCATCCAGTCCCAAACATGCTCAATGGGGGACAGATCCGGAGATCTTGCTGGCCAGGGTAGTTGACTTACACCTTCTAGAGCACGTTGGGTGGCACGGGATACATGCGGACGTGCATTGTCCTGTTGGAACAGCAAGTTCCCTTGCCGGTCTAGGAATGGTAGAACGATGGGTTCGATGACGGTTTGGATGTACCGTGCACTATTCAGTGTCCCCTCGACGATCACCAGTGGTGTACGGCCAGTGTAGGAGATCGCTCCCCACACCATGATGCCGGGTGTTGGCCCTGTGTGCCTCGGTCGTATGCAGTCCTGATTGTGGCGCTCACCTGCACGGCGCCAAACACGCATACGACCATCATTGGCACCAAGGCAGAAGCGACTCTCATCGCTGAAGACGACACGTCTCCATTCGTTCCTCCATTCACGCCTGTCGCGACACCACTGGAGGCGGGCTGCACGATGTTGGGGCGTGAGCGGAAGACGGCCTAACGGTGTGCGGGACCGTAGCCCAGCTTCATGGAGACGGTTGCAAATGGTCCTCGCCGATACCCCAGGAGCAACAGTGTCCCTAATTTGCTGGGAAGTGGCGGTGCGGTCCCCTACGGCACTGCGTAGGATCCTACGGTCTTGGCGTGCATCCGTGCGTCGCTGCGGTCCGGTCCCAGGTCGACGGGCACGTGCACCTTCCGCCGACCGTTGGCGACAACATCGATGTACTGTGGAGACCTCACGCCCCACGTGTTGAGCAATTCGGCGGGACGTCCACCCGGCCTCCCGCATGCCCACTATACGCCCTCGCTCAAAGTCCGTCAACTGCACATACGGTTCACGTCCACGCTGTCGCGGCATGCTACCAGTGTTAAAGACTGCGATGGAGCTCCATATGCCACGGCAAACTGGCTGACACTGACGGCGGCGGTGCACAAATGCTGCGCAGCTAGCGCCATTCGACGGCCAACACCGCGGTTCCTGGTGTGTCCGCTGTGCCGTGCATGTGATCATTGCTTGTACAGCCCTCTCGCATTGTCCGGAGCAAGTATGGTGGGTCTGACACACCGGTGTCAATGTGTTCTTTTTTCCATTTCCAGGAGTGTAGTTGTAATATGTGGTATGGTGCTTGTGCCGACGTTGTAGGTGCATATTTCATTCTAAACATAGAGGTTGCAATGGTTCAAAGACTTCGGTATCGGTACGGCATCATTGATTTTCGAGCTCTCAGCATCGGTATTTTGTAAATATTGATGATAGTAGTGTGTCGATCCATTTTTTGCGATCTACTGCGAAAGCATAAGTGCCACTGGGAGCTGACAAACGCTTTAACGAAAAATTTGATGCATGTGAAATTTCCTTCAGTGTAATGAAACTCACAGCCGTTAGCATACTCATATAGAGATACAGAATTTCGTTAATGAAGAATTCCTTACTCTATTCTGGGGTTGAAACCATGAATGGGCATATGAGGCGTGTTAATGACACAAAAAGCGATGACTGCGAAATGCAAGTTTCTGGGATCGAATCCCAGGCCCGTCCAAAGTTTTGGTTGACAATATAAGTCACGGCGATGCTGAGGAATGAGCTGTATTTCTCCCGTTGATCGTTTCGCCTGCGAAGACTAACATTAGAAGACGGCAGACGAGTGCATAACAAAAGTAATTTATTCATTTACTCCGAATGGGGGAATATCTAAGGTACTTGGTCGTGTTTAAATGCATTACATGGAACAATAGCAAAGAGGTGTGGCAAAATAGGAAAGAGGTCCTTTGTTAGGAGTACTTGTCTGAGGGCGCGCGTGGTAGCACACTGGGCTCACACTCGGGGAGGGTGACGGTTCAAACCCGTGCCCAATCATCATTAGTTAGGTTTTCTGTGATTTCCGTAAATTGCTTAAGGCAAATTCCAGGATGGTTCCTCCAGAAGGTAAATAGAATATGTGCCGTGAATTATTTTACAATAATCAGAGAAAAGAGTTGTAAATAAATGTAGAATTTATCTAAGTACTTGCGGCAACAACCTGTGTTCTCTCTTCAGGAACTTGTATCAGATTTCTGTGTTTTGTAACTGCGGTCAGTGTTTTAATTAGACATCCGGTGGAGGTAGAGGAGGGGGAAAGGAGAAAAAGAGGGAAAGGCAAGGGGGAAATGGAGTAATGATGATTGGGGGAGGGGAAAGGAAAGGGGAGTGGTGGGGGTATCAAAAGTTTAACAAGAGGGATCTTGCTAAAATTATAGAAAGTGCTACATGTATGTAAAATTCTATTTTCTTCTTATTGCAAAATATTTGACGCTATATATTTAATTTTAGTTCGTTTTAGATGTGCAGATCGTCCAGAGTGATTGAAAAATCTCATTTAATTAAAATTTATACAACTGAGATTGAACCTCTCGAAACGAATATGTCGCGTATAGTTTTTCTTTCCTTCAGCCAGAGGGCTGTTCATGCCAAAAACACCGTCTCCTGTTATGTGTAGACCGAAAGAACTGTTGTTTGCTCCATTGACTATTTCTAGCCGCGGAGCTAAGGAAATGAGTTGGCACTACGGCGCCAGCTATTAAACGGCAGCAAATATTGAACCTTAGGTCATCCGTGACGTCACGAGCGGCCGGCGAATGATGGGCGGCTGTCTGGGCGCATCAGGCACACACGGCCTACGATAGAGGCCGCTTTTAACTCGGGAAGTGGCTGAGGCGAAAAGTGGAAATTGGGCTATGCAAAAGGAGGATTGTATTCAAACCAATAGTAAAGCAAGATGAATTCTAGATGTTGAATAATTAAAGTATTTAAGATACGAGAATTTTACGCAAGTACGCTGGTTTGACTGATGTGAACTGGGTGCTGTTTAACAAACAGTTGCAGATATTTTAGTTCTTCGCTTATTCTAGAGAGATGTAGAATAATTGTGCAGTGCCCATTTTAAGAGAATAACGACTGCGGAATAAAATCTCTACCGTTTCTTTCGGTCGGATGAACGCTGTGTCTGGATCTTGTGGAGGAACGTTACGTCGTGGTGTATTGCTCCTTGTCCATTTGACAAGTAATCGTCCGAGCGGGCAGACATCTTGGGCAGAAAGCCAGGCCGTCTGAAATAGCACAGCCTGCCGAGATTACGTTATTTCGCCTTTCAGACACCAGTGTTGCGATTGTGGTGTGAAGGGACTACGCGACAGCAATCAGACAAACACAGAAAATGGACTGCAACTCCTAATGCACCGCTATCTAAATGTCTGTGGTTTCTACTGTGGAAAGAGGAACGATGTGGCCTTGGCATTAACGTTTAACAACGTAGGCAAATTTCGGGTTTTTGGTATCAACTTTTCAAGAAGATAGCGTGGCGTAGTTCACCAACGTCGCAAAAGTATTGCTTAACTGTAGATTGTTTGAGCTGTGTTGTCTTCCTTGTAATAACCTAAAATCTCTCAGAACGTGTATTAATTGATAACAGAAGACCTAAGAACTGGATAAACTGCACGTCTGGAGTGAGAGAGATTGAGGGGCGGGCCTTGCTGCGTTGTAACGCTGAGACAGCATTATTCTGCTGCACGTTTAATCACTGTACTGTGTTTGTTCTCACACCCAGTTCGAGGTAACTTGTAATATGGCTATGGACCGGGAGATATCAGTTACTTAATGGAACAGTGAGTGAAAAGTGCTGTAGAGAAATATAGTGACAGAAGATATAAGTTTGCGCTTTGGTTCTGGGTTACGCCTTTCCAATTCTGAGACTACTTGGTATGCATAGAAGACGGTATCGCGTGTGTTAAAACTTAAAATAAAGTACCTTCACTTTCAGAGAAAGCGGGAATCCCACATTAGTTTTTTTTGGTAAACTCTGTAAGTGATGGTTTTCCTTAGCCTTTCTGTGGTTTTGCTTGAGCTGTGTAATATCTGGAAGTGTATATTTTACATTGCAACAGTGAGTACGGCTCAGGCGTAACCTACAAGGGAAGCACCCAAGCTGGAACGGATAATACTGAATAAAGGTTATTTTGAAATACGAAGATGTGTTCTACCATCCACGAGGGCCATTTATCTGTAGAACACTCCGTTTCTGTACAATCAGTGTTTGAAAGTGAACTGTAAAAATTACAGATGAACAAGTGGCTGAAGAAACAGTACCGTGTAAAAGACTATTACGTATTTTTGTAGATAGTAAAAACTGTAAATGCCACACGTCTTGTCGATCTTGTACGCATGCAAACTGACAGCTGCACGTCCCGCGCGTCATTGATATTTCAGCATCCGTCTTCACTCCGTTATCTACGAGGGACGTTCAGTAAGTAAAGTAACACTTTTTTTTTTTCACCGCCAATTTTGGTTGACAATGTGCGGAATTTGCTGGGGGACAGCGTGGAATATTCCCGCTTCGGTGCCCTGTAGTTTGATGATGTTCCGATAGGTTGCTGCACTTTACGTAGCCGGTCGCACACACCTGTGACTTTTGCAATGCTGAAGCGCGCAGACACTCATTCGAGGTGTTAGACGGATTGCAATCAGAGACATCGCTGCACAACTAAAAGTCTCCGTTGATAGTGCTGAGACAAACGCCCTTCAGTTGGGGTACTCAAAGGTGTGTGCCCGCCGGTTCCTCGCTGCCTAACAGAAGACCATCGAGAACGACGAAGGACCATCTGTTTGGCACAACGAAGGATGCACTCCATGGGAAGCAGTACGTGGATGATGGGGAGGCTAGGAGTGATGCAGCAAGACGTTGGCTCCGACGTCGACCAGTAGAGTGGTACAACGAGGGCATACAGGCCCTCCCAATAAGGTAGCGTAAGGCCGTAGCATTGAACGTAAATTATGTTGAAAAAGGGGGTTTTGCAGCCAAAAGAGTGGGTAATAATATGGTGTATTAGAATCGTGAATAAAACCAACCTGCCCTGTTCCATGGCTTAGTGAACGCCCCTTCGTACAACTGACGTTCTGCACCGAAATACAGATCTATGTTAACATACTGCAAGTGATAGACCTGGTTAAAAATTTGATATTCTTTGTTGCGTCATATGATACCATCACTGTGGAATTTGATATTGGAATACTGCAGTGCGGATGTATACTAAAATGTAGACTTTCACGGCCGGAAATATCATGTCCATTATAATTATCCGGGCTGTTATGCCGTGGTCGGTTGATGAATTTTGTCTCAATTCCCAACGTTTCGTCTCCGACTGCGGGAGACATCTTCAAGGGGGTCCGTAGGTCGATGGGAGGTCCAACACACCCACTGGCTCGCTCGCTACGGACCCCCTTGAAGACGTCTCCCGCAGTCGGAGACGAAACGTTGGGAATTGAGACAAAATTCATCAACCGACCACGGCATAACAGCCCGGATAATTATAATGGACAGTGCGGATGTACTGAAAATATTCAAACTGTCCGTTTGTTGCTCTTACCAAGTTTGCTTACTATTACTGCCTGCTCTGTTTTAACCAGTTTATATGTTTACTCTTCGATGGCAAAAAAAAGAGACTAACGTACGACAGCAAGCAACTTTTAGTTTGGAAATAACTGTATGACTTTTGTCAGTATTGCAATTGCTGACACGGAGTATTACACGCAAGTATTTAACTTTCTGCAAAGTAGTACCTCATTACTCGCCAGTGTAGCCGAGAGTGCTAACGCACTGCTTCCTGAATTTGGATAGGCGCGCCGGCCCGGCGGATTAACGACGAGGGCCAGTATGCCAGCAAGCCTGAATGTGGTTTTTAGGCGCTTTTCCACATCCTGCTAGGTGAATGCCGGACTGGTTCCCACGTATCGCCTCAGTTACACAAGTCGCAGACATTTGAAAACGTTCGCACTAGTTCACAGCTTACACTAGACTCAAGACAGCTGGGGTACACTGATTTCGTCCCGGGGGAGTGGGGTGGGGGGGAGTTCGGGGTGGCTACAGGAATGTCATCTGGCCACCCTCTGACACTGCCAAATCCATAGTAACAAGGCCGACCCCGCGTCAGAGCTGTACAGAAGCCCAAAGGAAATGAGTATGAAAGTAGTACCTCGTTTATGACTTGGGTATGTGATGGCCGTAACTGTTTAGTTCATTGTATTATCTCCAACGATTGTTGCTTCTGTAGGTTTTAGGTCGTTAATCTTCAGACATCGAGTATAAACAATAAGAGAGTGTTACAGATAAATGTACTTGTTTGGTGGTAAAACCGATACATGTCCTTATTTTAAAACAATTTTTATTCAGTTTTAGCTATTCGTGTTGGGTACTTTCCCTGCTAGTGTTTGTGTCATCATAGATATGAAAGCAAAAAAGTTTCACGATGGAGAGTGCAAACAGTAGTGTACTGCATTGCCCACACATGACGAACGCATCGCAGCATCTTCTGTATTACTAAACGTCATAACCGGGGCGCGGTTCAAGTTGCAGGTTGCCTATCTGACGTCTTCTAGGGTAAAGGAGAAATTGATTTTCAATATTTCGTAGTTATTCACCTAATTTAAAAATTTAAAATTTGTCGTGACGTACCCATTAAGAGCTATAATCTCATGTTGAATATTGAACATAATAAGTCAAGTATTACAATTCCAGTTTGGCTCCTGTATAATGCAACCGATTTAGGTTTTCAAACTTTTTAAAATGAACGAAGAAATGGTGGCTTAATTTATTTACTGTTACAGATACAACTCACGCCTATGCGATCAGTCATCAAAAGTATTTTTCGACAGATATTTGAAAGATGTTTGCTAGCTAGAACTGGTTGTGGATATAAACACACTAAATTTCAAAAATTCCAATGCCCAGCCTTGGCCTAAAATCGCACAGTTGCTCCTAATTGTTTGTCGACTGGTTTTGCCTGTCTGCTGTGTTTCGTTTCTCTATTCTTTCTCTTATTAACGTTAGTAAATCACTGTTATCCATTGTAGACGTATTATAAAACTACAACTGTAGAAAATGAATGGCTACGAAGTATTTCGCGACGTATTTCTTGAATAAAAATCTCTCGGTGTACATGCCGCGTCAATTCAGGATAAAACTCCATGGTCGTCAGGGCTAAAACTGACTGTCGTAAACTAGCGAGGCTCCCACTTTTATATTGTAGAAAATGAATGTAATTTATTATGGGTTAGCCGGAATTAGTTGCTTTTTATAGGCGTCTAATTTTTCTACGATGATGTTTCAAGATGCTTGGTACTCAATTTTCAGCGTGTTACATTTATTCGTGTGTTATGAACATCGTTTCTTTACTAACGCGTTGCAGAAATTTGCAGTGGAATTTTTTAAGACAGCTATTGTTAAACGTCGTAAATAAAGAAACAGTGTCGCGACACGTAAATAAATTAACCTCAGAAGATTGGGTAAATGTGAATGAACTCTCAAACACGCGTGTTTCGAGGCATATTTTGTTGGTGTGGCGTGTCGGTAAAGAGGTGCCGTTACCCGCTAAACATTAACTTCACAGACTGTGCTGTAGTCCTGAGTAGGAGCGCGGCTGTCGCGTCTCGTGGCGAACCGCCTCGCGGGCCCCCAAAGGTTGTCTATCCCTGCTCCAAAGCTTAGAGGATAGACACGCGTTGACACCTGTAAACCCAGCACAATTTGTCACCGAGGGCGCGACGTCAGCTGCTGCTGCTGACGCCTCGGCGGCTGGTGAGGTTTTTAATGGTAGGGTGGCGGCTGGCTGCGGCCACAGGAGAGAGCTAGCGCCGCTATCCTTGAGCCAGTTGCCTGTTGCGGCAACAGCCGGAGGCGGGCGCGAGCCGCCGCGCAGCCGCCGGGGAAGCGACCCGCTGCGTCTAAACGGCCGGGAGAGTCACTGAACTGACGGCTAGCCGCCGTACCGCTGCACTGTCTCCAGCGAGCCCTTCTGAGAAACAGTCGAGCCTTTGTCCAGAGCTGTCTGGAGCAACCGTTGCTGAGAGGTCTGGTCAGTGGTAGAAAAGACCACGTCGAATACCTCTCCAGCTGTTATCTGTTAGGTTGTCAGTCTACAGATCAACGTCTTATGAACTTGGCCCTCACCGGCGTTCTTCATCCTCTGCATACGTTCTCCGCAGTTCACCGTACGGTGGATGGCACTGGGTACTTTGAACCACTACTATTCATACTTGTCTGATTTGATGGTCATTTATACGAGAATGAGCTTTCGCCTGTAAATGTGGTAACTACAGCAGACTACATGTGACGTGCATCAATAATATTTTGTGTCCCAGAACACAATACCACAGTTATATTAAAGACTTTGTCAGGTCCCCCCCTCACGTAAGGAGACAGGTGCGGTTCATGGACTAGTGTTTTTCGAATTCTTCGTTAACACGTGAAGCCTTACAACTGGCAACGTGAAGGAGAAAAGACAAAATCAGGCCAAAATGAACTTCTAGTTGTCAAGTCAATGTTTATAAGATCCGGCATGCCTAACGTGTCAGTGGTTCAAAAAATGGCTCTGAGCACTATGGGACTTAACTTCTGAAACCTAACTAACCTAAGGACATCACACACATCCATGCCCGAGGCAGGATTCGAACCTGCGACCGTAGCGGTCGCACGGTTCCAGAATGTAGCGCTCAGAACCGCTCGGCCACCCCGGCCGGCGTGTCAGTTGTATTTTTCAACAATATTGGCTAAAACTTCTCGGAATTTTTCCATATTTTCCACAATTTTTTCATACTTTCTATATTTTTTCCATGTCTGTGTGAAAAGTGCTTACCTTTCCAGGTTTCCTTAGCACTGTTTCGGATTCCCCCGCCCAACCGAGAGAATCTGCAAATGTGTCTGCAATATCACTTGTTCCATTTTTTTCCCAACGGTCAACCCAGATAAAAAACTCCCATCAACATGCAGTGATAACTGTCAAAGCCAACCGTTACGTAGACTGTGCACTACTAGCGCAGTGCTGAGCTTCTAAGGCAATACGGTGCACTTCTCAAAAACACTTGAAAGATCGAATTTCAGGATTTCCGAGCGCTTTTAAGAACTGTATAAAAATTTCGAAGAATCAGTAGAGTTGCAGGCAGTTATTTAACTTTTATTTGAATTCTGTATTACCGAATTGAACACTTAATATCCAAGTACTGAATAAAAATTTTATAAAATGCGAGTATTCGTAATAAATTCTGTACGAAAAGCTGGCCAGGTGCGAGAAGGCCTCGCGCACTGAGGGCCCGTACAAACTTAACTACATGTACAGACATTTCATCAGTTCCGGTAATCGAGAATCTCGCCGATTTTTTCCTGTTGTTGACATCGATACTGGCAAGATACCGGTCCCAGGGGCTCCAAGGCTTTCTTGAATGTTTTAATTTGAAGTTGAAATCGTATAGCAAATGACAAAAGATACTTCTTTCGCTTAATGTAATCACAAATTAACAATTTTCGATTTTTTCCTTTAGTTATACTGTAAAACGTTGCTTCTTGCCAAATTTCATAATTCTAGGTCAACGGGAAATGCCCTGTAGGTTTTGATGTGTTAGTTTGCGAGTATCGAAATATGTGACATAAACGGTCGTATCTTTCGGTTGCACTGACATAGAAACTTCAGTTTCGTACACCGCCAAGAGACTGTGGTCCTCAGTATGTGACCTGAATTTCAACTTGATACTTGATACAGGCTCCTGCAAAAAAGTGTTTCTATCGGACAGACAGACGAACAACAAACTCATCCTATAAATAAAATGCTTATTTAATTTCTAAATACAAGCATAATATTAGAAACAATGTTCCAGAAATTGTTTTCACCTAACAATAAGACATTTCGCAAAGTGGGACCAAATCTTCGTTTATTACCAGCATTTTCGTATGACCAGAAATTAAAAATAATTTTTTTTAAAATTATTATTCGGCGCTTGTTAATCCACATTTCAACTTGATAATAGAAATAGAATTCAAATAAAAGTAATAAATGGTTGGATGCAACGAGAACTGAACTTGTTACCTTGCAGTTACAACACTAAAACATCACGCACGCAGCTACCAGTAGCTCTGTTAGGATTTAAAATTTTCTTGTGCTTGATAGCGCTTGAAATCTTTCTGAGTCGATTTTTCGAGTGTTTTACACGAATAAATCATACCGTTTTGGGTAATTGAAATCCGGGCACTGATCTTGAAATTCTATGCGTATGAAGAATGTCCAGGAGAGGCGGTCCGTAAGGTCCCCGTGTGGCGCTGCCCCTCTAACCCTTACTTGTTTTTTAACCTTCCAATATGATTAGCGCTAAAGACACGGGCTCCATTGGTCAGTTATTGACAGCTTCCTGGGAAAGTATCCGAATTTATAAAGAACAGCCTATTATTGCCAATAAATAGGCAGAAAGACTGCAGACCAATCACAATAAGCAGTAATATACTTTGAATATCTGGGAGTATGTGTAAGGAGCGATTCAAAAACGACTACATAATACAAATCGAAGGTAAGGTAGAGCCCCGACTGAGATTCAGTCGAAGGATCTTCAGAAAGCGTAGTCGATCCACTTAGGAGGTTGTCTAACGAAACACTCGTCCGACCAGTACTTTATTACTTTTCAGTATGGAGTCCGTACCAGATAGGACTGAGTCACGAAGTGGAGAAGATCCAAAGAAAAGCAGTGTGATTCGTCACAGGTTCATTTACTAAGAGCGAAAGCATCATGGAAATACTGGGCCAGCTCCATTGGCAGACACTACAAGAGAGACGTTGTGCATCGGTTTGCTGTTAAAATTCCAAGACCGTAGCTTCCTAGAACAGTCATACAATGTACTGCCTCGCCCTACATATCTATCGCGATATCATCATGAAGGTTAAACTAGAGAGATTAGAGCTCACACGGAAGCTTACCAAAATCGTTCTTCTCGCGAATCTTCCGGAACAGGAAAGGAGGGAAATGACAGTGGTACACGAAGTACCTTCCGCCATACGTTATAAGGTAGCTCGTGGAGTGTAGATGTAGCGTGTAGCAGATACGTGTTACTTAATTTATGGTTGGACACCTTGGGAGACGATGTTCTGTACCGTTTCAATGCGTCCTTCTAACATATATGCATGCCTGTTGAGCGTTGTAGCTTGTTCACCTAAAGATGTCTGTTCTGCAGACTTAGTCGTAATAATTCACTCTAGCTAATTGCGAATATGAGAAGTATAATTGTAAAGTGTACGTCCTTCTCGGCCAAATTTCAATAAAATGCGAGGCAGATCGGAAACTAACGCACAGTAATATTATTACCAAAAAATTTCATAGGTAACAAAACAAAACAGAAATTAGCAAATCAACTTGCATCTTTTATCAACTTTTAAACACATCTCTGCAATTGGGGTACCAGTTTGAATATAACTTGTTCGTAGAAGCCCATTCGGTTGGAGTTCAGCCATCTGGAGACTTGATTTCGCTTCCGCATCTGTCGCAAAGCGTTGGCCGACCAGGAATTTCTTCATGGGAGGGACCAAACAAATGAAAGTCCAACGGTACAATGTCCGAACGGTATGGTGGATACCGGAGCACTTCCCACTCAAATTTAGTGTTTTTTCACGAAAGGAGCAGCAACATGGGGTGAGTGATTTGTCATGAAGAAGTCTGACACCGTCAACATTAACATTAATGGCGTCTTTCATAGAGGGCACGACGCAACTTACCCAAAGTTTTAATGTAGGCAGCATTCACAGTCCCGTGTTAAGCAAAGTTCACCAATAACATACCATGCAATCCTAGAACACCGTCACGAGCACTTTTCTCGCAGAGGAAGTCACTTTGAATTTTTTTCGTTCTGGGAACCAGCATGTTTCCACTCCATAGACGCCTGCTTGGTTTCGGGCATGTAGTGGTACGCCCAGGACTCATCACGAGTGACAATACCTTTCAGAAAGCCATGCTATTCTGCAGCGTCATTCGCTGACCCTTGTTGTTGTTTGTCTGGTTCTTAGGCACCCAGCGAGCACTAACTTTACGAAATTTTAACCTGTCATGAACAGTGCGAAATGTTGAATTGCTGCGATGATGATCGCATTCGCATACGCCGGTCGTTCAAAATTACTGCCACAGTGGCCCCGACATTGTGCGGGGCTGAAGCTGTTACCGCTGGCCGGACTAAGGTTCACACGGCCTTCTTGGAAGAATGTACTCCACCTAGAGACATTACTACGATCCATACAGTCGTCCCCATACACGCCACGCATGTCCCTTTGAATTTCACTCGGTTTATGCCCTTTGGCCCACAAATAACGAACTACACTTCGCTGCTCTTCACAAGTCGACGACAGTACCATGCTCGCCATGTTTGTTTCGTAGTCCAGGCTTATCTCGCTAGAGCTGCACATGAAAACCAAGTACCCTCTGTAGCGCAAATTTCAAGCTATATCGCAGTGAAATTTCAGAATTCCAGCTGCAATACAGGGGGAGAAAAAAATTATTGTGCATTAGTTTCCGAACCTCCCTCGTAAATAAGTGAAATAAAAGATCTACATCTCTCTAAAATTGAAAATTAGCGCCACAGAATGTTTTTGGTCGCTTTTTTGGCGAACACGAGTTATTTATTTTTCAATAAATGAGTTGCTGATTTCCGTCTGTAGAAAATTATCCGGGATTATACGTTTTGTGGATAACGTAAATTGTTCCAGGCGGTTGTTGGACAGTTGCTTTGAAAAGACTACGGCTCCCATGTCTAACCATTAATATTCTGGTATAGTTGTTCGTTTCCCACTGTGGTTACTGGCTGTAGACATGCGGGGGGAAAGAAAGAAATCAGGACTATGACAGGAACAATCATTCAAAGCAAAAAATTCCAGTAAATGTGGGCTCAAAATACATACCTTAAGATCTATGAGCACATCTCATCTTCGCTAGTACGAAACACATCTCTTCTACGGAATAGGTGCCCATGTCTCTTAGGGAATGCATTTTAGAGCCCTGAATACCGATCATTCCTCTTGACGATGGGGGACTGATGACCTTAGCTGTTTAGTCCCCCTTAAACATCCCAACAACCACCACCACCACTCTTGACGAAGCAATGACACACACACACACACACACACACACACACACACACACACACTGGATGTAAAAGTATGTACCATTAAAATTAACCCTGATTCTGACCAAAGATAATTTCACTCGTGGCAGTAACCTCGAAATTCTTTGCAGCATTGTGATAGAACCTCATTGAAGGAGAGACAAAGAGACAAACAGACTCATAATAATCACGGTTTCAGCTTAAGGGTATTTCCCATTTACTTACTGTAATAATCGCTGCCGGAATATGAGCTTATTGTTTTTCTCCTTAAGGAAATAGAAGCGTATTTACAACTACTGAACGAATTTCATGTTTCCAACTTTGAGGAAATACGGTATTTAAGCTTTCTTGGAGAGTAATAGTAGATATAGGTTTCCGTCATCGCCGGCCGGTGTGGCCGAGCGGTTCTAGGCGCTTCAGTCTGGAACCGCGCGACCGCTGCGGTCGCAGGTTCGAATCCTGCCTCGGGCATGGATGTGTGTGATGTCTTTAGTTTAGTTAGGTTTAAGTAGTTCTAAGTTCTAGGAGACTTATGACCTAAGATGTTGAGTCCCATAGTGGTCAGAGACATTTGAACATTTGAACCATTTGAATTTTGTTTCCGTCATCTTCATTGAAAATTTGTTCTAATTATCGTTGTCACTGACGTGTGAGAGCCCATAACTCTGCACAGAATCTAGCTTATTTGGAGGGCATACTTCATTTCCTTTGCGCTGCTGTGGGTCTGCTATTGAATACGTCAGTGCGATTACCTCTTGCATAACGTTATATCTCCTGTCTGTAAGATGATGCATAGATACGTAATAACCGGCTTCTTCTTTCTGGTTCGTTAAAACGTAAGTCTTCTCTGCAGTAACTTAATGGCCGCTGACACATATAACATCATACCAGCATAAAGAGCCTTTGTTTTTCGGTCATATCCTCGACTAGAACTGCGTGACTCGACAAAGGGAAAGGAAATGTCCGACCGCACCAAGCGTTATTTGCTAGCTCGTTTGAGGAATCTGTAACAGTTTCACAATAATGGGGTCACAGTGCTAGTTCCATTATGAGTTTTTCAACGGACCTCTGAGGCGGATTTAAGGTAAAACCCGAGTTTTTATTAGGATACGTAAACCGTGGAAGCAACTTCGACTCATGTAGAACAGTTGGCATGTTGGCGACGAAGAAATTCTGACTCTACGTATTGCTACAAGACTGACTGTAGCCAACGTAGAGTACCTGCTGTTCCTCAAGCAGCGGTTTCTGCTGCAAGTTCCATGTAATGATACAACTACGGACCCAAAAATTAAGTGGCCTAGCATGGATGGAGCAGACATTAATTTTTTCATTCGTCTACGTATTGTCTTGGTACATAGGCACAATTTCAGGACCTTTGGACGCATGAATGTACAAAACCTGCATAAGAAACAGCGATCATATTTTTAAGAAAACACTGCACTATATTTCCTGCCCATTCTGTTACCAGTCTGAACGTGCGCATCCTACCTGATAATCTTGTCGTCGACGTGACGTTAAATCATATTCTTCCTTCCCTCTTCAAAAATAAAATTGTCAAACGAGTACATTATGTTAGCTCACGAAGTCAGTTTCGAATTTTGAAAGGAACTGATGCATAATCATGTAATATCATGTGCTCATTCTTCAAAATTAGTGATACTGTAGAACACAGCTTACTGACTCCTCTGTTCTTTCAGTCTAATTGTATAAGGAAGTGCAGGCAAAAGTTAAGTATTTTTCTTTTATTCGCTCTCTCTGTCTTCTCTTCTTTTTCCTTCCCTTTCTTCCTTTGATGTACGGTAGAAAACAATATTATTAGAACAGTTTGTTTTAAGTAGATGCCAGTTATCTCCTAGCTGCAACTGTTAACAAGATTTCATAACGAGAGCAGCGCATTTGTGCCATGTTGGTTTGGTTTCAGCGTGCAAAGTTCAAACTGGCATAGGTGTCTGCGTGTAATTCTCAGGTTTTGTATGCGGAGATTAATTCAGAAGTACTGTAACTTACAATGGTCCAGTCCATCGGTCGAATTCCTAAATGACAATACGATATTCGTCTGTAGACCTTCTGAGGGCATCCGTAACATGCTGGTAGAAGCTGCACCTGGGACTTTCATAAACCAGACTGTGTTCGCACTTGACATTTTCGCTTTAAGAAATATACGACCTACGTACTTTAAATTTCGACAGGGAAGATGTTTTTTATGCCAATAACTCATACGAAGAGGGGAGGAAGTAGAGGATCTAGCTCTTGTGAAACGTGAACTTCATCCGGTGTATCGAATGCACAAATAACCGTCGGGTAACGTCCTCGGCATCCACCGATATTTAGACAGGTGGCTCGAAAATGGAATGGGTGTTCACTTGTCGAAATATCAGCGGTGATATAAGTCATGTTTGGCTTTCGCTGACTGTTGTTCAGGTGTTCACAGTTGCCGACAAGTAGTTTTAGCTGTTCTTTACTCAGCGATGACCCAAATCAGATCGGCTGTTTATTTCGCTGCCACGGCTCCACACATGGCCTCTGCTTAACGCTGCTTAGGGAAATCGTGACGGCGAAAGACGGAGACACGCAGTCGCTGGAGCCCCACATGTCCTTGTTTGTACCATTCATTTGGTGTTTGGGACCATCGTATCTCCAAGGCTATTATGAAGTACCGAGTGCCACACCATTACTCAACGTAGACAAGGGCACTCCCGTTTCGACTACGATTTCTCTTGAGTCATTTTGCCTCCCGGTCCGTTATTATCTCCAGCGGACTGTCATTCTTCTGAAACTATTGCTTATCGATGTTTGCCTTCTGCTTTCAACGACGTGGTGTGATTTCCTTTACTAGAGTGCACTCGCTGTCCACGTTTAATTGTAACGTAAACAAATAATTTTAGACAGGTGTATAATTTTTTTGTTAGAAACCACAATCAGCATATAATTATTTAGAGATTTATTGCCTGTCATTGCTGGTTTGTCGGCGAAGTGATTCAGTGTAAGGTATTTGAAAAGTTTGAAATTGAAATGTGATACATTTTTATGTAAATTTTACATGGCCTTTTACACAAATGGATAAGTGGACTCGCAAGTAGTAGTGATGTACCCTAACGACATGTAGTGATGTACCCCCTCCGATAGAGGAGGATTCAAAACGCCGCCGCCCAACTAGGTTTAGTTTTTCCGTGGATTACCTAGATCACATGAAACTAATTTCAGGACGGCTGCTCTGAGCAGCCTTCCCCAACTCTTTTCAGTCTCCAACAACTTCGGTGTCAAGGGGACGTTCCAACATAATCTTGCTCTCTGCTTTCAGAGCAAGGAAAATTCAAATCGCCAGCATAGAAGTATTACTAATAAAGTGTAGTGGTGTTATACTAATATTTTTGGGTTCATAAACAAGGAAGATTTTCTTGTAGGAAGTTTATATATATATATATATATATATATATATATATATATATTCCACGGCAATCCTACTTCACACTAAGCACCGAGCACTAGGAAGTTCATCTGTTATTATATGTGTATATGTAGAAGCGTGTTTGATGTTCATAAATATTCTGGTTACGTCTTATCGGGCACAAGCACTTTTCAATCTTTTCTAAGTTGGCGAGGAATATGTGCAGTGTATGACGGACTCCTTTTTACAGTTCCTTAAATCAGTATACTATAGTGCATATATAACAATGAATTGTATAGACTGTAACTACACGTTGGCCTCCTTCGATAATCGCTAAAGTTGAAGTCCATGTATCCTCGGTTTTTCGTATAAAATCGCATTCCACACAGCAGTTATTGTCAGCGGTATGGAATCCTCGGCGTTCGCAGTTACTTCACGCGATAATAGACATAATGACTGGCGCCTCCAGCACATTTGCTGTTACCAAGTTTAGAGCTCATGGCCGCAGTATAAGTACAACAGCAACTAAAACACATTTTTGTTGGAGCAAAAAGCCATCTAGGTTTTGTTGGCAGTTAGTACACCCTGCAAACGCATTTTGCCAGTAGGACGGGCTTTCTATGCAAACAGTAAGTGCAACAGCTAATCAGCTCAACCGGTCAATGCGTTCATGTTGTGTCAGTAGAACGCGGTTTCTACGCCGTTTTCACTTGGTTCGAGCACTGTCTCTTTAGATATCCTTGCCTCATGTCCAGTAAACTGGACCTGCTTGTTTCTCAGGATGATTGTCAATCAGTGTACCGGTCCGGCACAAATTTTCAACTAGCCCCGATGATATAAATCATTGCCCACTGGCAACTAATGTTTGTAATTCCTTTGTGTCTTGTTATATGCTGGGAAATAAATAAAGCCACTGACGACCGTGAAACTTCATCGAAATATTCTTGAGTCTTAAACGCCCGAGACAGCACATAAGCACAAATTCGCAGTTGTCTCGCAGATGACTCGTTTCAGGACCTGTATTAACTTGAGCATTTTTGTGTATAGTATCGTATCCGTTCACACGTGTCTGTCTTCCCTGTTACTCGTGATACATCTAGTATATGTATTTGTCTACTGCTTCCTTTCTCGTACATCATCGTACTTGTGGGCTGGGAGAATCATAGTGTCGTTGACCTTGATCTTGGCTATGTTCTTTAGATGTCATATCGCGCAGCCTGCTTTTATCTTCTCCTTAACGTCGAAGTGTAATTCATGGCTTGTGATGGGCCATAGTCCAAGTACGTCTGTTTTTCCACTGATTTAAAAGTTAATCCACATGCAGGCAGTTGCATCTCGTCAGTTTTCATCCCGGTATGACCTAGGTTCGTACCCGGATAGGGGCTGAGAAACATCCTGCCACGCAAGACAGATAGGTGTGTTAATTCAGAATCATTTTGAAGAAAGCCGGAAGACATAATGTATACTGACTAGTAGAGAGCTATTTGTTGTAAAATCTTGCGCGGGATTAGCCGTGCGGTCTAAGGCGCTGCAGTCATGGACTGTACGCTTGGTCACGGCGGAGGTTCGAGTCCTCCCTCGGGCGTGGGTGTGTGCGTTTGTCCTTAGGATAATTTAGTTTAAGTAGTGTGTAAGCTTAGGGACTGATGACCTTAGCAGTTAAGTCCAATAAGATTTCACACCCATTTGAACATTTTTTTTTTTTTTTTTTTTTTTGTAAAATCTCAAAACTCTTCCATCACTCACAGCGACACAAGCTTGAGCTGCACTTTCTACTCCAGGTCCTGGGTACACTTGTGCTAAGACCTGTTGTAGAATATTAATCGGGTATTTCGGGTGATAGCGAGAACTCTGAACTCGTAAAGCGCACACAGCAGGACAGTAGGGTATGTCATGGCCTCATCCGTCGGACGTATTAACGAAAAGTACAACCTGAATTGAAGTGCGCGCGTGAGTAACACAGTAGGGCACCTTTTTTCCGGATGTTGGTTTTCTGGTGGAATAAACCTGTTCAAGATGTTCTCGTATGCAGTGTTAATAGTTTTCATGATATTCGTCCGGATACAACACTAAGCGATCGTACTCAAGTGTTTTGCACCCTGTCCTCAGGGACAAAGCTATATATCGCTAGTATCGCTGACTGCTGCAATCAGTGTCTCATGCCTAGTAACATAAAAGTGTGAATGTTGAACTAAACAGGAAAAGGTAACATTGACCAGTGGAAAGACATTAAAACAAAAAGACATCGGAATCTTGGTTTGCAGCACACGCCAAGAAAAGGGAAGCTGGTCGTGGTGAAACAATTTCCAGCAACTGTGAGTAGAATAGCACGGCTCACTAGTATTGTAATGCTGCTATTTTCAGGCGCAATTTACTAAAAGCAGTAGACTGATACTGTCCGTAAAGAACAGAGCTTAACCCTAAAGATAGTCGCTTAGCAAACATAAACGTAACGGAGAACCGTAAAAAAATATACATCAGTGGATCGTACGTTTTATGGTTGACAAGGACACAAAATATAAGACGACGTGGACTTCGCCATGTGCGTAAAAACGAACGAAACCGTTTCAAAACGTTGTGAAAATTTTATTTCATTTCTGCTTCCAGGATCGAGTCTGTAATTATCACAACTGCTTTAAGGGTTACCATTGCATTAAATGCGTAATATAGTTGTTTTGTGTTAGTTTTACAAAGCAGTAATGAAGAACCGACAGGCACCACAAAGTTCAGTAACGAAAATCCGTGACATGAAATAATACCGCAAGGATGTACAGCGTTATTCTATCATTGGAAACAAAAATCTTGAAAAACAATCCTTAGAATCCACTAATAAATCCCGGCTGTAGCATTTATACCAAGGACATGTACAAAATAAAGAAACCAGCCACTATTTTGCGGAACTAGACATATTATTTTCCCTTTTCTGTTAATTTGATGAAATGTGCCTCACAACTGTATTCATGCGTACGCTTCAGCTGTCAGGCAGCAGGTACAAAGAAATATTACTGTTGAGGAACATTTGCCCTCTAGAAATCCACAGTACTTTCATACTATTTGTATATCGTGTCAAAAGCCTACTGCTTGTGATTACGATTAATAGTGGTCCAGCGACAAGCAGTAGGTAAGATTAATAGTAGTCCAACGAACTAGTGTGGTTTTCCAGCACCAGATAGCGAAGAAGACTTAATAGCAGGGCAGAATCCCAAATTCATTGCCTCGTGCATACCAATGTATCTGCAGATAGGAGAGACATGCAGAAACGGTACTGAAGCCGATGGCACGGTACTGTGGCAGTTGTCTTACACGCGACTGTTCGCCAGTCGGAACACACATGTCGCCAATGTGACGTCATAGCTACCCAACTGCGCGTTGCCTGCGGGAAGGAAGACCGGAGCGCGACCCTTGCCGCACATTCCACACTTCGCTGCGCGAATAAGTGCTAACGGCACCTGTGCGGGAGTTTCCCACTTAGTCACGCTGAGCTATGTAACCCAGATGAGATACGAGATAAAAATATCCCCCTAAAAGGCTGTCCGAGAATACGTTGAAGCTCACACATTTTAGTCAGCCGAATTGTGGAAAACATTCTGTGACTTTCGTTCCATTATCCCAATTCAGTTTAGAGGACAAAAACGTCCAGTGAAAGTAGGCAATTTAAGTGCAAATTATCACATGTGTTACACCATCATGATACCACGACCATGGAGCGCTGCTCGCTAAAACAAAACGAAATCGTATATAATGGCGGTATGTATGAGACGTAAGAGCAATGATTATACACGGAATTTGTTCTATTTTTCAGCCGAATTTATGGCCCTTTTTAATGACAGGAAAAAATGATATGGAACAGTTAACATCGTGTGGAAACTTTGCAGTTTGACCAGATGCTAAAACGCGGCGTGGTATCGCTTTGGCGGGTGAAGGAAAAATCTTTGGAGAAGTAACTGGTGACTGTTTATTCTTCTCGCTGAACAATCCTAGACACGATGTCTAATAGAGGTAACTTTCCAGAATGAATTTCAAACTATCTGTAGAGCGGTGCATCCCAACCTAGGGGGTAATTACTAACGAGTAAAAACAAAAGGATTCTATTGTATTTTGATTTCGGACCGAAATTATTTATAAAAGATCGTTATTTTTATCACTCTTTCGTAGAATTGATTACCTAAGTTTCCAAAAATTACGTTCTTTTCCAAATGCTAGCATTAACGCGTGGTAAGTGTGGTGTAGATTACAGTTTGTAAAAGGCAAGTATTAACATAATCTTCCTCACAGCCTATACATACACACATACACTGTAATACTGCAGCTATGACAGTAATACTGAGCCCTGTACATAACATATGCTTAAGTATTTCATGGAAAGCCGGCCGAGGTAGCCGAGCGGTTCTAGGCGCTACAGTCTGGAACCGCGCGACCGCTGCGGTCGCAGGTTCGAATCCTGCCTCGGGCATGGATATGTGTGGTGTCCTTAGGTTAGTTAGGTTTAAGTAGTTCTAAGTTCTAGGGGACTGATGACCTCAGATGTTAAGTCCCATAGTGCTCAGAGCCATTTGAACCATTTCATGGAAATGCTGTCTACGAGCTGTAGCCGTTCCCGCAGTGGACGATAAATTGTTTCATTATTCACATCGCAACAAGAAACGAACTAATTGACAGCACAACTCAATAGTAACTATCTACTGACTACTTGCTATGAGGTCTTCCCCAGTATTATTATTATTATTATTATTATTATTACGAGGTGGTACCGAGAAAAAGTGGAATTATTTTTTGAAAGCTATATGTTTTTAAATTGTTTACAAAATAACACTATCCCCTTCAAAATACTCTCCATTACAGCTAATAAATTTGCCCCACCGGTGCTTCCACTGTTCGAAACATTTTTTGGAGTCATCTTTAGAAATGGCTGACAGCTCCTCCCTCCTTTTTTTCCTTCTTCAGTGTTGTCAAATTGGTATCCTATCATGCCGCCGCGCGGGTTAGCCGCCGATCGAGTGGCTGGCCCCGTCGGAGATTCGAGTCCTCCCTCGGGCGTGGGTGTGTGTCTTGTCCGTAGCATAAGTTAGTTTAATTTAGATTAAGTAGTGTGTAAGCTTAGGGACCGATGTCCTCAGCAATTTGGTCCCATAGGACTTACCACAAATTTCCATTTTTTCCTATCATGCCCCTTTTCAAGCGTTGAAATAAGAAAGTCGCCAGAACCAGATCCCGCGATAAAAGTGCGTGGGGTAGCAGAACCATGCTATTTTTAACCAAAAACTGTCTTACAGGAGCGTTTTCATGGTGGAAGAACAAATCTCCTGTCTGCCCCAGATCGGGCCCAACCGGGCTCAAAGATAATCCACTAATCTCTAACAATTGGTCATTGTCTGTCGACGGTCTGTAAGCATAAACACTCGAATTTTTTCAATATTTTCGTCGATTCGGGGGGTTGATAGACGTCCTAAACGAGGTTTGTCATCAATCGACATGTCACCATTTTCAAGTCGAGCAAACCACTCGTACACCTGAATTTTTCCCATAGCGTCCTCTTGGTAAGCTGTTTTCAACGTTAAAACAATTTCAGCAGTTTTTTTACCGAATAGAAAACAAAATTTATAGCTGCACGTTGTTCACTTGCCATCATAAAAAACGGATTAGATCAAAACAGCGCCAGCAAAAAGAATCACTGCAGATGAACAGAAAAAGCCAGGTCGACAGCACAAGCACCACCTAATTGGCAATGAATTGCGACATACACGCATAGCGGCAGAAATGCGTGCTACACAAGCTCCGCCCATGGCAGTGTTGTTCCGGTTTTTTTGTACTCTCTCGTATTTTATTATTATTCTACATTGCTGTGAGGCCTTCCCAGTATTATTATTATTATTATTATTATTATTATTATTATTATTGTTATTATTATTATACCAGAATGAAATTTACACTCTGCTCCAGTGTGCGCGCTGATATGAGACTTCCTGGTGGCACACCAAAACTGTGTGCCGGACCGAGACTCAAACTTGGGACCTTTGCCTTTCGCGGGCAAGTGCTCTATCGGCTGAGCTACCCAACACGACTCACGACCACGAGCGAGGTATTGGTAGAGATAAATGTGTGAGGAAGGGTCGTGAGTCGTGCGTAGGTAGCTCAGTCGGTCGAGCACTTGCCGGCGAAAGACAAAGGTCCGGAGTTCCAATCTTTGTCCGGCATACATTTTTAATCTGCCAGGAAGTTTCATTGTTGTTATTATAATTAAACAGTTGTCAGACAAGAAGCATTTGTAGCCTGAAGTATTCCGGTTTCTGTCAGTTCAGGAGTTAGAAATAAGGAGTCCAGCAAACACGTGATTTACAAAAATGGTACATATAGTGCACAGTTTAGCTTGCTTGAATCTGAAAGGGGATGCAGTCTGTTGGTGAAGCAAGTGCTACTAGAGAGATGAGTGGTGTTCTGTAGCAAGTGTCTTCCCTCCATATGTATAGTTAGCTATTGTTTCTGAGAAGGATTTGTAGGTAGTTCTCGGGATGAACTGAGAATTTCTTCGCCATTCTATAAAAAAAAAATGGTTTGAAATAAGCGGTACCAATTGTCTCATTGACTCTTTACTCCATGGTTAAATAAAGCAATCTGTAAAAACTAACCGGCCGAATTGGTCGAGCGGTTCTAGGCGCTACAGTCTTGAACCGCGCGACCGCTACTGTCGCAGGTTCGAATCCTGCCTCGGGCTTGGACGTGTGTGATGTCCGTAGGTTAGTTAGGTTTTAGTAGTTCTAAGTTCTAGGAGACTGATGACCTCCGATGTTAAGTCCCATAGTGCTCAGAGCCATTTGAACCATTAATAAAAACTAAATATCATTTTTCTTTCACTCTTTTAAAAATACAAGTATTCAAAGAAACTTCTTTTTCACTCTAAAGTTTAGTAGGCGATAATGTTGATGGTGGTGCGGCTTGGAAGGGTACTAGCTAATATCTGATTGCGCTCAGGAGTAATTGTTAGAACCACTGCTATAGACGGCGACTACTGTCAGCTATGATTTTAGGATGGAGGTTTTAATGTGTTGCAGAGTGTCTGGCTTCTCCTTTTTATGCTCGTGGTCGGCCAGCCACTGTAATACGCTTTCTTGTTTTACTCTCTTCTGTTTCTTGCATCTCTGTTGTTTTCTTGCCCTTTTGTGTTCCTTCTCGTGTTTGTTACCTTTCCTTCGTTCTTGTGGTTTTTCCTTTCTTTCCGTTTTGTGTTGTGCGTCTCGATTGTTTTATTCTCCCCGTTGTGGCATTTTTTTATTCGGAACAAGGGATCGATGACCAAGCTGTTTGGTCCCTTCCCCCCTCTTTTAAACAAACAAACCAACCAACCAACCGTCAGCTATCTCAGAACATTTTCTGTTAATCTCAGTATATCATGATTTAATCTAAGATTACTAGGGAGACACTGTGCTAGTTTCGCATTAAACGTAATTGCTTTCACTGCGTTGTCATATAAGTGCAACAAACTAAAAAAAGTGAGGGAATGTCGCAGTATGTACTTATTAATCTATCTAATATCAGCAAGGCGCTGTGCACCAAACTTCCGTAACCGTCTGCAGTCGTCTGTTGTCGGCAGCACAGTTTTGGCCGAAGTAAAATGCAGGACACTCAAAAAATGGCTCTGAGCACTATGGGACTTAACTGCTGAGGTCATCAGTCCCCTAGACCTTAGAACTACTTAAACCTAACTAACGTAAGGACATCACACACACCCATGCCCGAAGCAGGATTCGAACCTGCGACCGTAGCAGTCCCGTGGTTCCGGACTGCAGCGCCTAGAACCGCACGGCCACCACGGCCGGCGTCTTATCGTGTTTGCGTAGTATAGTACGTTGTAGTTTCAATGATCTTTAAATATGCTTCAATTGCAAATGAAAATTAAAGTTACTCTCGTTAATCTTTGCGTTATAAACTGGTGTTATTTCCAGAAGAACACATTAATACTCAAACACAATTATGACGCCAACAACAATCCGATGCCATGTCAATATTTTTAACAGTTTGTGGGCAAAAGCGCTAAAGGTTTGCGTAAATTACTTCTACACACATCAGAGCAATAAATTTCAGTAGAGCATGAATTAATAAAGTTCTCGTGTATTTTATTTGGATGTGAATTCGTTTGTATGTAAAGGTGTATTACACTGTTGCTAATATTCACTTTGCAACCAGCCTGTATTTTTAATTAATATTCCGTGATCGCTGTGATAACGAATATGGTAAAGCAGAACGTAATCGGCAGCGTATGTCCGGTACGATCACTGTTTGTACAAAATAAATTGTAATTAAACATTTACCTTAAGAACTTTTTCGTAAGTAAGTAGGCTTGAAGAGCCGTAATTGGGAAAATTAGTTAGGCCGATAGCAACGGCGGCTGACAACAGATGACTAAAGCTACCTTAATGTCTCACGTTACGGTACAAATAAAATAACTTTTTTTTACAATTCACAAATATACTACCTTATCCTGAAAGCGCGTAGGTTAATAATTCATACAATTATTGTTAACAGATTTGTATTTGAATAAGATCTATTAGTCATGACCGTTTAAGCCAGCGATAATTTTAAGAGAGCCAGAGTCAGTCTTTATTCTCTGGACAATGGAAGGAAAGAACAATAATTATTAATGTCTTTTGTTGTCAGAATCAGAGATCACAGAGTCTTATGTAAATGTTCATCAGCGTTGCTGATCACTTTCTATCGCTCGCTTACACGATTTCTTTCGTTTTCTACAGTATTAATACTTCCAGTTTATCACATAGAGCAAAAAATTATTCTGTCAGCTTTCCAGTAAATTCTAACCAAGTGCGTGGGAGGCATGAATGATGGTATTTCTTTTAGTGAACATGGCCAAATGCCGATCTTCGTTCGCAGTTAGTAATAAACTGCGCCACGCTTCAGTTCTAGATAATATGGCTTACCGAGTTGGGTAAGTTCAATTTGGGTTCACTTTGTTTATTTGCAGTTGGTCGGAACTTCAGTGTAGACATAGTCACTAACTTATAGAAGGAGAAAGCATGTTGTCTTTAAAATGAAACCTTAAAAAGCGTCTCTTGTGCCTGTTGGACGTGGCATGAGTAAATTACGCAAGTCTTTTTACGCGGGTTAGTCCACAAGTACCCTATTGGAACCTGTTAAAAACATGTAAAATACACGAAGAAGCTAACTGACCGTCCGTTCCTTTGTACGTCATCTTGTAATCTTCGTTAATATATATATAGATACACGTGACTCGCTTGAGTCATCCCCTAGCTTTCAGCTCTCCGGAAACAAACTCAACAAAAATAACGGCACACACACACACACACACACACACACACACACGATAAGGACTTGTTTCCGGTCAAGTGTGAGCCATTGCTACTGGATCAAAATAACAAAATGATTGATAGCTACTTGTTTACACGATAGCTGCGACAGCAACAACCAATTAGAGAATGATCTTGGCCACCCTTTGTATTCTGTCCACACATTGTTATATCGCTCTGCTGCGTCACTTACTAGTTCCCACAGCCAGCTTCAGACTTCGCTTGCTTGTAATAGCCGTGATTCGTCTCCGTTTGTATTTTTTCTCTGTGCAGCTAGTTTATTTTACGCGACAGCGGCATAAAATAGTTGGGTCGGTGCACAGAAAAGTGATAAGACGGTTTATCACCCTGCTAAGTAAACCCAGAATTGTACGTTAACGGGTAGCGTGTGAACGTAACCAAAACGGAAACGCCCATTTGGTGCTGCCGCAGCCGTTCTGTGTGCGCGGACAAACGTTAACCGACGACATCGGCCCCTCCCTTTCTCGGCTGTCAATCATTTTGTTATTCTGATCGAGGTATAGTGACTCACGGACCATCGCACATCACATTATAAGATAAGCAGACGCTTTTGTTCCGTAAAATTTTTCGCACTGGCTATTGCCATTTGGGACAACGGCTGTGGGCTATTGAATTGGTCAGACGGCTGGAGTGGCCGTGCAGTTCTAGGCGCTACAGTCTGGAGCCGAGCGACCGCTACGGTCGCAGGTTCGAATCCTGCCTCGGGCATGGATGTGTGTGATGTCCTTAGGTTAGTTAGGTTTAATTAGTTCTAAGTTCTAGGCGACTGATGACCTCGGAAGTTAAGTCGCATAGTGCTCAGAGCCATTTGGACCATTTTTTGAATTGGTCAGATATTTAGAGCAGTTGTCCGATTCAACGCCTAATAGATAGAAGCAGACACTCCCAACTGTAACTTGAAGGAATAACACTGTATGCCCGTACTCTTAACATATGCGAACAGTTATACTCAGGCGTGGAGTACTTGGACTCTCACTCGCCTGTGCTACTTCGTGTGGCCTATAGTGTTTTGTTAGAAATGAAGCTGAGAAGTTAAAGAAACCCTCTTCGGAGTAAATTTGTTGTGAGAGAAACGCCAGGCAAATCTGGATGAAAGTGAATCAGCCCTGAATTTGAAGGTTTATTGAACTCCACAATTCTATTCTCGGCATGGTAATGTTGGATGTGCCATCATGTTGGCAGCCGACTTTCTGAAACAGGCAGTCAAAACGCAAAATACTGATTCACGTGGAGCTGGAACTACGTTACAGTATTGTGAATTTTCACATAACTAACTACCTATTAATCATTGGTTGAGGCCAGGCTCTTGTATTGTTATAATAAGGAGCATAGTAATCGGCAGGAGCTGTGGAGTAGATATTATGAACAATGTTTCTGAAGTTGAGTACTGTTGCATTGATTTATAGGAATGCACAACTATATAGCCTTACGCTGTGCGCTGTATTTCTATTGCACTGTACAAGTGTTGTCGGTGAATTCTTAACAGTAGACTGACAATGTTTTTTCGGATTTTATTTTTACATATTGGTACAACAGTACAAATTTGGCGTGGAATAACAGCGGAATAAACAAATAAAAAAATGCTTAAGTTTAGGCCTTGAGATATATTGCAAATTTTGAATTGTTAATTAACTTGTAGGACTTATTTGTGGGCCCTGCTTCGAGCTGAAGTTACGTGTGCAATTAGAATGTAAACATTTGAAATTGAGTATTCTTGCGCCATTGTGGTGACGCGTCTCTACCGTTGCGATAGAGAGAGGAGAAAAGTCAATATTGCGCGAACGCCCTGCGTCACACTCAGTCGTCGCGAACCGGACACCATGTTGTTTGTGACGCAAGAACCTCAAGATTTGCATTTCATCAGACGTGCAGCGTCCCATTTCCCCAATAACTGAAACCAGTATTTTCACCTTGGCCTTGATTCGCACACGCCAAGAGAAAATGCCTAGCATGCACCATTGCAGTGAGTATTGTTTTTCACGAGTACGTGTCACAAATTGCAAGAGACCCAGAGCAATCAAAAGGCACCTCGATGTCGGTACCCGTAGGCTGTGGAGCACTTCTCCTGTGCGGCATTCCTCTTCAAGGCCGAGCTGTTCTCATTCTCTAGTGTCTCGCCTTACAGTGACCCAGTGTTTACCGTCACTAATGCCTCTGACCGTAGAACGCGTGTGCCCGTCTCTGTTACGACAGCGACCGCCGCTGTCCTTGTCGAGAGAAAGTGGTCAGTCCCGTTGAGACGTCTGATGAGGGGGGTGGGGGAGGGGAGGGGGCTGCTGCTAGAATGTCTCGCCGAAAGGACAGGCGGTTCCGCAGGGAGTGCCTGAGCGTGTCCGCTGCTTCTGAGCGGCACATCTTCTTTATTGCAAGCACACACACACACACACACACACACACACACACACACACACACACACACACCTTTGAGATTGCATAGTGTTATCATACTAAAGTAAAATCGTATGGCATGAAGGGCTAGGAGACCCTGAGGACCGGTTCAGCCGCCTAATTGGAAAGGATTATTGTATCCTCCGCGCCCGCAGGAACTTTTGCTTCACGACGTAGTATGAGCGCTTGGTTTGAAAGTGTATGTGTTAAGTTTAGATAACTGTAATAGTGTTAGTATGTGTCGTGTAGTGTTCGTGTTGGAGATGATGAGAATAGGGAGAGGGCGAAACCCGGTGCCAGCACATAGCCTACTCTTCTCGAAGGGGACAAAAAAATGACCTGCCAAGCTTAAATTCCCCATCCGTTGGACGGATCACCACCAACAATGTCTCGACACACTGCAGAGTGTTTTGGAATTTAATCCTTGACAATGGCGCGCGCCTGGCGGTCAGCGACGTTACGCCACTACCCCTCCTGTCCCTCCTCCGCAAAGGCAAAGGGTAAATTTCAACAGGGTGCGGCGTAATCGGGTGGTCGCCCATCCAAGTACTGGCCACAACCGAAGGTGCTGAACTTCGGCCATGTCACGGAAACGGTGTATGCATCTCGACACGGCCGTTGACATTGTCGTAGTTACTTTGAACTTCTGCAGTCGAGTTAACAGAGTAGAGCAGATTGCTGTGAACACATGTTCAAAGATAAAAAAATGAAAAAGAAAGGGTCATGTGTTTTGTGAAATGATTTGCCTAAAAGTAAGAAATAAAATAATTTCAGAAACATTTGACATGCCTTCGAATGATGCGCGAAATCATGTATAGCAGATAAGGTGCGTCGAATGTTTCTTTAATCTGTTATTGTAGCATTTCACAAGACAATTAACCTTTATTTTAATTTTTAACATTCAAGTTTTGTTCAGAAAGAATGAAATGTATTTAAATATATATCAGTATTCAGTTATTACTAAGAGTACATAGATCAAGAGAGAGCAGAGGAGTTTAAATTTATGCTGTAATTTAATATCAATCTTATTAGTATGAGAGACAGATTTCTACATTTCTACACCAATGCACTTTGAAGACATTTCATTTACTTAGCTAGAGCAGCTGTTCGTGAAATGTTTCAGTTTTCCCTCAAATCACAATTTTTTCTTAATTACTCTGATTACTTTGAGACAGTTAAAACTTACTTTGCAAAACGAGACATCACACTCGTCAGTTTGATACCCCATTTTCCCATCTCCTACTGTTTGTTTGGCCATGAAGATTCGGACAAAAATGTAGGGAGACGTGTTCTCACTCCGCTCAGACATTTATCCAAGAGCTACTTAAAGGCTACGACGAACAGATTGCGTCCTTCGCTCGCAGATATTTATTAAACTCTATTCCTCGTAAATGCTTTCTAATATGTACCATTAATATAAGTTTGTGCCGGTCAGACATAAACAGTACACTGTTTGTAATCGGTTGTGATTCTGAGTGTTATTGCAGGCTTATCCGCTTTAAGGAGCACACTGTATTAGAAGCACTATTACAAGCAGCAATGAGGTAAGATACAGGCAATATGAACATCTGGCTATCGTCGTAAAATATTACGAAACTTGTATAGGTTACAGATAATTTGGGAGTTGGCTGGATCTGAGCACTATGGGACTCAACTGCTGTGGTCATCAGTCCCCTAGAACTTAGAACTACTTAAACCTAACTAACCTAAGGACATCACACACATCCATGCCCGAGGCAGGATTCGAACCTGCGACCCTAGCAGTCGCACGGCTCCGGACTGCGCGCTTAGAACCGCGAGACCACCGCGGCCGGCAATTTGGGAGTTCCTACGTTCTTTAGACCACATACATTTCGCTTTATTTGAAATATCTTCAGTGACCACTCTAACAATTGTGCTTTTTATTACAGATCGCTTTAGCGAGATCATAAACAGTTCACATGTTTAAAATTACTTCATTACTCACGTTTTTCGGCTGTAACGTTATTTCCATGCGTTTTTCTACACACAGGCGTTCAATTGTTGGCGTACTGCACTGCAACACAGTATTTTCTTTTTCGTTTGCATGTTTTTATAATTCTACATACACGTCGTGTACTTTATATTGCCGCAAGGAGTACGATCGTCCCCTGTTTTATTATTGTGACTGTGGCAGCGTCTGTTATTCTTGTGTATGTTTCTATGTGCTTCTATGCATTGAACACACTCTCTCTCTCTCTCTCTCTCTCTCTCTCTCTCTCTCTCTACAGTTCAACTGAGTGATACAGGAAGTTGCTTCGTCATTAGAATCTGAGTAGCACGCAGGTTGACGAAGGATGAAGAAATTCTCTCTATGTGTTTGGTGTGTGTGTGTGTGTGTGTGTGTGTGTGTGTGTGTGTGTGGAGGGACAGTTGTTATTTTGTTAAGTCTGTTTGCCATGGTACTGGGGGGGGGGGGGGAAGGTGCTCGTGAGTGGGTATGTTCCTTAATCCATGTGATTTTGCTTTTGTGATGGCTAGGGGATAACGGTCATTTAGTATTTATTTACTGTGATTTCCTTATGAATTTGGAAGTTTACTTGTATTGTTAGCAGATGTATTTTGTTAACTGCATCTGACTGTTTTCATGTTTGTTTACATTGTGGTACGTTGATGGTATTCTTATCGGAGGTTTCCAAGTAATGTATAGGTCCCATGTAGTAAAAGTGCGCACATGGCATAGAATATCTCAGATGTTCACCTAGAGCAGCAGAAAAAAAACAAAGTCTCGTTTAATAATAAAAACTTTTGTTGTATCTCGTCCACCTGCCATTTTGCTGTTACTAGAAATACCGAAGACGTTCGTCAGTAGGAACTAACGGAAACGGTCTTCGACCCAAAAGGAGCTTTAAATACCGCATTGCTTTAGTAGACCTAGTCATATCGGAGGTGCCATCCACTTGCCTTCCTCCAACCTTTGAACTGACTTATCCAGCCAGTTACCGGGAACGTACTGGATAAACGTGGACTCCCGAACACGATGAAAGTTGGCTTAGTTTATGTAAATCTTGGCGCCGGCCGAAGTGGCCGTGTGGTTAAAGGCGCTGCAGTCTGGAACCGCAAGACCACTACGGTCGCAGGTTCGAATCCTGCCTCGGGCATGGATATTTGTGATGTCCTTAGGCTAGTTAGGTTTAACTAGTTCTAAGTTCTAGGGGACTAATGACCTCAGCAGTTGAGTCCCATAGTGCTCAGAGCCATTTTAAATCTTGGCCAGGGGTGAAAGCAGTTATAATTGTCAGAAAAAAATAAACCAGGACCGTCCGAGGACTGAACACCGAACATTTGTATGTTTAATCTGACACTCACTTCACCACTGAGGCAGTGTCTCGAGAAGTCATCCTAACTGAGGTTTTCCTGTTTCCCTAAATTACTTTATACCAATGCTGTAATGATTCCATCAACAACGCCACAACCGTTTCCTACCCTTCTTTTTTATGTAGCTGACATGGTACCCCATTTCACCGTCGACGTTACGATGAGCTCAGTGCTTTCTTATTATTCTATATCTGGGTGCTACTTTATTCTCTGCTGTACTTATCTACATTATTTACGTTAAGAGTATTTTTAATTGATTTTATTTTTTATTTTTCAGCTTAAGGAATTTAATGGAATCAATTCGATAGCTCTACATCAGTCTTTGCAGGAATTTTCTATTGGTGTGATTATAGTTGAATATGTAGACACTTCGGTTATTGATTGATAAACGAGTGAGGCAATAACTCAGATATTTAACTTTATATGGTGACATTCTGTATGGCTCCAATTATCGTCAAGAATATTTTCCATTTCATTGTCTTAATTTAGTATTGAATTTACGTCATGTATGAGTCCTTGTAGCAACGGAGGCTTTCTCAGACGGCCAACACCATTTATTAATTACTGTGATAGTCATTTCCTCTTGCTCCTGAAAACTGTCAGGCTCTAGAGCAGTATTCAGAAAGCAGCAACAGAGGCGGCATTGGTGTAATGGTCTTCAAACGGCCGCAACGTTTGTAACGACTTCTACTACACTTCCCGACTCTGTTCTCTCATCATCCCTTCCACACGCCCATTTCGAAACTGTGGTGTTCCGCTATGCTCTCATTTGTTTCCGTGTATCGTTGCCGGTGGACGAACATAGCGTCGACTACCCTTCACGATATTTACACAAACATATTGAACCGGCGTCTCACTTGGCATATGTAAGCACAGGTGCATCAGACTATCGTTTGCCCGTAATATTCTTTAACGTCTTCAAGCTCAGCTCTGTAATAACAAGACTGTATAGCTTGAGGCGATGGGATTTTACACTGCTCTTGTACCGGAGAATGCCACCTGGTGTTTCCAGCGTTCCGTCGTATCCATTGATACAGAGTACGAAATGTGCTGTTCATTCGCTATTTACCCTCTCTCTCTGTTGGATATAGTAAGAGATCTGTCATAAATTTATTGCAGATCCTCTTTTGCTCTCTCTTTCGATTACTGATGATGCTACGAAAGACTGTTAGCACAGCCGTAGTCCAAGCAGTGGCAGTCAAACACATCAGTTCCATGTGTACCTGGAGGCGCTGTTGATATATCTTTTTCTAAAGAAGTGCACCGGAAACTGCAGAATACTACAGAACTGCGCTACTGATATACGGTTGTGTGACGCATTCTATTGTGAAATACGACGAGCCCTTTTGAAAGAGATTCCTATTCTCATTCTAACATCGTTTTTTAAACGTATTTTGTTTTGTTTCCAAAACGTACTTATATTGTAATATTTTCTTTAGTATATGTATTCTTTGTGGATCTATCATAGACGTGTCAAACTAATACTTGTAAATTACATCAAACAGCTGGAGAAAATTGGATTACTTGTTGTTCTACATAAACGTCAGAAGAATATAAAGGATTTTTAGAAAAAGTCGAGCACTGGAGTGAATCCTAATTCATTGTGATGCTTTGCATCTCTTTGTTCTAAGTACATGCCATTTGCCACCCAATACCCGAACTACACAACTTATACTTTTATGTGTGCTTTCCTTAGCTTCTTCGCGGAAACTATCAGGAGCGTCTGAAATACACACATCCCGTCACCCTTAGAAGTTCTCGGACTATTTCCTGTGTTCGTAGACGGGCTCTCCAGTATAATATGTCCTGCCTTTTTTTCCCCTACCACACACCAAAAATGTAGTTTTCACTTCACTAAAAAATTTGTGGTGAATCGGATGGTGTGCCGAAGCAGTGAGCCTTGAATTAAACTATGATGTCGTTAACTGTTATGTGTGAAGCGAACGCTGTTGTTGCTTCACTATATTGTCATGCAAGAAAGGTACAAACGGAACAGTGTGGTAGCGAGTACAGTTTTTTTTTACCAATGCGAGATTGAGGAAATGATGAACATCCACTTATGGGACAGTGAAGTACTGTAATTTTGTAATGATTCGGTACACTCTCAAACGAAGTCGATGTAGTGACAACCAGTTAACCTTAGGCAGAGACGAGTGAAGAAGTGCTTGCATTCAGGTACAGCGTTGATGATTGAAGTCAACGGGCCATGTTTATTTGTTAGAGTACGACAATGTTAAACGTAAAACCACGTTTCTTACTTAGTGGCCAGCTGTGATCTGCTGAACTGGTTCTGGGGAAGTCAGCTTATCTGCAC
The DNA here is from genome assembly GCF_021461385.2 of Schistocerca piceifrons. Lineage (NCBI taxonomy): Eukaryota > Metazoa > Arthropoda > Insecta > Orthoptera > Acrididae > Schistocerca > Schistocerca piceifrons. The sequence goes on from NC_060142.1 coordinate 429,029,513, forward strand.
AAGAAATAGCTTATATAACTTAGATAAGAGCGTCTGTTGAGAGCTGTCCAAATGAATGGGTTTCAGTTTCTTTCTGGGCCAAACAAGGCGACCTGATAAATTCTAAAACCTTGCGTGAGATTGTAATGGACCAATCAGTTTGTCATGAAGACACTGAGCAGGTTGTAACTTAGGAAAATAGGTATCTGTATGCGCAATAGACGTTCGGTTTGCGAAATAAACAAGTGATTAGGCAGTTATCGAGGAATCTATTTGCTACCTTCTTTGGCCGGCTCCTTGATGTGCAGCATAAAATATTATCTTAATAGTTAGAAATTTTATATTCATGATCATTTAAAATAGCTATCTAGGATTATTTCACCTTCGTAGTACTAGCGTGCATCGAAAGTGGCGTAAATAATCCCGCATTTGTGAAGTTACGCAGAAGGTTTTGATTTGTGATGAAGCATGTTGACTAAACTGTTAAAACGAGTACAGCTGTGTCTTAGTAGCTACACGGTTGTCAGAGCACAGATCCATAGTTCTGAGTTGAAACTTCGTATTTCTTCTAACAAAAAGATAGGTTTTTCTTCTGTGGTTGTCCGCCCCCGGTAGCTGAGTAGTCAGCGCGACAGAATGTCAATCTTAAGGACGCGGGTTCAATTCCCGGCTGGGTCGGAGATTTCCTCCGGTCAGGAACTGGGTGTTGAGTTGTTCTAATCATCATCATTTCATCCCCATCGACGCGCAAGTCGCTGAAGTGGCGCCTGATCGAAAGACTTGCACCCGACGAACAGTCTACCCGACGGGAGGCCCTAGTCAAACGATATTCACATTTACCGCGTAGTTCACTCGTTTAATACTTTGCGGACGTAAAAAATGTGGTGCCTTGGTTCCCTGTATATTCCCCTATAACTGGTTAATGAGTCAATAAAAGTGTACCATCTCAAATAGGACCAAACATAGAAATGGCGTTCAAATTAATTTTCGGGATGATGGCCGCTTTACTCTAAGCGGACAGATCCCTATTGTCACTAAGGGATAAGAATATTTTCTGCACTAGTGCTCACTGAGCAAAGTGGTACGATTGTAGGAGACTAATTACTTACCAGCGAGGAGTCACGTTTCATTCTGATTCGCTGATCCTGTTTTGATTTTACGTGGTTTGTCTTAGTCCCTGCAGGTGAATACTTCCTTCAAAAATACTACTTTTTATGCCTTTCCTCATCCTACTGAGAAACGACAAGTGTTCCATCTCTAACTAGCAAGTTGACGAGGTTTTATATCTTAAAAAAGAAATATATATATATATATATATATATATATATATATATATATAGAGAGAGAGAGAGAGAGAGAGAGAGAGAGAGAGAGAGAGAGAGTGAGTTGGAGTTGGGAACTATTAGATGGCTGCTGTGCCACAGACTCGACCACATCAGTGACGTTGCTCTGCCCCGTGATGCATGTCACTTCCGCCATTCATTTTCTACCTAGCGGCCTGGCCTCGCTTTGTCATCATGCGCGAGGACACTGTTGCATTCACTGTCATGCTGTTCCTTACATCACTGTCTCTTGCGTGTGCCTAGCATACTTACGTGGCCTTAATACGGCAACGCGCGTGATCTCAGGGAATGTAAGATCCATCGAACTATCGTAGCTCCCAGTTACTAGCCATATTGCTCCACCAAAAATGTAAGGTGCTTAAGGCTCTTACTCCGAATCGTCGTTCTGGCAGCAGATAGTTGGTACTACGTAATTGAGAGAGCTGCAAGCTCTTGATTCACACTCTGGCAAACTGCTATGATTGACAGACTCTGTCTATTTTGGTGACCATTTTAATTTAAAGAAACTTGTTAGTAATTTGTGAATCCTGTACTCAAGTTCTGGGTGACCAACGCACTAGCTTCTGCTTCACACACCATGAATGGTGTCAAAGATGTCCATACTTTCTGGATAGTTGGGACTATTTGGTACACTGCCGTTTAATTGTGGTACAGCTCAAACCGCAGCTCTAGATCTGCATCTATATACCATGGAAATGGGAAAGAGAGGGGGGAGTGAGTGAGTGAGTGAGTGGATGATGGGTGGATGTGTGTGCGCGTGAGAGAGAGAGAGAGAGAGACTGGTCCGCTGTTGTCACAACGAATAGCCTAGATCGGTATGCTACTGAATTGGGATCTCATCAAAACTTTTCCTAGCAGAAGTCGTCACAGTTCAGTGAAGTTTGTGAAAGGCGAGTAGGACAGTGGGTCGCCGTAGACTGTCGGGGGCTTAATAGCGGATAGGCTGGTCACAATCTAGCTAACCTCTCACCCATTCAGTCCTAGACGGCAACAGGAACTGGTAATCCTCTATACTGTACTCTCCACTGTTGTTGCTGTGGTCTTCAGGCTGAAGACTGGTATTATGCTCTCCACGCTAGTATGTACTGTGCATTCATCTTTATCACAGAATGGTCCATTTGACCCTGGTTGCTGTATTTATTAAGCCTTGGTTTCCCCTCTACATTTCCTTCCATTACCTTTATGCCTCAGGAAGTGTCCTATCACCCAATCTCTTATTTTAGTCAAGATATGCCATACGTTTATTTCTTCCCCAGTTCGATTCAGTATGCCATTAGTTATTCGATCTATTCATCAAATCCTAAACATTCTTTGGTAACACAGCATGTCAAAACCTTCTACTTCCTTCCTTTCTGAACTGCTTATCTTCCAAATTTCACTCCGCAAAAACTGTTGCTTATATATTCTAAAGGAAAAACAGCCAGTTTCAGAATATGTACACAGGAAACAAAAACACCGCAAGTCACTTTTATAAAGAAATACAATTTGTCACCTATAAATGCCAGACTTAGAGACATATTATCTATACCATAATTAAAACGGAATATGCTTTATAAATAAACCCCAAATTCGTCTGGTGAAAAATAGTCTTTAATCGCTTTAAGAGTGTGATCGAAAAACCAATAATAGTCGATATATAATAGCTCCTGCGGGCGATGGCCATGCAAACAAACATATTGTGTTTGTTTTTGAGTAGAATTCCATTGTCGCCGCCTCCTCACACACTCCCTTCCCTCTTTACCCTCAACTGGATTTGTTGAGTATATTTCGAACGCCATCGAACGAGATGTTCACGTTTTGAGTGACTGCGACAGTTGAGCGGTCAGTCGTGGATCTGGATGGCTCCCCAAGAGTTCGCCCCTCCGAGCGAGTTGGCGCAGTAGTTAGCACACTGGACTCACATTCGCGAGGACGAAAGTTCAGACCAGCGCCCGGCCATCCTAATATAGGTTTTTCGTGCTTTCTCTAAATCACTTAAGGCAAATGGTAGGATAGTTCATTTGAAGGGGCAGGCCACTTTTCTTCTCCATCCTTCCCTAATCCGAGCTTCTGCTCCGTCACTAATGATCTCGCTGTCGACAAGACGTTAAAAGCTAATCTCCCTTCCCTTTAACACTTCGCTAGTGGATTTCAGCCGTGACACGACGTCGCCGTCATCAGGGCGATACGTGGTGTTACACGCTTCTAGGTAGGCATCGCTAATGTGATGGCACCCTTGCTGGAAACATCGGAGTCATGAGTTTAAAATTACATTATGTACAATAATTCTCGTACTATTTTTCTCCACTTAGCTGTATTTATTTATTTTTTGTCTATTTGCTATCGATGTAGAAGCTCTGCAGTTGTGTATTCAGGCAGTTTAGATTTAATCGACATGATACATCTCCGCAAGTGTCTCCGGGTAATGCAATTCAGCATCCTCTGGTGTGTTTATTACAAGCGTACATGAGTTGGATGCTATATTACAATATCCGAATGTACTTGAAGTATTATACGACATTCATTAGAGATTAAGTGCCGGCATATGAAGCCGTAGAGCTTCAAAATCTACAGCAGTAGATCGGAAACGATGTCTCCATGATAAAATTTTTATCGAAGTGATTTCTGTTACAAAAATGAATTAGGGAAAAAAATGAATTAGGAAAAAAAAAGAAAAAAGATTTAAGTGCGTGGATTCAGGTAGAATCAGAAAAGTCACAACGTTGCTATTTGGCTGAATGTTAATGAAGCCATTGAATGGAAACTAATCAGGTGAAACGTCAAACTGAAAATTTTATTTCAAAACAAAACCCATTTTTAACACAAAAGGAGACAGAATATGGTCACATCATTAATATCTGCATCAAATATGAAGTCCTTGTGGAAAACTCGACCAAGGGACTGAATGGAAATAATGTAGTATAATGAAGTTTGAATAGCAAGGTGTTTTATGGCGAAGGTTTTTTCCCCATTTTGTTCGTTCTCATATATGATAAGCAAGCGACGCTTTGTAAATATGAGAATAGACGTAGCTTCTGTGAGGTGGTACTACCAAAACTGTACAAATCTGCCAACTCTAGCGGCATTCGTTTGCTGTTTCGTCAGCCGGAATTGCCACTATCTGCCACGAGTGGCCGTAGCCGCTGACGTGCTGGGCATTGAACTATCTCCGACCGTGCGTGTCGATAGGTCGCGGGGCATTCAGTCCGACCTAGCGGGCAAGGATCGAACGAAACGCAGCAATTGAGGTAGTCAGTTGAGGGCTATCGCTCGTGAGAAGCGACGTAACGAGATAACGCCGTAACCGGAGGCTTGTGCACGCCGCTCCACCGAGTTTACACAATAACTCATGCGTGTTACTGCACGCTTGCGCATGGAGTGACGTCATCATCCGCCTGTTCATTCTCTGTCGCGTGACCGTTCTCTGTCGTGTGATACGTGGCGTATGTTGAGGTGCAATTTCTGACTACGTCTGACAACATTTTTATGTGGCTGTTTTGTTCATTTTGTTGGTAATAACTGTGTTTTGTGTGATATCTAAGGAAAAATGCAGATGTATTTTATTGTAATCTTAACTTTATGTACCATTCCGTTATTTGAGCTCCCTGCACATTAATCACGCTGCAGATAAATGCATTTTCACTATTAAAACAGATACAGCGAAAGTACTAAAGCGTTAACTGTGTACATCCCCGCTTACGCGGATAAGAGTACACATTCAGTCGGGCAAGAGTTCGCACGTGAAGTTTTTCAGCAGGAGTCACAGAGATAACGTCCTAAACCTTCACAACCCGTACAGTTCTCAGGTCACCATATTTTACATTTATCATGCTTGACAGTGTCATCATCAGAACCACATCCGCATCCGGGGAAAATACTTTTATTCTTATCAGTAATCTGAGGATCTATCAGCGTGGTAGATTTTCTCTCTTCAGTTTTCCTTTCGTCCTTATCCTTCTGTTTATGTTCGAAAGCAGTCTTCACCGATGATGAGGAGACGATTTCCAATTAGCCCTGCACCTCTTTCTGTTAGTTAAGCAAATTTCTGATAGAGGTCAGACGTCAGAAATTGTGATGTACGCTTGCGGCACTGAATTCCAAAACTTCCATCGAAGTTTATGGCTGGATTCTCTTCGCTGGACCACAATTTCTAGTCGTTTAATAAAGAATTGGTTCCGCATTCCCCACAGTCGTTAATCTTAGACGCATTGACTATGGTTGCTTAAGGTGTGTTTCACTGAGGAAATATTTATTCTTTTAATTTTTTCTCTGCTCGTCTACAAGCCGATGACTCCTGCAGGCTGAGACGGGCAGATTTTTGAGAGCACAGAGTACCCCAGTTGAAGGTAGTTTTTCGGAAGATTAAGGTAACTGCTGTAATAGGTGTATTTAGCTGTGCAGCAAACCGGCTAGTACGCGAATCTGCTGAAACTGAATTTCTTCCGAACAGGCCTCGGAAGGCCGAACGGTACCAACCGACCACCGTGTCATCCTCAGCCGATAGACGTCACTGGATGCGGATGTGTAGGGGCATGTGGTCAGCACACCACTCTCTAGGGCACTGTAAGTTTTCGTAACCGGAGCCGCTACCTTTCAATAACGTAGCTCTTCAGTTGGCCTAACGAGGGCTGAGTGCACCCCGCTTGCCAAAAGCGCTCGGCAGACTCGAACGGTCACTCATCCAAGCGCTAGCCAAGCCCGACAACGTTGTAGTTCAGTGATCTGACGGGTACCGGTGTTATCACTGCGGCAAGGCCGTTGGCATGAACATCTACTGGTGAACAGTATTTTGCAGCAGACAAACCAAGAACAAGAAGCGACAGTAAATGATAGATTATCCATTTTCTTCAAGGTGTTTCAAGTTCAGCTTCCCTTTCCCCTTCTCGTGCCTCATTAGAATCGACTACCAGCGAAAAGAAAAGAATGCGTGACTAATAGAGACACTGATCTGACCTTGTTTATCGTTCTGCATTGTTCGTAGTTACGATAAAAACAGCAGAGAATTAAGGAAATGAGAAGTGTCGTTATAATACCAAGTACAGTGACTTTTCGAGTAACGTCACTTAAAAACAAAATTAGGTGTTCTCCCTTGGATTTTCCCTTGTAAGGGTGTTTCAGCGGTACTCCTAGGATCGAGCCTCACATTGGGGAGATCCAGTGACGCTAGAAGAGACGCTGGAGAGAAACAAGCAGATAGTACGCCGCAGAGCAAAATAAACAGGTCTGTTCTGACGCCTCTTAACTAACGCTCGTCGTGTCAGCGGACACGCTCGCGCGTGCTGGGAAAGCAAACAACGGGCAAATGGAGATTCTGTGGCTCACAGGCTCGGCGAGGCAGTAAATTCGGCGTGAAACGTCTGCAGCCATACTCTTGTAACTCGTCGTCGCTCTAAAAACTCGATATTTTCGTGTCTATGACGCATTCGCTTGCAGAGTGGCCTTGCAGCAGGGAAACTCTCATCGCTCCAGGAGGGGGCGGGGTCTTGCGCCCGTGACGTCATTAAGTTCGAACACACGGAAAATGAAGCCACTCGCACCCCGCAATACTAGAGAAGAGAATACGCACAAATTCCACTTCTGGCAAAAAATGCAGGTATATAAAGGAATCATCAGGATAGCATAACATTTATGTCACATCAGCCCACGAGAACATATATAAACAGTTAAGGTTTCTAGCTAATACATATTCAAATGTATTATGACGCCGCTACAAAATACGGTGACACCTTTCCGCCGTGCAACTTCTCAGTGATATGCCTGTAAGTTTGTGATGCAGTGCCACACTGTTGCGTTCAGTTACCAACCAGGTATCGCATTAGTTTGCCACTGAAATCTTACTGGGAGGATCTGGGTTCACACTCCTTTCAGCCATTCCGAGTCAGATTTCCCTAATTTGTTTCAGGCAAATGCCAGCGTTTTCCTTTAAGCAATTCACTATTGTATCTGAGCTTAATCTCTCACCATGTGGAATTAGTACGCATACTTTAACGACTTGGACACCAGATGGGATGGTTTCCCAAGGAAAAATGTGTTTGGTACTTCAGCTATAACTTAAATTTGCACTTCTGTTCGTCGGCTTAAAGGTCAAGTAAGGATACCACGAAGGAAACACTGTCTAATGTACAAGGAGAGTAAGACGCCCTTTCGATTAGAAATAATCGAGCGCAGTCGTGTTGAAGTATAGTTGCAGGAGGAACTCTGATGCCATTACTTTGCACTCACCGTCCTTGCAGAAATAATTAACAGCAAGTATTGAGACTGGAATTACTCAATTTCTGTAGTAGTCTAGAATATCTATTTTAAATAAGGCACACTGCTTGTAATAGTTGTCAAACGTGACTATGTCCCTCGAGTGTGCGAAAAAGTATGACTATGAGGTAGTGACATGACACAATTTAACAAAATATTAGCGATATTTGTTGCAGAATGCTTTCTCAGTGTCAGTGTGAAGGCTTTTGACTATATTGATTATCCATTTTTTTTTTTCAAGAGACAGTCCATTCCGTTTAACCGCTCTTTCAAGTTCTTTGCTGTCTATGACAGACTTAACAATGTCATTGGCAAACCTCAAAGATTTTTCTTCTTCTCCTACTCCAAAATTTTCTTTGGATCTCTTTACTGCTTGTTCAGTGTACAGATTTGTAACATCGGGGATAGGCTACAACCCTACCTCACTCCCCTCTCAACTTCTGCTTCCGTTTCATGCTCCTCGACTATTTTAACAGCAGTCTGGTTTCTGAGCAAACTGTAAACAGCCTTTCGCTTCCTGTATTTTACTTATGCTACCTTCAGAATTTCAGGTTGTGCTCCCGTCATCGTTCTCAAAAGCTTTTTCCAAGTTCACAAATGCTATAAACGAAGGTTTGCCTTTCCTTAACCTATCTTCTAAGGTGAGTCGTAGGTTCAGTATTTCCTCGCATGTTCTTACATTTCTCCAGAATCTGCCAGTTTTTCCATTTTTCCCTATAGAACTTCTGTTCGTACGAGGATTGGAACTTAAATAGTGGCAACTATTTATTCACAACCGATACAAAAGAAGTACATGTTTACAACTGTTACTGTCCTTCAGAATAGTCACCAGCGTTGTGCAGAACCCGTTGCCAGCGATGTGGAAGGCGTAGTATACCGTTAGCACAGCCTGTTCTGTTGATGGTGCGAATGGAGTGGTCTACTGCCTGTCGAATCTCAGGAACAGTTCTGAAGCGAATGCCACGAAGTGGTTCCTTCATCTTCGGAATCAAATCAAAGTTACAAGGACTTAAGTCCGGGAAGTATGGTGGATGGTACAGTATTTCCCAGTTCCATCGACCGAACATAGCAGCCACAGCTTGCGCTGTATGCGCCCGCGCATTGTCGTGCAAAATGATGTGTGGGTTGCGCAGAAAGTGTCGCTGCTTCTTTCGCAAAGCAGGTCGCAGATGATGCTCCAAAAACAAACAGTAATACTGTGCACTGACGGTCTGCCATGGAGGAACGTGATGCGTTAGGATAACACCATCACAGTCATACACGAGGATCACCATAACTTCAGACCGCTCCTTTCGCACCATCAACAGAACAGGCTCTGCTAACGGTATACTAGTATACTACACCTTCCACATCGCTGGCAACGGGTGCTACATAACGCTGGCGACTACTTTGAAGGACAGTAACAGGTGCAAACATGTAACTTTTTTGTTTGTTTGTGCATAAATAGTTGCCACTAAGTTCCAACCCTCGTATTTTGCAGTGCTGACTTACTAAACTGATAGTTCGGTAACCGCTGTATTTGCAAATAGAATTGTTACATTATTCTTTAAATCGGAGGATACTTCGCCTGTCTGACACATCTTGCACATCATACGAAGAATTTTGTCTTGGCTGGCTGTCCCGAGGGTATAAGTAGTTCCGACGGGATTTTGTCTACTGCTGGGTTCTTGTTTCCCGTTAGGCCTTTCAGAGCTTTTTCAGATTCTTCTCGCAATGTCATATCTCCCATCTGCTCTTTATCTACGTCCTCTTCCATTTTTATGTTACTGCCTTCGAGTTCATCTCCCTTGTAGACCATCTGTATATTCCTTCCACCTTTCAGCTTTCCCTTCTTTGCTCGGTATTGGTTGTCCATCTGAGCTCTTGAGACTCATATAGCTGCTTCTCTTTTCCCCAAAGGCTTCTTTAATTTTCCTGTAGGTGCTATCTGCCATTCCCCTAGTGATACATACTTCTAAATCGTAGGATTTGTCTTCTAGCTATTCCAGCTAAGCCATTTTGAACGTCTCATTTTTTAGACTTTCGTATTCTTTTTCATTCAACATGTCCTGTGTTATCCAAGGATTTCTACTAGGCCTTGTACCCTTACCAATTTGAGCCTCTGCTGCATTCACTACTCCGTTCCCTTGTTGTAGTCAGTCACTGCCTAATGCTCCATCTAAAACTATCAACAACCTCTGGTTCTTTCAACTTATCCAGGTCCCATCTCCTTAATTTCCCCACATCTGTCCCTGAAAATGTCTTTCAGTTTAAAATCTGGTTCCAAAATCTCTTTCTTACCATTATATAATCAGTTTGAAACCTTACGGTGTCTGTTCCATGTATACAACCTTCTTTCGTGATTCTTAAACCAAGTGTTATCGATGATTAAATTATATACTGTGCAAAACTCTACCAGATGTTTTTTTCTTTCATCCTTTTCTCCCATTCCATATTCACCTGCTCTTTTTTATCTCCTTCTTTTCCTACTATCGAATTCCAGTCTCCCGTCACAATTAAGTTTTCGTCTCCATTAACTTTCAGATTTTTGTTTTTTTTTTTCCTCGTCATACATTTCTTTAATCTCTTCGTTATCTGCAGAGCTTGTTGGCCTGTGAACTTATACTAATGTTGCGGGTGTGGGCTTCGGGTCTCTTTTGGGTACGATAATTCGTTCACTATTGTGTTCACAGAAGCTTCCCCGCATTCCTATTTTCTTATTAACTATTAGACCTATTCTTGCATGACCCCTGTTTGATTTTGTATTTATAGCCCTGTACTCACCTGACCAGAAGTCCTGTTCGTCCTGCCACCGAACTTGATTGATTGTCCCTATATCTAATTTCGAATTATCCATTTCCCTTTTTTTAAAAAAAATTTCTAACCTACCTGCCCGATTAAGGGATCTAACACACCACGCTCGTATCGGATAGAATGCAAGGTTTGTTTCTCCTGATGGCTACGATCTCCTGAGTAGTCTCCGCCCTGAGAACCGAATGGGGGACTATTTTACCTCAGTAATATTTTGCGCGAGAGGACGCCATCATGTATACATGTATACTAGTATACTCTACCATACAGTAGAGCTGCATCGCATTGGGGAAAAATTACGGCTGTAGCTGCTTGCTTTCAGCCATCTTATCTTGTTACTCTTTCGATATTACTGGATTAAGAAAAACTATGGTTTATGAGTAGAAACACGAGATATTAGTGATATAAATATATGACATTTCTCATAAAATCGTAATAAAACATTCAGACGTGTCATTGAGGAATCATCAGAAAACTAAATTCTTCCTGCAAAACCCATACTTTGTCATCTGTTCCTGTGGAAGCGATGAATTAAATGAGTCACAGAGCAACAATAACAGGAATTCGCGAGAGAACTGTAATTATGCCATTTATAGAAAAAAGAGCTATCAATACATTGTTTCAAACTGTTTATTGACGCTTCACGTGACCAAATGTAAAAACGATTACCATAACGTTAATATGGGAATCTCGGAGAAATTAGGTTAACTGTACTGGTTCAAATGGCTCTGAGCACTATGGGACTCAACATCTTAGGTCATAAGTCCCCTAGAACTTAGAACTACTTAAACCTAACTAACCTAAGGACATCACACACACCCATGCCCGAGGCAGGATTCGAACCTGCGACCGTAGCAGCCTCGCGGTTCCGGACTGCAGCGCCAGAATCGCACGACCACCGCGGCCGGCTTAACTGTACTGCTGCATGTGCGCTGCTAATGCAACAAGCCGTTCAGTTAGTGAAATAGGTACTCGGTTTCAGCTATAAATGAGGAAACTGTGGCTATGGGCTCCACTTCGTGTAGTGCGTAATGACAGAAACTCGGAATTTTGCCCTCCGTCACGTGACCCGGATTGGATGCAGGTTTCAAACGTTGACACGGCAGAGGTAGGGACGCGCGCGGGGGTGTATGTACCTGTTGGTCTTCGTGAACAACAGCAGACGAGCAGGGCGGGAGCTGAAGCTTGGCGACCTTTGCATCAGACGGCGTGGACGTGGGCGCGCCGGCACTGAAAAGTACGGCGCTGGCTCGCGCGGCTAGTGGCCGCGTTATACGTCAGTTGCGAACCAACGCAACTCTGTTAGCGCCCACCCTGAGCTTCGGCCAAGTCGCTAATGGAGTGGTCACTTCCGTCCGCGCATCCGTCTTTTGCACTTCGCACTTCCTTACCCTCGTCTGTCCACCTTACCCTCGTCTGTCCACTCTGATAAAATTTTTCTGTCGGGTTCCTTGGTTATCCGTTGTAATGGAAATGCCATGTGGTTAGGGCCTCCCGAAGGGTAGACCGTTTGCCTGGTGCAAGTTTTTAGAGTTGACGCCACTTCGGCGACTTGAGTGTCGATGGGGATGAAATGGTGATAAGGACAACACCACACCCAGTCCCTGAGCGGAGAAAATCTCCGACTCAGCCGGGAATCGAACCCGGGCCGTTAGGTATGACATTCCGTCGCGCTGACTACTCAGCTACCTGGGGGGGGACGTCATCCGTTGTGATTTTACACTGATGTGTCAAAAGCCATGGAATAGCGATTTGCACATATACAGATGGCGGTAGTATAGCGTATACAAGGTACAAAAGGGCTGTGCATTGGCCGAGCTGTCATTTGTACTTAGATGATCCTTGTGAAAAGGCGTCCGACGTGATTGGTAATTGAAGCTAGACACGTGGGATACTCCATTTCGGAAGTCGTTAGAGAATTCAGTATTCCAAGAACCACAGTGTCAAGAGTTTGCGGATAATACCAGATTTCAGGCATTACCTCTCACCACGGACAAGGCAGTGGCCGACGGCCTTCAGTTGACGGCCGAGAGAAGCGATGTTTGCGTAGAGCTGTCAGTGCAACACTGCTTGAAATAACCACAGAAATCCATGTGAGGTCCTACGACGAACGTTAGGACATTGAGGCGAAATTCGGCGCTAATGGGCTACCACAGCAGACGACCGACGTGAATGCCTTTGCTAACAGCGCCTCTCCTGGGTTCATAACGATATCTGTTGGACCCTAGACCACTGGAAAACCGTGGCCTGGTCAGATGAATCCATATTTCAATTGGTAAGAAGCGATTGTAGCGTTCGAGTGTGGCGCAGACTCCACGAAGACATGGACGCAAGTTGTCAACAAGGCACTGTTCAAGCTCGGGGTGGCTCCATAATGGTGTGGGCAGTGTTTACGTGGAATGGACTGGGTCCTCTGGTCCAACCGAACCGATCATCGACTGGAAATCGCTACGTTGGGCTACTTGGAGACCATCTGCAGCCATTCATTGACTTGATGTCCGCAAACAACGATGAAATTTTTATGGACGACAATGCTCCACATTATCGAGCCAGAAGTTTTCGTGACTGGTTTGAAGATCATTCTGGACAATTCGTGCGAATGATTGGCCATTCGTATCGCCCGACCTGAATCCCATGGAACATACTGGAGAGGTCAGTTCGTGCACAAAAATCCTTCACCGGCAATGCTTTCGCAATTATGGATGAGTATAGAGGCGGCATGGCTCAATATTTTTGCATGGCCCTTTCAACGACTTGTTGAGTCTATGGCAAGCCAAGTTGCAGCAATACGACGTGCAAAAGGAGGTCCGACCCGATATTACGAAGTATCGTAAGACTTTTCTCATCTCAGTGTAGTACTTTGTGATAGCAATGTGTTAACCTTTATGCATGGTGTTGATTCTGTTTTCGCCGTTTTCATTGAGTTCTTTCTTCTGGCTGCATTTGTCGCGATGTGTCAGTAATCATACTGCAGCGTCCAATACGACAGTGCTTGGGAGTCTACCGCTTGTACGGGCAGTGCTTGTAGGTAGTAGCAGCAGCAGTAGTAATAGTAATAGTAGTAGTAGTACCAGGGGCGTTCAATAAGTAATGCTACACATTTTTACTCGACCAGTTCTGGTTGAAAAAAAATGCATAATTTGTTGTATTACATTGTGGAATATTTCCTCTCCAGCCCGTGGAGTTTCATGAAGTTTCGATAAGTGGAGACGCTGTATGTAGCCTTCAGAGTGGCGTTTGTAAAGGAGATGCGTTCCAAGCAGAGATCTGTCGCTGAGTTTCTTCCGGCGGAAAATCAGAGTGTTGCAGATATTCATGGGTGCTTGCGGAATGCGTACGGAGACCTGGCAGTGAATTAAACCACGGTGAGTCGTTGGACGAGGCGTCTATCATGATCGCAACAAGGTCGCGCAAATCTGTCCGATCTCCGGCGTGACCGAGTGAGGTGGCGCAGTGGTCAGCACACTGGACTCGTATGCAGGAAGACGACTGTTCAAACCCGCGTGCGGTCATTCAGATTAAGATTTTGCGTGATTTCCCTAAATCACTTCTGGCAAATGACGGGATGGTTCCTTTGAAAGGGAACGGCTGATTTCCTTCCCCGTCGTTCCCTAATACGAGCTTGTGCTCCGTCTCTAATGATCTCGTTGTCGACGGGACGTTGAACGCTAATCATCTCCTCCTCTCTTGCGTGCCGGCCGGTCGCACACAGCGGTGACTCCTGCAATGTTGGAACGTGCGGACACTCTCAAAGGGCAAATGAACTTCTCGTTCTCCTTGACAACGCAAGGCCTCACACAAGTCTGCTTCATTATAGTGTTTGCCTGTATGTTTGCATGTTACCACTCTACTGGTCAACGTCGCAGCCAACGTCTTGCTGCATCAATAACCTCCCCATCATCCAAGTACTGCTTCCTGCGGAGTGCATCCTTCATTGGGCCAAACAGATGGAAGTCGGAAGGTGCGAGATCAGGACTACCCTACCAGCCCGGATCTCTGTTGTCCGCAGCTCGTGGCCTAGTGGCTAGCGTTGCTGCCTCTGGGTCACAGGGTCCTGGGTTCGATTCCCGGACGAGTTGGGGATTTTCTCTGCCTGGGGACTGGGTGTTTGTGTTGTCCTCATCATTTCATCATCATCATCCTTCGTGACTGTTGCTAGATTGGATTGAGTTAAAAATTGGACTGTGTAAAAAGTGGGACTTTGTACGGGTGCTGACAACAGCGCAGTTGAGCGCCCCCCCAAACTAAACATCATTAGTCCTGATCTCGCACCTTCCGACTTCCATCTGTTTGGCCCAATGAAGGATGCACTCCGCAGGAAGCAGTACTTGGACGATGGGGAGGTTATTGATGCAGCAAGACGTTGGCTGCGACGTTGACCAGTAGAGTGGTAACATGCAAACATACAGGCCCTCCAAATAAGGTGGCGTAAGGCCGTCGCATTAAACGGAGAATGTTGGAAAAGAGGGGAGAATAATATGGTGTACTGGAATTCTGAATAAAGCCAAACTGTTAAAAAAACGTGTTGTACTTCTTATTGAAGGCCCCTCGTAGTATTAGTAGTGGAAGAAGAAAAAGAAGAACAAGAAGAAGAAGCTGCAGCAGCGTGTCAGAAGCTGTAAGCTGCAGTCACAGTCTCCGACTCTGTAGTTGGTTAAAATGTATTCGCGTCTACATATGTCGTGGCACAATATACCGTTAATACGGGGTGTTCAAAAAGTCTCTCCGCAGTGCCGTGTGATTGTTAGCCGCGCGTGCCGTGTGATTGTTCGCCTTCCTGGGTTACTTCCCTTCAAGTGGACTCTCCCAGCATTCCACTGTTTCGCTTATCTCAGCCAGCGTCAGTAGTATCGTTGGTGTGTGTCGTTACGTGTTGACGTGAACGTTTTAGTTCCTTTGTTCCGCTTTTGTCACTGTTAAAACGCTAACTAATGAAGAACGTGTGTTTTTAGTCGAACAAGTGTTCAAAGCTGTTCGTAAATACACAGTTTCAGTTCGTCAAACATTTAATTAAGTTTTCCCGGAGACAACACTCCCACGTCGCGATACTGTGCGAGATTTGATTAATAAATTCCACTCGGCCGTCAAATGAAGGCCGTCGGCCACTGCCTTGTCCGTGGTGAGAGGTAATGCCTGAAATCTGGTATTATCCGCAAACTCTTGACATTGTGGTTCTTGGAATACTGAATTCTCTAACGAGTTCAGTGACATGCACCGAGAAGTGGTCTTCCTAGCGTTTTGTCTGACCGATAAAATGTCCATGAGTCCGAACAAGTCAGTAAGAAAACTCGCCCAGGAAATGGATGTTAAGTGTCGGAACGGCCCACACAGCTGTAAGGAAAAAATTAGATCTTTTCCCATACAGAGTGACAGTCGTGCAAGAAATGAAAAGTACTGATCATGGCAAGAGGCTGCATTATTGTCAATGGTTCTAAAATTTCGTTCGACAAAATGGAAGGGATATTCTTAATGAAACGTTTTTCACTGATGAGGCGTGGTTTCATTTATCCGGGTACATGAACTCTCAAAACTCTCATATGTGGAGTTCTGCAAATCCATTGTGTATTCATGAGAAACCACTTAATTCTGTGAAGATACGAGTTTGGATTGCAATTTCTAGACGTCGGATTGTGGGTCCCATATTTTTCAACGAAACAATAAACGCACAACGATACTGCAATGATATCCTGTACCCATTCATAGGAGAACTGTGAAAAGGAAGTTGCGATAGGCAGGCTATGTTTACACATTGTGTAATATCAGTGTTGGTGATCGTGTTGGAAGCGTTAAAAAATAAAGAAACGTAAGTTTTTTTTACCAGTAATTGACGACTTGTCGCCGTCCGCGGTGGCCGAGAGGTTCTAGGCGTTTCAATCCGGAACCTGGCGACTACTACGGTCGCAGGTTCGAATCCTGCCTCGGGCATGGATGTGTGTGATGTCCTTAGGTTAGTTATGTTTAAGTAGTTCTAAGTTCTACGGGACTGATGACCTCAGATGTTAAGTCCCATAGTGCTCAGAGCCATTTTGACGACTTGTCCTCGTTGTTTGCTTCATCGTCCAATCGTAATTAATACCATTTCACAACAGTATTAAAGTAAAACAGAGAATTTGACGTATTGTTTTTAAAGAAGAAGATCGGATGGAATATGAGAAAAGGATTAATGTGACATGACCATATCAGTGGGAGTTTCACAGTGTTTCAAAATGATTCATCCGATGTCGAAAGACTGTACGTTTTACACGAATGAAGATAGAAACTTGGGGTAAATTCCTGATTTACGTATGAAGACTAAAAGTTTACCCTGGCGCCAGCTGTAAGTTGCTAGTTTAGGCGGTTGCCAGTAGAGCACACTACCTGGCCTGGGGCAGTTACCTCGCTCGCTGGCTCGTTCGTTTTTTTTATTACCCAATGTGCGTCTTGTGCCCTCGATAACACAGGAACAAAAAGCGTTCTGCGCTCTCCGTTTCAACAGCTGCAATTGAATTACAGCTGAGAGGCGTGATTTTCGTGGATAGTACGGCGCTGGACCTCCTACAGCTGAAACCATTCGACGACTGCGCTTGCAGTTCCAAGACAACGGCTGTTTCTGTAAGAGGAAATACAGTGGTCGCTCCCTGTATGCTCGTACAAGAAGTAGAGCACCAGAAAGGAGATTTTCAGCTAGTCTACATACGTCTACCAGTACTGCAGCCGAGAGTTAGCCATTCTTCACATGTTCGTCTGGCGTGTTTTGTGGCGATGTTTGAGATCTAAATCATACGAAGTTCAGCCTCTCATGGTGGTGTAAACAACATCGTGCAAGTAAATGAAAACTGATCCCTAACGTAATTGTTGAATGTTCCTCTGGATTGTATGTTTACATATAAAAGATATGCCCTTGTAAGATCGGGTAGTTCTTTCGAAAACAAAAACGTTGTAGTCCTTTGCGTAATTTATTATCCACCCCAAGCTTCTGTTGATGACTGGTCTTGAGTCACTGTGTACTTGAAAATTCGATGGTGCTCAGAGATGGTTGTCTGATCGAGGTAGCGATCAAGTTACGCGACTGAATATTTTGGAAGAAGAGGACTTCAAAATAGCCTGCCCCGCCTCCGGGACATACTAATATAGATTCCTTTGGTTTCCATAGAGGCAAAAGGCAAATGCTGAGCTGCTGTGCGTAAGTAGACAAAAAGATTCGTTATTGTTTCATTGCACTATTCCGCACAATCGTTGGAAACAGTCACATTTATTAATTATTGGGAGTATGTGTGTGGAACGATTTCAGGTCGAACTGGCACATGAAATTTAGCGTTGGAAAGCCAAATTCCTTGGAAGAGGCAGCTTACAAAACCCTCGTGTGAGCAGTATTTGAGTATACACTGGGACCCTCAACAGTTAGATACGATAAAAGAAATAGACGAGATCCAGAGAGGAACAGTGGATTTTTTCTCAACTTCGTTTCCTGAGCGCAAAAACTGCGCGGAGATTCTGAACCAACTCAAGTGGCCGATGCTACGAGGAAGACACTGTGCATCACAGTGTGGTAAATTCAGAGAGCATTCGTTCGTAGAAAGTCATCCAACGTTTTGCTTCTTCTGACATTCATTTTGCGAGAAGACCATGAATTAGAGATATTGGAGCTCACGTGGATGGTTACCAATACTCGTTCTTCCCTCGCACCATTCACAGATGGAACAGGGAGGAAAGTGACGTCGGCAGCTTGCACTCTGCACTCTAACGAAGTATAGATGTAGATGTACACCAGATACTCATTGATTCTTCTTATTAGAAGCCGAGTGAGACGTCTCAGTGACTGAGCAAGGAAGTCGCTTTACAAAGGAACAGACTGATAATCTCCGTCCGGCCATCGTGATTTAGGTTTTCTTAATTGCACTATATCATGTAAGGCGATTACCGGGAAGATCTCGTCGGAAACAACACGATCTTCCCTCTCTTTCTTCTAACCTAGTTTGTGCACCCTCTCTAATGACTTGATTGTCGACGGGACGCTAAATCCAAATCTTCATTTCTTGCTTGTTATCAGAGCCACTCTTCCTTCACCTGTGAACTCATTGTCAGTGAGCCCTGGTTTCTTATCAGGATGCTGGATCGATATGACAGTACTGAAATTTTTTTATTGTGAAGCTGTCCGTATGAGCCCATGACGTGTAGTTTTTTGTGTGTAAGCGCATTCACTTCCGGCTACAAGAGCGTCACGCGTCATGAACTGCGCTCCACGGCCATTGGCATCCTTGTAGGACTGCCCGCCTGTTTGGCAGTCGCCTTGAGTGCGTGATGCGGCGCCCAACTTCCTTTAACACACGCGTCATACTCAGACTTACGAAACCCATTGCATTCAATTCGTCCGCGGATTCAAATATCATCACAGGGAAAGAGTACCTGAATTGCCTTTACATGTGCTGTATCTTTACAGTTGGGATGGAATTCAGTCACTGCAACGTGTACATAGCCCTAAGGTACTACGGAATCAAGATATAATATAAAACGCTTGAATAGTCACAACCGGAGAAATGCTTGCAGAAGTAGTTATATCATAAGAGCACATCACTGACATGAATAAGCGAGAAATAAGCTGCTTTATCGATGCGTACTGGAGGTATTGCATGGACAGCCTGTGAGAATTACGGTCTCCCGAAGTTAAAATTCAGTAGCCAACGTAGTAGAATTAGCCGTAGGTAGACGTGACTTAACACTTACTCCTAATGTCACGTCTAGTGACAATTCTATTATTTTAAATATTGGCTTTTAACTTTTTCTGTATTTGGCTTCCAGAGTGTGTACTCTGTTTAACCATCTAAATCATGTGTTTACATTGTATACTTATTTGTACAGAGAAAATACATGAATGTGTACGTACACAATCAAAAACTCAAACCGTCAATTTTTTTCACTGTAAATTTTTAACAATAGCCTGATAAGCAAATTTTGATAAGTAAATTTTCTGTTACCAGTTCATAATATTTCTTAAATTTAATCACAAGCGATACAGGGAGGTGAAAATACGTGTACTCTGATGATCTGCAGGATTTCCCTATAGGCCTGAGGAATTTTATAGTGACTTCGATAAGACGAATATCTTTAGTAAAAGAAATAGAAGCTGACAGAGAGAGATTATTCCATATTCATGAATGTCTTCACAATTCTATTTTTTCTCCGTCAAATTTGGGAAACGAAAAAAGACGTGGTTTGCATCAGCTTCTGATTAGAATTACACTCACATGAAGGAGAATGGTAAATGTTGATTCTATATAGATACAGAGAAAAAGACGCGTGATTAATGCGGAGTGGAATGAGGGTGGAAGTCGTTGATCGGTCCAAGTGAGCCCTCGTAAACCACGGCCTTGTAGGAATCTGAGGTTGTAATGTCGTATAATATGCCCCTATCGTTTGTTTTGAAACGTTCTGTATCCCTTGCCATCGATGTTATCCGTGGCTTTTGACCTTACGTAAGTAGTATCTATAGGGCAATTTCTAAACGAGAACAGTTTCAAGATACAGCTTGCTTCGCTAAACGTCAGCTGCTCATTATAGCGGGTGCCAGCATGGGGAATGCAGCTAAAGTGGAGTGATTGATTGTGCTCTCCATTTTCAGTACCACATCCAGTATGTAAGGGTTGGCTATTTTATTCCGCCTCTGGTGCTGAATATTTTTAGGACACTGAAAGACGGGCACGATTAATACATGTAAGAAGGGAGCTGAATGTTACAAACTTCATTGCTTCCAAAATTGCCTAAGTCAGTGCCGTAAAAATTGAATGCTTTTAGGTAGATTAAAGGCTTACTGGCTGAATCTGAGGGCCTAGAAGATCACAATCAGTATATCCCTCTTGGGGAACTTTGGGTCCATTTTTATATCCACAAATATAACCCGGCTGACTTTGCTTATTCACAATTCAGAGAGGATGTGCATGCAGTACTTCCGCTACGAATGCTTCTGCGCGCCTCAGATGCCGCAAAACTGGACGAAGAGCGGGCATGTAGCACTAGTCTATGCGCATGCGCCACCACTCCAATGTTTATTGAAGACACCAACTCATGTTTAAGAGAAACTTTTTCACATCTCCTGGTATACGTCCTTGTTTAGGTTTTTCGCGGTTTCTCTAAATTATTTAAGGCAAATGCCGAAAACAGTTTTCTGCAAAAAGATCATGACCGATTCCGTCCAACAGTCTTGGCCAACCGAGCTAGCGTTAGTGAGGAAATTGCCATGTTATCGACGAGACATTATCCTGTCACTTCACCCCGTCCCTTCTCTGATATTTTTCGTTGCCCGAGATACATTATGTCCTCTGAACTGGTATGCCCTAGTCCTGAAAAACATTTCGACCGTAATGAACACAACTGCCATTGAGGGAGACTGCAATAATCATCTAATCTTTAGTTCATACAGCGTATTTCGGTCTATCTGATGTAGTATTAAATTTCTATTAAATGTTATTCAGGAATCGATAGCGATGAACAATTAATAACGTCAGGATAAATCGCGAAAACGGCTTTTCATGAAGTGCAAATAATGGGTAGTTTCCGTCGTCTCACACTGCGTGGCATAGATCAGCGAGAATGTTAGCAGTTCTTCAAAACATCCGGCGGAATAAATTGCTAATCATGGTTGTCGAGACGGAATGTGCTGGTAATCGTAGTATTACATTATTCGTTGTACCCAGTTGTTACCTGACGCATAAGGGCAGCAGTGGTAGAGAGCACCAAAAACATTAACAATGTATTTCCATGACAGAACGAATGTGTCTGTCGTACTTACGAAAGAGGTGTTTCAACTGCTGATAATGCTGGCCAGGCGCCTACATCTTAATCGAAATATTTACTTAATTTATCTTCTTGCTCTCCTCGTAGATACTTTCCGTGCAGTGTCTTGCAGCAGTTCTGTGATGGGAAGCAACAATGTTCAGGAACAGACAGATACTCATGTTGTTTTCATGAAAATGAAAACGGGATGCCGATGTCTTATGTAAATACAGTCAAGGCGCTTTTTGTGCACGTATCCGTTTGTCGTCGTGTCCGTTGACTGACGTAGTTTCTTTCCAGTACGCATTGCATGAAGGAGACGTCATGATCTTTTCAAGTTGTTGCTTACATGCTGTAAATGACACTTGTGTTGGATGTATGGGACTTCTGAAATCATAAAAATACGCCAAAAAATTGCATATCTCTGTCTTACCTTCTAAATTTGTATACTAAGATTTAAACGGTTTTGATGAAAGAACAGGAAGTGGAAGAGTTGTACTTTTAGTTTTTAAATTATTGTGAGGTACGTAGGCCCTCGAAATCGTGCCGCTTGATTGAGAAGCAGCCAGTCTTGAACATTGTGCCGTCTGGTCCGCAGTCATTTGTTTTTTCTCGCTGCGCCCGTGGCTCTTGACCCACATCCCGCTAATGCACAGTGGTTGTTTTATTTAAGAGATCGGCGCCATCTGTGTTTCGTCTCAGTTTCACGATCCATGTGGACTGAGCAATGGCAATCCACGTCCTCGGACAGTTGCCGGAAGCAGTTGAGGGATTAATTCGTCCGCTCGTGTGTTCAGACAAAAGATATTTGAACATACTGAATTAGGATTCACATCCCTGACGCTTCATACACTTCCTATGGTGAAATTAACAATTTGGCGAATTGAAACAGAAAAGGTATTCGGGAGTATGATGCTAGAATTAATTTCGAGACAGCAAATGAATTTTTGGGCTAAGAGCGCGTCAAATGCCAGAAATGCAAACTCGTAATGTTCCCGAATGGTACTGTGTGTTCGCAGCATTTCTCGATTTCTCGCTACCTAATCCTGAACGGCATTTTGAAATGAAACGCGGCATTCACCAATGGCTAATACTTGCACAGAATTAGGTATCGCTTTTCGCCTCACGATTTGCCACATATCGAATACAGAATCGTGCGCTGCTTTCTGAATATTTCTCAAACTGCTCTCCTCGTGCAGCACTCCTTATGCTAGTGCAGATAATGGAAAATAAAAAATTCGTGATAGAATTATACATCGAGTACAGAATTTAATAGGACACAAACAAAATCTGTTTTCCGAAAAGTGATCTGTAATTTATTTTTAAAAGCAATATCATTTCCTTTTATTGGTTATTATCAGCTTATTTATAACTGTGTCTAATACAGAACCGCTTGGGGTAGCCGCGCGGTCTGAGGCGACTTGCCGCGGTCCGGGCCACTACCCCTGTCCGAGGTTCGAGTCCTCACTCGGACATGTGTGTGTGTGTTGTCCATAGTGTAAGTTAGTTTAAGTTAGATTAAGCAGTGCGTAAGCTTAGGAACCGATGACCTCAGCAGTTTGGTCCCATAAGACCTTACCACAAATTTCCAAATTTTTTAAAATACAGATGAAGTCAAAATATTCGCATTAGCGATTTTATTTCGAATAAATTGTGTGCGGCTGTCGATCGTTAATAATGTCTGATTCTTTCAGACATGGAAGCAAACATCATATCCCTTTTGCAAGCTGGATAAATCACATTTGCTACTTGGACTTGGATTGTGTGTGCTGTCCTGGAATAACTTTAATTGTTGGTTCTAGGTGTCTGTTTTACTTTGCTGGTTTTGAAACGAAATTTTTTTCACCCACAGCGTCTAAAAAAGGAATTTCTCCGTATAGTTGAATATAGATATTTCAAGAATTTTGTTTGAAGATTTGCGTTGGAGACAAACGATTGTGAATAGGTCTGCTGTTTGCAGAGGTAAGTTGCACAAATAAGTGTAGATTGAAGGCCTTAGCTAACACAGTTATTTGATACTACAGCTGCAACAAAGTTAGATCAATAGTGAACGTAGGTAGTGTAACTTTTTAACGAAAATAAGGTACCTCTGCCAGTGGAATTTGTGAACAACAGGAGAATGAGGAGTTCATTCGATTGTGGGCTCTGTGGCAAATAGCTAATGAAATACAAGGCAGAGAATGGCTGATATGATAGAAGCCAGCCAGCTAACTACGGTTGCGATTGCTCCGATTTCGCTTAATTCAGAGAGAAATGTATAAATTGTGTAAAGAAAAGAAAGTGACGCCAGAAACGTGAAAATTAAAGACAAAAATGCTAAAGCTAAGTAATTTCCATACCGGTACTGTAAACAGTCTGTTGCTCGCTTGCAGTGAGAAGAAACTAGTCTGGAAATGTGATTCGATAGGCTGGGATCAAGGGTAGTAAATGTGTAGTCCGAAAGAAAACACGTGAGCGACCTTGCACAGGCTAGAGCGGTTGTTTTAAAATGTTTCAAACCGGCCAGGTTACATTTAATGTCTGCAGCGCACTTAATGTTTACGGGCTAAACTATTTCTCTGTTTGTGAAGCATTAGAAAACTAGTAAGTTGCACGGTTGTTAACGCCATCGGCTCATGGATTCCAACAGTTGACGCAGATTTGTAGAGAATTGGCGCATTATGTAGTAGCTGCTGCTGCGCTTTTGGAATGATTGCTGCACTAAGTTTTCTTGAGAATTTCTCTTCCTCATAACCCTAACTGGTTGTAATGCGTTTCAACGTTTCCTATTCATGAAGCGTAAGTAAAAAGGTTGATTAGTTGCTTACCGCTAGTCTGTCTCATGCGCTCAAATTCCACTCAGGATTCTTGCGACACTGGGAAATTTCGCTTTCACTGGATCACACGTAGTTGGCGGTCGTCATCAAGAGACAGCAAAGCAATTGCTAGCACCAGTCACTTCGTGATATATTCTACTCTTCACGCGAAATGATAAGTATCGAGAGGGCTTACTGCGTGGGAATTGCTTTGAGTGTCGCAGAGTGGAGACACACACTTACCGCCACACCCGTTCGGTTTGTATGATATAAAATCTTAAAGTATCGTCTAACTGTCTACTAGTCCCTGCGTACGAGAACTGCATTTGTCCGAGCAGAGCCGTAGGACAAAAAGGGAATTGCGCCTGAAAGCACAAGTGAGCAATATGTAGAGACCTTTCTGTCAGAAGATTAGATTGTGGTTCCAGCTCAAGGTATCACAATTTACAGCTACTCAGAATCACCAAGCCTCTGGTTCTTCGTATATATCTGTGAGAGTAGTTGTAGCTGTCATATACTTAAAAGAGAAAAAATCCGACGCAAAACGAAGGAATTACCCGAATGGAATTGTAGGGTGGATATGATGTACATGTACAAACAAACAAATGATACAATTTTAAAGAAAATTGGTTGGTTTGTAGAAGAGAAAGGGCTTCGCAAATTGAGTAAGTCACTAGCGCGTTGGTCCACTTCTGGTCCCTATGCAAGCAGTTCTTCGGCTCGGCATTGATCGATAGAGTTGTTGGATGCCTCTTGAAGGATATCGTGCCACATTCTGTCCATCT
The DNA here is from genome assembly GCF_021461385.2 of Schistocerca piceifrons. Classification (NCBI taxonomy): domain Eukaryota; kingdom Metazoa; phylum Arthropoda; class Insecta; order Orthoptera; family Acrididae; genus Schistocerca; species Schistocerca piceifrons. The sequence continues at coordinate 429,054,182 of NC_060142.1, forward strand.
GACGTGTTAGATCGTCAAAATCACGAGCTATTTGGAGGATCCTGCCCATAATGCTCCAAACGTTCTCAGTTGGGAAGAGATCCACCGACCTTCCTGGCGAAGTTAGTGCTTGTCAAGCAGTATAAACTCTCGCCGTGTGCGGGCGGGGATTATCTAATTGAAATTTAAGCTCAGGATGGCTTGCCATGAAGGGCAACAAAACGGGGCCTAGAATAGCATCAACGTACCGCTGTTCTGTGAGGGTGCTGTGGATGAAAACCAAACGGGTCCAGGTGAGCAAAGAAATCGCACCTAAGACCACCATTCATGGTGTGGGGTCGTATGGTCAGCGACAGCCAGGTTGGTATTCCACCGGTGTTCGGGGCGTCTCCAGACATGGCTTCGCTGGTCATCACGGCTCGATTCGAAGCAGGACTCATCACTAAGGACAATTATACGCCAATCATTTAGATTCCAGGTCCCGTAACAAGCGAAGACGTGTCTGGAGACGCCCCAGACAGCTGTGGGATATCAACCTGGCTGTCGACGGCCATAGGGCCTGACTGCCAGGAGTGTTGGTCTGGGGTGCCAGGTCTTTTCATAGCAGGGTCTCTCTTGGTGTCAGCGGCAGCACCTGTACGGCAGAACGGTACGTCGACGTTATTCCACGCCCTATTTTATTGCTCTACATGGCAACCCATCTTGAGCTTACATTTCAGCAAGATAATGCCTGCTCGCATGCGGCGGGAGCTTCTACTGCTTGTCTTCGCGCTTGCTAAACCCTACTTTGTCCAGCAAGGTCGCTGAATCTCTCCCCAATTGAGAACGTTTGGAACATCACGGGCAGAGCCCTCCAACCAGCTCGGATTTTGACGATCTACCGCACCAATTGGACAAAATTTGGCACATCTCTCAGGATGACATCAGTACCAAGCGGAGGTGGACCAAAGCGTTATTGACTTGGTCAATTTGTGAAGTTCTTACTATTGAATAAATGATTCAGTTTTCCTCAGAGTGTAACCATTTGTTTGTCTGTACCTGTCATCACATCTACCAAGCGTTTCTCGTAAGGTGTAACATGCAGCACGCTAGTTTACGAGACAGGAACGTGAACCAGACCCGGCTCGAATCCTCGCGGCGTATTAACGACCGTGGCCGGTTCACCACCCACCCTGAGTGTGGTTTTTAGGCGATTTTCCGCGCTCCGTCAGACAAATTCTGAGTTGGTCCTAGATTTCCGCCTCCGAAAATATGATACACAAATACTATCACACACAGAAGAAAGTTTACACAATTCAGACAGATGTCGCACACGAATTCCCTCCCTTAGGTAACTGCGCCGAGAAGAAGGACATCCGCCCACAAAGTTAAATAAAATAAATTTGTCAAATCTTGAAGACAGCGGGCCCCGTACTAGATGATATTAATGCTTAGAAGAAGAAGCTTTTCAAGTTGGAGCGCTTTGCGGTGTGAGTTGCCCCTGTTCGGACAAGTGTACGCCGCCCGCCGTACACTAAGGGTTTGCTTCTAGCATAACTGTGGAACCGTGTAGAGCTATCGGAATAATAACTGGACAGCCAGCCTTCTTTCCAGACACCTCCCCATTGTCATGCTTTCAGAGGAACTGACCTCGGAACGCTGTTCAGACAATGCATTATTTATGTGGAAGAGCCGTCTTCGTTAACGCGTAATCTCTGCGATGAATGATACATACACTTGGACAAAAAGTGTTAGGAGCAGGTGCGCTTATCCACTTGTTTGTTTTTGCCCTGCCATTGAGCGAATGTTAACAGAAGGACTTCGCTTTAGAAATCGCACAGTGACAGGGAAAAATTATGAAATGGAGGTTGCAAGTCTGCACGCAACTCATTAGAAATTCACCTCCGACGAAGACAGACTAAATAGCTAAAACAGGATGACTTGAAGGTGTGGCAGAGGTTTAGCAGGGCTTAATAGATGGTTGAGGCATTCCATCTCGAGAGGTTTGCAACTCGTAAATCGGGGTGGCGGGAGGACGAACGCGCGCGCGCGCGCGCGCGCGCGCGTGTGTGTGTGTGTGTGTGTGTGTGTGTGTGTGGAGGGGGTACGAAATTGCAGCGCACCATCTACCATGTTTATTAGCTTAAGGATATTTCAAGAGACTCGAGGTATTGATTCGGTACTTCTTATTTCTCTCGTTCGGCACATTATTTTTTTTTCCAGCAAGCAGTTTGTACCCCTGTCGCGTTGACAGATTAGATTTCATTCTCTGATTAGTTACGCCGATACGTTTCGTTATCCACGGGCATTGATACTGCCTGCGCGTTCCTCTGCAGTATACATAGAGGATAGACGGAATCCATTCCAAATAAGTATCATTCCAAAATCGGTGTGTTCTACTTGCCTGCGATCCTTCTAAAATATTCGGTCTGATAAAAAAGTACTCATTTGTGGTGAAATCCCATTAATATACGTAATGACAGAAAATAAAGTAAGACTTAATTTAATATGAAGGTGGTTGAGAGATGCGTTAGATTAAAAACGTTGTCGTTACTTTTAGAGCCCTGTGCTGCAGGACTTAAGGTGACAGTTACCACGGTGGTCCTGTTGCCCTTCGTATCCAAGATGAACAAGAATCGTCTGAAATAATGTGCAACACACATACTAATGTGACTTACCACATGCGCAATTCAAACTTGTTGAGGTACTGATAAAGTAACAGCGTCATCTCGAAGCAACGTCTGGACAAGCTTCTAGTAGTCGTCTTCAGCGTGTCTTCCATAGCCGGAAGATATAAGAGGAACTTTTATTGGCCTAATAACCAGAGAGGGTTTAATTAGCGAAATTTGCCGAGATAAATCTGCATTCTGACATTACATTCGTATTCGTCAATACAGGGGGATACATCTTAATTGGACCATCAGTCGATCAGTATCTATTAAAGCCACAGTTCAGGCGGCAGCGACTCCAGTAGATTCTTGGAGTCCTCATTTGGCTGTGTTTTTTCTCGTGAACTTCAGTCGGAATTGCAATTACATGTAGCTCTGCACTCCAGTCTGCGATATGCAAGCCTCTTCATCTCTACATAACTACTACACCCTCCGCCTGCTTATTGTATTCATGCCAGATCTCCTACTACAGTTTTTACCCCAAGCACATTCTTCCATTACCAGACTGACAATTCCTTGATGCCTCAGGGTGTTTCCAATCAACCTAGCCCTTCTTTTAGTCAAGTGATGCTATAAACCTTTTCCCCAATTCAATTCAGTACCTAGTCATTAATTACTAGATCTACCCATCTAATCTTCAGCATTCTTCTAAGCACCACATTCAAAAGAATTTATTCTCTTCTTGTCTCAACTGCTTATCGTTCACGTTTCACTTCCGTGTAAGGATTCACTTCAGACAAATGCCTTCAGAAAAGACTTTCTAACAATTAAATTTGTATTTGATGTTAACATATATCTGTTTTTCGGAAATAATTTTCTTTCTATTGCCAGTCTCTATTTAAATTCCTCTTTACTTTGGCCATAATCACATATTTTGCAGCCCAAATAACAAACCTCATATTGGTATATTGGTACTAGTGTGCCATTTCGTAATCTAATCCCGTCAGCACCACATCATTTAATTGGACTGCATTCCATTACCTTTATTACTTTTGTTGTATTTATGACATAATCTTCTTTCAAGACACTGTCCATTCCATTCAACGACTCTTTCAAGCCCTTTGCTGTCTTCGATGGAATTGCAGTGTTGTTGATACATCTTACTTAAATTCTTCGCTCTTGAATTCCCCATTCAGGTTTCTTCGTGGTTACTTTTACAGGTTGACACACACAAGCGAGAAGTTACGATTGTGACTCACCATTCCTTCCCTTTCACGCCTTTCGAGTCATATAACTGCTGTCTGGTGTCTGTACAAGTTGTAGATAACCTTTCATTACCTGTATTTTGATTGCATACGGCTGAAAACTTATAGATCGATCAAACCGATTATGCAAAACGCCGATCGCACGACGCTAAACAGCTTCCTTATCCGTAAGGCATTGCGTTGGTTGAAGTGACTTCCACATATGTCCTTTTTTGTGCCATTGCTTTGGACTGTTGACGTTTTCCACGGAGCATTTACTGTTAACCGCTGTTGAGTGTTGCATCGATGGCAGTATCATTTGCATGCTCCTCAACTTTTCACGTATCGGAACTTTGACACATTCAATCAGCATGTGAATAGTAATGATACGCGGACTATCTTAATGAAACTGATAAGCATTCAGGTAGTTTTGACAGTGTTTTTAGTCGCCTTATAGGCGGGTGACCTTGAGCGGGACTTAGCCGTTTAGCGAGGCAGCCAGCGAGACGCGGCCCCTAGTATTACTAGGGCCGCGTCGGGCAAAAATCAAACGTTATCAGCGGAAGTGACGTAGCGATAAGACTCTTGTGAATGGAGCGCTTGGCGCGCTTCCTGTTTCTGCGTCAGTCGACTGCAGGCAGCAGCACGCAGCACACAGCCATGCCGTACCGCCGTAGAAGATACACTAGGAGGAGCAGAATGCCAGTTTATAAAACTGTTTTCAGTTTTGATGAGACACCAAGCCCTGTCTCTCAACAGGAGATACTTTCTGGTCCAATTACATTTGTTGGCTGTAAAATTACGTTTTCTTGTACCACAAATGAAGTTGTTCCTGGTAATTCATGGATGACACTTGCTTTGGTTTGTAGAAGAGAAAGGGCTTCGCAAATTGAGTAAGTCACTAGCGCGTTGGTCCACTTCTGGTCCCTATGCAAGCAGTTCTTCGGCTCGGCATTGATCGATAGAGTTGTTGGATGCCTCTTGAAGGATATCGTGCCACATTCTGTCCATCTGACGTGTTAGATCGTCAAAATCACGAGCTATTTGGAGGATCCTGCCCATAATGCTCCAAACGTTCTCAGTTGGGAAGAGATCCACCGACCTTCCTGGCGAAGTTAGTGCTTGTCAAGCAGTATAAACTCTCGCCGTGTGTGGGCGGGGATTATCTAATTGAAATTTAAGCTCAGGATGGCTTGCCATGAAGGGCAACAAAACGGGGCCTAGAATAGCATCAACGTACCGCTGTTCTGTGAGGGTGCTGTGGATGAAAACCAAACGGGTCCAGGTGAGCAAAGAAATCGCACCTAAGACCACCATTCATGGTGTGGGGTCGTATGGTCAGCGACAGCCAGGTTGGTATTCCACCGGTGTTCGGGGCGTCTCCAGACATGGCTTCGCTGGTCATCACGGCTCGATTCGAAGCAGGACTCATCACTAAGGACAATTATACGCCAATCATTTAGATTCCAGGTCCCGTAACAAGCGAAGACGTGTCTGGAGACGCCCCAGACAGCTGTGGGATATCAACCTGGCTGTCGACGGCCATAGGGCCTGACTGCCAGGAGTGTTGGTCTGGGGTGCCAGGTCTTTTCATAGCAGGGTCTCTCTTGGTGTCAGCGGCAGCACCTGTACGGCAGAACGGTACGTCGACGTTATTCCACGCCCTATTTTATTGCTCTACATGGCAACCCATCTTGAGCTTACATTTCAGCAAGATAATGCCTGCTCGCATGCGGCGGGAGCTTCTACTGCTTGTCTTCGCGCTTGCTAAACCCTACTTTGTCCAGCAAGGTCGCTGAATCTCTCCCCAATTGAGAACGTTTGGAACATCACGGGCAGAGCCCTCCAACCAGCTCGGATTTTGACGATCTACCGCACCAATTGGACAAAATTTGGCACATCTCTCAGGATGACATCAGTACCAAGCGGAGGTGGACCAAAGCGTTATTGACTTGGTCAATTTGTGAAGTTCTTACTATTGAATAAATGATTCAGTTTTCCTCAGAGTGTAACCATTTGTTTGTCTGTACCTGTCATCACATCTACCAAGCGTTTCTCGTAAGGTGTAACATGCAGCACGCTAGTTTACGAGACAGGAACGTGAACCAGACCCGGCTCGAATCCTCGCGGCGTATTAACGACCGTGGCCGGTTCACCACCCACCCTGAGTGTGGTTTTTAGGCGATTTTCCGCGCTCCGTCAGACAAATTCTGAGTTGGTCCTAGATTTCCGCCTCCGAAAATATGATACACAAATACTATCACACACAGAAGAAAGTTTACACAATTCAGACAGATGTCGCACACGAATTCCCTCCCTTAGGTAACTGCGCCGAGAAGAAGGACATCCGCCCACAAAGTTAAATAAAATAAATTTGTCAAATCTTGAAGACAGCGGGCCCCGTACTAGATGATATTAATGCTTAGAAGAAGAAGCTTTTCAAGTTGGAGCGCTTTGCGGTGTGAGTTGCCCCTGTTCGGACAAGTGTACGCCGCCCGCCGTACACTAAGGGTTTGCTTCTAGCATAACTGTGGAACCGTGTAGAGCTATCGGAATAATAACTGGACAGCCAGCCTTCTTTCCAGACACCTCCCCATTGTCATGCTTTCAGAGGAACTGACCTCGGAACGCTGTTCAGACAATGCATTATTTATGTGGAAGAGCCGTCTTCGTTAACGCGTAATCTCTGCGATGAATGATACATACACTTGGACAAAAAGTGTTAGGAGCAGGTGCGCTTATCCACTTGTTTGTTTTTGCCCTGCCATTGAGCGAATGTTAACAGAAGGACTTCGCTTTAGAAATCGCACAGTGACAGGGAAAAATTATGAAATGGAGGTTGCAAGTCTGCACGCAACTCATTAGAAATTCACCTCCGACGAAGACAGACTAAATAGCTAAAACAGGATGACTTGAAGGTGTGGCAGAGGTTTAGCAGGGCTTAATAGATGGTTGAGGCATTCCATCTCGAGAGGTTTGCAACTCGTAAATCGGGGTGGCGGGAGGACGAACGCGCGCGCGCGCGCGCGCGCGCGCGCGCGTGTGTGTGTGTGTGTGTGTGTGTGTGTGTGTGTGGAGGGGGTACGAAATTGCAGCGCACCATCTACCATGTTTATTAGCTTAAGGATATTTCAAGAGACTCGAGGTATTGATTCGGTACTTCTTATTTCTCTCGTTCGGCACATTATTTTTTTTTCCAGCAAGCAGTTTGTACCCCTGTCGCGTTGACAGATTAGATTTCATTCTCTGATTAGTTACGCCGATACGTTTCGTTATCCACGGGCATTGATACTGCCTGCGCGTTCCTCTGCAGTATACATAGAGGATAGACGGAATCCATTCCAAATAAGTATCATTCCAAAATCGGTGTGTTCTACTTGCCTGCGATCCTTCTAAAATATTCGGTCTGATAAAAAAGTACTCATTTGTGGTGAAATCCCATTAATATACGTAATGACAGAAAATAAAGTAAGACTTAATTTAATATGAAGGTGGTTGAGAGATGCGTTAGATTAAAAACGTTGTCGTTACTTTTAGAGCCCTGTGCTGCAGGACTTAAGGTGACAGTTACCACGGTGGTCCTGTTGCCCTTCGTATCCAAGATGAACAAGAATCGTCTGAAATAATGTGCAACACACATACTAATGTGACTTACCACATGCGCAATTCAAACTTGTTGAGGTACTGATAAAGTAACAGCGTCATCTCGAAGCAACGTCTGGACAAGCTTCTAGTAGTCGTCTTCAGCGTGTCTTCCATAGCCGGAAGATATAAGAGGAACTTTTATTGGCCTAATAACCAGAGAGGGTTTAATTAGCGAAATTTGCCGAGATAAATCTGCATTCTGACATTACATTCGTATTCGTCAATACAGGGGGATACATCTTAATTGGACCATCAGTCGATCAGTATCTATTAAAGCCACAGTTCAGGCGGCAGCGACTCCAGTAGATTCTTGGAGTCCTCATTTGGCTGTGTTTTTTCTCGTGAACTTCAGTCGGAATTGCAATTACATGTAGCTCTGCACTCCAGTCTGCGATATGCAAGCCTCTTCATCTCTACATAACTACTACACCCTCCGCCTGCTTATTGTATTCATGCCAGATCTCCTACTACAGTTTTTACCCCAAGCACATTCTTCCATTACCAGACTGACAATTCCTTGATGCCTCAGGGTGTTTCCAATCAACCTAGCCCTTCTTTTAGTCAAGTGATGCTATAAACCTTTTCCCCAATTCAATTCAGTACCTAGTCATTAATTACTAGATCTACCCATCTAATCTTCAGCATTCTTCTAAGCACCACATTCAAAAGAATTTATTCTCTTCTTGTCTCAACTGCTTATCGTTCACGTTTCACTTCCGTGTAAGGATTCACTTCAGACAAATGCCTTCAGAAAAGACTTTCTAACAATTAAATTTGTATTTGATGTTAACATATATCTGTTTTTCGGAAATAATTTTCTTTCTATTGCCAGTCTCTATTTAAATTCCTCTTTACTTTGGCCATAATCACATATTTTGCAGCCCAAATAACAAACCTCATATTGGTATATTGGTACTAGTGTGCCATTTCGTAATCTAATCCCGTCAGCACCACATCATTTAATTGGACTGCATTCCATTACCTTTATTACTTTTGTTGTATTTATGACATAATCTTCTTTCAAGACACTGTCCATTCCATTCAACGACTCTTTCAAGCCCTTTGCTGTCTTCGATGGAATTGCAGTGTTGTTGATACATCTTACTTAAATTCTTCGCTCTTGAATTCCTCATTCAGGTTTCTTCGTGGTTACTTTTACAGGTTGACACACACAAGCGAGAAGTTACGATTGTGACTCACCATTCCTTCCCTTTCACGCCTTTCGAGTCATATAACTGCTGTCTGGTGTCTGTACAAGTTGTAGATAACCTTTCATTACCTGTATTTTGATTGCATACGGCTGAAAACTTATAGATCGATCAAACCGATTATGCAAAACGCCGATCGCACGACGCTAAACAGCTTCCTTATCCGTAAGGCATTGCGTTGGTTGAAGTGACTTCCACGTATGTCCTTTTTTGTGCCATTGCTTTGGACTGTTGACGTTTTCCACGGAGCATTTACTGTTAACCGCTGTTGAGTGTTGCATCGATGGCAGTATCATTTGCATGCTCCTCAACTTTTCACGTATCGGAACTTTGACACATTCAATCAGCATGTGAATAGTAATGATACGCGGACTATCTTAATGAAACTGATAAGCATTCAGGTAGTTTTGACAGTGTTTTTAGTCGCCAGCTTCACGTACAATGAATCTTATAGACTGAAAAGTGCTGGCAGATTAAAACTGAGGATCGAGACCCGAAACTTTGCCTTTCGTGAGCAAGTACTGTAACCACTGAGGCATCTAGTCACGTCCTCACAGTACCTGTCGCGTGAGTGGTACCTGAGTGACTCCGTCGCTGGAGTATTTACCCAGAAAGAGGGAGGTTACGGGTTTGAGTCACGGTACAACACACAGTTTTAATCTGCCGAGGAGTTAAAATCAGTACACACTCCTGTTCAAAGTTTCACTCTGCAGAGGAGTGTCTTCTGATCTTTAACTCCTCAGCGGATTAAAACTGTGTGCTGTACCGTGACCCAAACCCGGAACCTCCCTCTTCATTCTAGACCCTTACAGGCTATTTACTCGTATGCGACAATTTGGCACCAGAGATCTCTCGTCTATAAATATAAAGGGGTTGTGGGTAGATACTGAAAGGGCTTGTCTCAGTCTCCCTCCTTTCCCTTCCCCCCCCCCCTCCCGTATTGCGCTATCTACCAATTGTTGAATAACTGGTAAGTCAAGTTGTCGCAGTTCTGCGAAACGGATTGGTTTCTGTAAATAATGAAGGCAAATGCTGGGATAATTCCTGCGTAAATGGCATGAGCGACTGCTCAAGTGATTCTTGTTCAGAATCTTACCTAATTCTTGTCGAATTGTCAAATTCTGTACTTCCTTCCCACGACGAACTGCAGCCGTATTAGTTGCTTCTGTTCTGTCAGTTTATTTGGGTCACCAGTGTTCCTGCAATTGGCCGCGCGGGATTAGCCGAGCGGTCTGGGGCGCTGCAGTCGTGGACTGTATGGCTGGTCCCGGTGGAGGTTCGAGTCCTTCCTCGGGCATGGGTGTGTGTGTGTTGGTCCTTAGGATAATTTAGGTTAAGTAGTGTGTAAGCTTAGGGACTGATGACCTTAGCAGTTAAGTCCCATAGGATTTCACACACATCTGTACATTTGTTCCTGCAATTCATAGCAAATTCTCTCAGAATGCACTCACTTTTTGAAACTGCGGCATCATTTGGGTACAATTTTTGGTGAGCCACTCTCGTAGTACAGTGAATCGTCGAAAAATGTTTGGAAGGCCGGTGGCACCCTAACGTTTACAGTTCTTCCATATGTTTTAATTCAAAAGCGGCATCATGTGCTCACAGTTTTAGTTAGTCACTGTTGTAATGCTGAATGACTGAAAAAAAGTTTGGAAGGCCGCTGGTACCCTGACATTTTCCACAGATAAATTATATGTTTTCAGTTCAACAGCAGCAGAGACGGGCACAGCAGTTTTAAGCAGCGTGTGTGTGTGCTCTTGTTGCAGATAGCGACAGCTAGTGCGAGATGGCGGCATCGCGAGTGTTCAGCGCGCACGGCGAGCTGTGCGCCAGCCACCCGTGGGAGGTGATCGTGGCGACGCTGACGCTGGCCATCAGCATGCTGACGGTGGAGCAGCGCGCCTCCAGGCTGCCCGTCGCCGCGCCGGCCGCCGCCTCCCAGGCAGAGGTCAGTCTCGCGCACAACACGCTCAGCTAACTAAAGTCACGGGACAGCGATATATGTATATGGCGATACCATCGCGCACACGAGGTATTGGCGGAGCTGTGGTTTGCCCTCAGGTTATTCATGTGAAAAGGTTTCCGACGCGATTATGGCAGCATGACGGGAATTAAAAGCCTTTGAACGCGGGATGGTAGTTGGACCTAGACGCATGGGACATTCCATTTCGGAAATCGTTAGGAAATTCAGTATTCATAGCAAGCAGTAAAGGAAACAAAAGAAAAATTCGGAGTAGGTATTAAAATCCACGGAGAAGAAATAAAAACTTTATGGTTCGCCGATGACATTGTAATTCTGTCAGAGACAGCAAAGGGCTTGGAAGAGCAATTTAACGGAATGGACAGTGTCTTGAAAGGAGGGTGTAAGATGAACATCAACAAAAGCAAAACGAGGATAATGGAATGTAGTCGAATTAAATCGGGTGATGCTGAGGGAATTAGATTAGGTAATGAGACACTTAAAGTAGTAAAGGAGTTTTGCTATTTGGGGAGCAAAATAACTGATGATGGTCGAAGTAGAGAGGATATAAAATGTAGACTGGCAATGGCAAGGAAAGCGTTTCTGAAGAAGAGAAATTTCTTAACATCGAGTATAGATTAAAGTGTCAGGAAGTCGTTTCTGAAAGTATTTGTATGGAGTGTAGCCATGTATGGAAGTGAAACATGGACGATAAATAGTTTGGACACGAAGAGAATAGAAGCTTTTGAAATGTGGTGCTACAGAAGAATGCTGAAGGTTAGATGGGTAGATCACATAACTAATGAGGAGGTACTGAATAGAATTGGGGAGAAGAGGAGTTTGTGGCACAACTTGACTAGAAGAAGGGATCGGTTGGTAGGACATGTTCTGAGACATCGAGGGATCACCAATTTGGTATTGGAGGGCAGCGTGGAGGGTAAAAATCGTAGAGGGAGACCAAGAGATGAATACACTAAGCAGATTCAGAAGGATGTAGGCTCCAATAGGTACTGGGAGGTGAAGAAGCTTGCACAGGATAGAGTAGCATGGATAGCTGCATCAAACCAGTCTCTGGACTGAAGACCACAACAACAGATTCACAGAGTCAATAGTGTGCCGAGAATACCAAATTCCAGGTATTACCTCTCACCTCTCATCGACGGCCTTCGCTTAACGACCGAGAGCAGCGGCGTTTGTGTAGAGTTGTCAATACTAACAGACAAGTAGCACTGTGAGAAATAACCGCAGAAAGAGTGAGACGTACGATCAAAGTATCCGTTTGCACAGTGCGGTGAAAGTTAGCATTAATGGGCTATGGGAGCAATCGACCAACGCGAGTGCCTTTGCTAACAGCACGACATTGCCTGCAGCGACTCTCCTGGGCTCGTGACCGTACCAGTTGGACCCTAGACGACTGGAAAACAATGGCCTGGTCAGATGAGTCCCAATTTCAAAAGAAGCCGTGGACCCAAGTTGTCAACAAAGCGCTGTGCACGTTGGTGGGGGCACCATAATGGTGAGGGCTGTGTTTACATGGAATGGACTGGGTCCTCTGAATGATCGACTGCTTAGAAACCATTGGCAGCCATTCACAGACTTGGACGTTCTCAAACAATGATGGCGATTTTATGGATGACAATGCGTCATGTCACCGGGCCGCAATTGTTCGTGATTGGTTTGAAAAATATTATGGACATTTCGAGCTATTGATTTGGCCACCCAGATCGCCCGACATGAAACACGTCAAACATATATTGGACGTAATCCAGAGGTCAATTCGTGCACAAAATCCTGCACCACTCTCGCAGTTATGGGCGTCGGCTGCAGAGGCAGCATGGCTCAGTATTTCTACAGAGGACTTTCAACGACTTGTTGAGTCCATGCCACGTAGAGTTGCTGCACTACGCCGAGCGAAAGATGTCCAACACGATATTAGTAGGTATGCCTCGATTTTTGTGACGTGGAGAGGAGCAGTGGGTGCAGTGGACGTTGCCTTGTTAACGACCATCGTGCGGCAGGGGAGATGCAGTTTGCAGCTAAAGCTTACTGATCGTGTGAACAGACTATGGCATATCGACCAGTAATTCAACCAACTTACTGTAGACGTTCAACGTCAATAGTTTCACGCCAGGATACCGAAAAAAAAAATCGCTTAAACAACAGATCAACCAACGCAAAGCAAGATCGACCACGTATTGGCTGAAGGAAATTTCATAAAACAAATATTTATGTAAATAAAAATACATTTTTATTATAACACGTTTTTACTAGCGTTGTGCTAAAAGTAGTCAGCAGTAATTTTAGACTTCTTAATATTTATTTTTTAAAGAAACCAAGCACATAATTGTAATGTACAGATTTTTCTCTCCACTTTTCAACGTAGTCCCTATTTCTTTGCACACATTTTCCGCATCGTTCTGCAGGTTTGAAGGTACCTTTACTATAGAACTCCGTTCGAGCTGCACGAAGACACTGACTCGTAGTGTTGGTCTTGCATCTGTTCCTTTCCTAAACGAGGAAGATGGTAGGCGGAAGTGCCAAGTCGCGGCTGTAGGGAGGATGTGCAAGAGTTTCCCACCCAAATGTTCTGATCTGCTCCATTTTGCCACAGTGGTCTTCTTTCCAGGTGCTTATCGCGCAGTGCCGAACAGAGGCTACAAAATATCGGGATATAAAACTTACTGGCAGATTAAAGCTATGTGCCGGACCGAGACTCCATCTCGGTACCTTTGCCTTTCGCAGACAAGTGCTCTACGGACTGAGATACCCAAGCACGACTCACGAGCTGTCCTCACAGCTTCAATTCTGCCAGTACTTCGTCTCGGTCCGGCACACAGTTTTCACATGCCTGGAAGTTTAATATCAGCGCACACTCTGCTGCAGAGTGAAAATTTCATTCTGGTATCTGGATATAGTGGGCAGCATTTATGGTTTGTAAGAGTTCAAGAAAATTAACCATAATTCAACCCTGTGCATTCCAGAAGGCGCTACTCACAAACTTCCCAGTGGATAGTTCAATCTTCGCTTTCTTCTTCGATGGCGAATCCAAATGGTGCCATTCCATACTCTGGCGTTTCGTTTCAGGCTCGTGATGATGGAGCCAGCTATCATCGCTTGTCACAGTACTCGTAAAAAAATCATCACCTTCATTTTGAAATCTTTCAGTAGATTTTGGCTAATAGTTCTTCTCTGAAGTTTGTAGTCTTCGGTCAATAAACGTGGGACCCAACGGGCACAAACTTTTCGATAACCTAAGCTTTGAATCGTTTCTTGCACTGCACTGAGTCCTGCTGCAAGCTTAGCAGGAATTTCGTTCCCTGTGACACGCCTGTCTTCTCTAAGAACTCACCAACTCTTTTCTCTTTCCTTGTTGCGTTTCGTCGAGACTGTTCACGGGTGACCAGTACTAAGCTCGTAGCGGTTACTCGTTTTCCCATCTTTGAAATGCTTCACCACCACCTAAAACTGCTTTCACCCATGCATATGTCTGCATATGCTTATTGAAGTCTGAGGTGAATTTCAGCAGCAGGTTTTTTCCTCGTTAACAAGGAATTCAATGACAGCATGCTGTTGAAACGAAACATCGATGCCCTCCTTTTTGGAGGTACTGCCTGTGCTCAAGTGATAGACGTTAATGCCGTCCAAATATGGAAACATGTGGTGGAAAGTCTGCATATTACGATCCTCCACTCGTTTTTGGTACTTTGTTGGAATTTAAATTCAGTAGGACTCTAGTATATCGGACTAAAAAGTATAAAACAATTTCTCCAAGCCCCATATAGGTTCCTAACGTTCACGCGAATTTTTAATAGCTATGAAAATAATTCTCAGATTTATAATGAAAAACATTGAGCGCATGCAATATAGAATAGTTAGGAGGCCAACTGTTCGTGTGTCAATTACGTATTGTATGCGCACCTGATTACAGATTTTCGGGACTACAGTATATGTATCGGGTTAGGAATCTGGGGGTGAGGCGAAATTATTTAGTCTGATACAAAAACGGGGTATATTAAAAAGTTATTTTTCTTCGAGTAATTATTTTCTGCTTTTTAGTCTTGTGTACGAGAAATATTTCGATAGTTTTCAAACATCTTGATAACATTAAAACATGCAGTAAATTTCAGGTTTATTTCAATTTATATTGACCTGAGTCAAATAGTATATTGCTTACTCCTACGTATGTCTCACGACGAAACCGTAGAGGTTATTAAAGCGATTTGAGCGTACACGGAGGCTTACCAGCAATTGTTCTTGCCGCCAACATTTCGCGACTTGAACAGGAAAAGGGGTAAAAGCATTTGTGCACGAAGTACCCTCCACCACCACACACCAGACAAGAAAACGAATTAATATTGCATTGTAACCCAGTTCTGACCTGTGTTGAAAGTTTCAAGTCTTTTGTTCTTTGGGAAGTTAGTTTAAAATCAATAGCAAAATTTGTACAGAACAGAGAGACAAGAAAGCGACCTAATAACAACGTGTTAATAAAGGATAAAAAATATAGTGCATCACAATCGTACCTTATTGCGATACGAACAATGTAAAGTAATGAACAATGTGTTGCATGGAAATTGTCAGTCCCATGACAATCTTTTGGCAATGTTATATATGAATAAAATTTGCTTCTCTCTGTACCCTCGAATCCGGCAAAGATTCGCAATTGCTAAATATGTGTGGGATGTATGTCCCAATCTCCTTCTGTCCCTCCTCTCTCTATCCATATCCTCCTCCCCTTCCCTTTGTCCATCTCCTCCTGCTCCTCCCCCTTACCCCCGTCCCCTTGTACATCTCTTATCCCACGCTCTCTCTATCCAACTCTTCCTCCTCCTCCTCCTCAACTATCTGTCCATATCCTCTTTCCCATTCATGATATCCATCTCCTCCCCTCTTCTCTGTCCATCTCCTCCTCCTCCCTCTCTCTGACGTTATTTATTGTTACGACTAACAGAACCCTGATTGGGAATAGAAATCGAAATGAATGAGTAAATCGTTTGGCATCATTAGAGAGGCCTTTCCAACCGCTGGATCTATAGAGATAGTAGCTTTAATGAAAGTATTTCGTATGGTTTTAAACTACGAAGAGGTAGAATAATAAAGCTAGCCGTAAACACAACTTTCCTGTTAAAAATGACTGCAAACTACGTGATTATGGCGGTTGCTAAGGTCATCAGTCCCAAAGTATACACACGACTTAACATAAATTATCTTAAGTACAAACACACACACCCATGCCCGAGGGAGGACTCGAAATTTCAAAGCATTGCATTGTTGCCAGATATTGGTTGTTTTTCCGAAATCGACAGATACATCCGCGGCGTTATTGACTGTTGGATCGTATCTGAACGCCAAACGTTTAGTTCGAATACTCAAGTTTGGCAGTTTCTTTTGTTACGTTACACATTATTTTGTGCGTAAGCTCCAGCTGAGCGAGTCCAACTTGACTGTAGCCGTTGTTCCGGGTACAGGAATCGCGCTTGACAAATTCTTTTTCGATTTGCCTCCATACGCTGGCTGTGCTCTTCATCGGTCTCACGTGTTGCGCGTACGCCGACCGATATTTCGACATCTAACTCATGGCCTTTTTTTTCCGAAAGAAACGAACCACGACCTGAGCCGGCCAGAGTGGCAAAGCGGTTCTAGGCGCCACAGCCGGGAGCCGCGCGACCGCTACGGTCGCAGGTTCGAATCATGCCTCGGGCATGAATGTGTGTGATGTCCTTGGGTTACTTAGGTTTAAGTAGTTCCAAGTTCTAGGGGACTGATGACATCAGAAGTTAAGTCCCATAATACTCAGAGCCATTAGAACCATTTTGAACATCAGTTGAATGTTTGGAACACTCCACATTACCACGAATTGACATCAATTCAGTCTTTGCGATACATCAGAGATACTACCATCGATAACACACTGAAGTGAACATACACTGTTCTGGTGCTGACATCACTTAAAACTTCCGGGCTAATAGGCTATAGTCGATGTATAAAACTTTCTCCAAACGTTTCCTCTCCGACTGCGCGAGACATCTTCAGAGTTGAAGTGGTGAACTGCAACCAGAACGCGACGGAGCGTGTAGAGGGCTCCACAGTCCATCACGTGACGTCGGCTACGAGATTATTCTGCTAGTGCCAACATTTTCGATTGAAAGTAATCGATCGTCATTCTTACATTGCAATGTTCACATCCAATTTTTTTCCCTCGTTTCCGTTAAAATTACTACGATGTTTATAAATTTCAATAGCTTATCTATACATACGGGTATGATAATGCAATGTTTTCGATGCAACACTCGTCTCAGCGAATTTTATTTCATCATCACCCTCTTGGTGAAGACGTTCCGCTATTGCCGATTTATCCGTTAGTCCTAGATGGCAATTCCTCTTGTTTTCAACCAGGCGGGTGTTAGCACTTCTTTTTGTGGTACCCATATAAACCCCTCCACAACTACAAGGAATTTTATATACACCCGTTGTAGTCAAATGATGTCGTATATCTTTTGCGGATCTTAAACATTCTTTTATCTTCCTGATGAGTCTGAAGGTAGTTTCTACACCATAATTGCTCGACACTTTCCCAATGCGATCTGTAATCCTTCTGATGAACGGAAGGAAAAGTTTCCCTTTGGGCGGCCCACGTTCCTCGTCGATCTTGATTTTCGCCCTAGGATGAAATGGTCGCTCTATCTCCTTGTTAGAATAACAATTATAACCATTCTTCTTGAATGTCGACCATAGTTATACAACCTCATCTTTTACATAAGTCGGTTCAGAAATTTTGTACGCCCTGGCCACCGAGGTTTTACTCACCTTTTTTTCGTCTGGGGCGGTGGTTAGAATCTTTGTGCAGGTCAGTATGCGTTACTTTTCTTTAAAGCCTACGGCTCAGCGGCCCGTCCCCTCTCCTGACAACAGACACACCCAAGAAATTTAGTTGGTCATTATTCTCCGTCTCCGTAGTAAATTGTATTTTTGAATTGATGCTCTTGAGATATATCACGAGGACATCAAATTCCACTGTACCATGTGCTATGAACTTATGGCAGTGAGACATAGGCTTTCTAATGTGAAAACCATTCAGAATCTGAGGGTTATGCATCAGCAATAGTGTGTTGCATTTGGGTATTGCTGGGAGAGACAAGAAAACCAACAAACGGAGCAGTGAATAGATTGTAAAGGAAGACATAATTGTGAGTATAATGAAAATGGAATAGAAGTTGTCGGACTTGTGATGTGCTGAATGGGCTGTAGATGGATCGAGGAACATTTGACGTTAATACCTGAGCTTTCTGGGGTCGTGGCTCGAGACGTCACTCCATGAAGTGGCTGCCACTAGATGTTAGTCAGCGGGTTATTCTTTTCCAGACTTGCGAAAATGACTGCAATGTATGTGAGTTAATTCCCTCTTTGTTACGCACTCCGTATGTGTTTGCACTTTGGTCAAACGACAGCTTGTATTGATTTTACGTCTGTGAGCGTATATATGAGGTTCTATCTGAGAAGAGATTTATTTTACGTATATTTATGGAATTTGAAAGTCTGTGTACAGACATCAGTTTCCTACAACACTGCAACAAAATTTTAAAAGGGAAAGCTTGAAACATTTTGCTCCAAAAATGAAATGATTTTCGGCGGCTGTTAAGTACAACACGGAAGTGCAGCAGTTTCCTGTAGCTGAATGAGTAGCATCGAAGTCTTGTAATGGAAGATTACCGAGTTCAAGCCCCCTTTACAGCAAATTATTTTTATTTATATTCTACATTTTTTCAAGTGGAAATTATAATAAACAAATATTGAATCGTAATTTTCTAATGGAAACATCATCATTTTATTTTCAATTACAGGTCACATGAAACAAATTAAAATTCGTTACAAACATGTGAAATGACTTACATACGTCAGGTACAATCCACAGTGAATTTCCATTCTGCAGCGTAGTGTGCACTGAAATGAAACTTCCTCGCATATTAAAACCAGACTAATCTGCCAGGAAGTTTCATCAATAATAGTGATGCATCTCGTATGCTCGTTTTTCCAAGGAGCGAAGAAAGAAGAAATTAGTAGGCATTAGGAGTCAATAGAGGCGAGAGAATACCCAGGAAAAGATGCATTTGCAGGTGACCAGCAGAGCTTTCTGCAAATAGAGTCCAGCCTTTTGAACTTTTATTTGAATCTAAAAGTTGTTGACTACCGTCAGGGATACCTATAAAGATATTTGCGTTTTCACTTTTGCTCACAGTGCCCCTCAAATTTTTACACGACTATATTAGTTTTTTTTCTGTAAACGTAATTCGTTCCACCAAGTATGGAAACGTACTGATTTTTTGATGGACTAAATTTCTATAAAATTTTGTGCATACGACCGCCGGACTTCATGGAGGCTCTTGCTGGTAGCGTAAAATTTCAGTTTTGCTTTTATCACGATCCAGAACACTAGGCTTTGTTTCGGTATTACCGTCGACTGTTGGCGAGGATAAATTGTAAGCATATATTCTTTTTTTTAACTTGTCCATTGTCAAGCAGATGTGTTTCCAGTTTGTCTTTGAATTTAACTTCACTGTCAATTAAATTCTTTATATGACTGGGTAGAATGTGAAATGTTTTCGCAATTATAAGTGATGGATGGTATTTATATATCAATGTTGCTGTTGTTTTCCAAACGTGAGTGATTGTTGACAGGACAATTCGTTAGAGGGTAACAGTACTGTGAGACTTTTCAATGCGCCCAACTTTTTTTAAGAGTTATCTGCGTCGAACTTTTTAGAGTTATCTACAAGAGGTTTTAGATTGAAGAACGCCACACATTATCGTTATTGCACGCTTCTGTGAAACACACATTTTTTCATCAGTGACACGTTACCTCTGAATATGATGTCATAAGACATAATTTAATGAAAATTGCAAAAGTGAGTCGACTGCCTGACATTTTCATCTCCAAAATCAGATACCGTCCGTAATGCAGATGTTCACAGTTTTTGGGTTTAAGAAGAAATGTAACGCGTGGCTTCTGGTTTAGGCTCTTATCAACACAATCACCTAAAAATATAGAATATTCAGATTCATTTATTGATTTACATACTGATGTACAGAACGCGTTGTATGCGGTACCCGGATTATTTTGTATATTTAGTGTAATCGCTATTGTTTAAAATAAACTTGAGGGCGTCTCGTTTTTATCTAGGGTAGTTATCCGAGATGGACCATTTCCTGTGCTTTATCTACGTCTATCGTACTTTTGTGTTGCAGGAGTACAGCGCAGCCGCCGACATGATCATGATGACGGTGATCCGCTGCGTCGCCGTCCTGTACTGCTACTACCAGTTCTGCAGGCTCCACAAGCTCGGTTCCAAGTACATTCTCGGTGAGTACGGACACCGGGCATGCAAATGGAAATCGTGTTAATACCGTCCTTGGCAGCGTTTGTTGGCTCGCGAGCTTTTGTCCTTGTTTCTTCCTGTTTGTGTGATTACTCCCTGTACGATTCGTGTAGAATGCATTGTGTCCTTCTTTGTCCATAAATTAACGTCACTGTCGTGTTGACTATAATTATTATTCTGTCAGACAACAACCTTGCCTCTCCCAAATTGTGGAACTTAGCCACCTTCGCCTCGATCGCTGTAGTAAATAAATTACAAATTATTACGGAACCTCAGTGTCAGAGCTATTTTCGGAGACGTAGCTCTTGTTATGCAATAGTTGGCGAAGTAAAGATTAGATAATGGCAGTATGGCAATACTGAAAGGTAACGTTAATTAATTCTGTGTGTTCTACCAACTCAGCGTCATTAATAGTACCCTGTAGGCTCTGACGAAAGAGAGACATAATGCACAGAATAAATGTTCATTCTTGTTCACCAAAATCGGCAGCAATAATTTTACTTCGCCACGGTAGCTTATCAACATTTTTAACTTCTAAGAAACTGTCTTGTGGTTGAAGCTAATTTTTTGGTTCTTGTTACCTTTCAAATATTTCGTAATTCAAATAAGGTCGTGCCTGGAGCAAACACAGTTCTGTTCTTCAACACCCATACGTACTTGGGTGTAGTTTCATCATCGCCAGTGGATTTATTTCATTTTCTGAATATCACATTGTTGTTTGCTAATGACGGAAAGCTACACAAACAACATCACGTGATTAAGAAAATAAAATCAACTTACGGACGACGGTAAAACTTCACTGAAAAATGTTTGGATGGTAAGAAGAAATTTGTGTTGGTTCAAGGCAGAACTCTATTTCCATGATTGTATTAAGAAATCGCTTGTGCTTAGTGGTTCTCTCATCTTCCTTGTGACATTTAATGTACTATCATTACAAGACAAATAATGCTGATTTCCCTGTACTTGTATCTGGTTTTATTGGTTAATTAATTTCGTTGAAAAATTATTCCCAAATACGTCACTGAGTTTGTACTTGGTCTACATGATTTTTGCGCGCGTAACTATTTGGTGACAGATATCGTAAACAGTACTAAGGATAAAGAAGCTCATCTAGATAAATAGTATAGGATTTTTTGTTACCGTTTTTTTCTGTTGCTGCATCAGAATGAATAACAAAGATGCTGAAGGATTTCTGTTCTAGCAGATATGTAGAGTCGCGACAAATGTGACCATAAAAACAAAACGACTTGTTGTTACACGCCAAAAGATTCGTCAGTTGTTTGTTTCCTGAATATTGGGAACAAATAAGTCACACATTGATTTCCATTATATTGACAATGTTGAGAACGGAGTGCAATGAAGGCTAGTTTCAAGCATTTTATCATGTTGTGTATTCTGTATAAACAGCAATAAAAGCATTTACCTGTGTTAACGCAGTAAGCTTCCCCTTCGTTATGTTTTGTAGGCGGAACATCGTGTACACAGACGGGAGCAGTTGTACACACAGAGCGGAGATATTGCTGTTTACGTGAGTCATCCTTCACGTTCGTAGAGCCTCGCGCGTTTCTGTGTAATTTTGCTCACGTGTCGCCACCATTTGGGTTTCTGGAGCACGACCTCTATAAAAACTTAAAATTCTGCATGCGCGTTACTCTGTACAGAGTCATGGACTGTTTCATGTATGCAGCTATAATTCACCCTCATGGGCGATGCCGCCACAGCGATTGCACAAAACGATGACAATCAGGTAAAGCTCGAGAAACTTAATGGTTCATACGTAGATCCCTGGGTCTGTCAGCGTCATTTTTCTCTTTACAGACTTGAAATGCATTTCAAAATTCGCAGAAACAAGGTGATTCCAACCATTCCCTTACCTATAAAATCTAGAAAATCAAGTGAGAATTTTATCCAGAAGAAGGTTACAGAGACACTGAAGTGCTTCATATGAAATTTTTGTTGACTGCTGGCCGGTGTGACCGAGCGGCTCTAGGCGCTACGATCTGGAACCGATCGACCGCTACGGTCGCAGGTTCGAATCCTGCCTTGGGCATGGGTGTGTGTGATGTCCTTAGGTTAGTTAGGTTTAAGTAGTTCTGAGTTCTAGGGGACTGATGACCTCAGAAGTTAAGTCCCATAGTGCTCACAGCCACTTTTGTTGTTGTCTGACGTCTTTAAGATTTATACATGCAGGCTGAGGCGAGAAATGAAAATTTGTACCAAGGCCGGGATTCGAACCCATGTCTTCTGCCCACTAGGGAGATGCACTAACAACTACGCCACCCTGGCACAGTGGCTTCACACAACTTCACGCCTCAGCCCACTTTGCACTAGGGTAGTCCGTGCATCTGTGCAAAGCCACTGTTGTGTAGTGGTTAGTGCATCTCCCTACTGAGCAGGAGACATCGGTTCGAATTCCGGCCTTGGTACAAATTCTTATTTCTAGCGTCGGCCTGCATATAAACATCATAGATGTATGCGGCTTGAAGAGGTCTCTGGAATCATATAGTTTCATCGATGTACCAGGCACAGAGGACCACATAACGCATGTCGACCGCCTTGTCATCCAATGCGATATGGCTTCGTTTGGATGCGATATATAGGGGCATGGGATAAGCACACCGCTCTCCCAGCCATTCACGGCTTTCCAGGCCTTGGAGCCGCTAATTCTGATGCAAGTAGCCTCAGTTGACGTCACGAGGCTCAGTGCACTCCGCTCCAGCCCTCTCAACAAATTCCTGACAGTACTGGGAATTGAAGCCGTGTCCTCCATATGACAGTCAGAGACGCTGACCGCTCAGCTACTGAGATGGACTACATGTTGAAGTACCATCTCGCCGAAGCGAATCTGTGCACCGTGTTAAAACTGTGTGCTAGATTGGGGCTCGAACTCGGGTCTTCGCCTTTCACCGCCGGTACTTTCCAAACGGGCTGACCAGACACGTCGTCCAGAGTGACTCAGCCAGCCATTGCCTCATTCCCATTCTTCTTCGCAAGAAACTTTCCAGGCACCAGTGCGGGAGCAGCAGCTCTGATGAAAGGGTAGGGGCGGAGGCTCGCTCGATCGCAGTATAGAGCTCGGTTTCAAATTGACCTTTTCTACTTTGTAATGGCGTGTTCGCGTAAATACATTGGTGAGCACTGAACTTCAGAATCGGTGGTCTGGCTGCGGTACACACGCTCAGCTTGCAAGATTTCTTTCGCGATGACGTGCTGTTAGTAACGAAACTGGCTGTCGAATTAGAGGATGATATAAAGATATAAAATGTAAAACCCAATTCTGCTGCACACACTAGACGGTAGGTATAAAATGTACAGTGTATTAAAAGAGCTGTTGCCGCAGAAGAAGAAAAAGGCGACTTCAGTGATTAAGAAATTGATGTGATAGGCAAATACAATAAGACAGTAATACGAACCTAATCAGAAAACTGGAAAAGGGAAGTCTCACAGAAAGTCAGTCAGGAAAACGTCAAATGACGATTCCAGTTACAAAGGGAACTATTAATATTGGCAACTATTAATATTGGCCACTAGCAAAGATACGGTAGCTAGAATTGCAAATCAAAAGCTATTTCGAAGTGAAAGATTGAAGTAGGTAACATGGAGTAGCTTTACTACGTTGGATCCATTTTGTTTCATGATGGCACAGTGATACTTCCAAATTATTTGAGAAGCGATATACGAAAAATCGAACCGTATTCTGTCTATCGCAGCTAGATATTACGTGTTTTCGTGCACACAAAAAGCAGTTGTTGGAAACGCTGATCACCTGAGTATGTAACTGTCGTGTCTACGGTAACATGTAATACAGTAATGCAGCAGCTACGTGAGAAATTACTGGCCATTTTAGAATTTTAAGCTCTTACTTAAATCTGTGCATCACCCTTTCCTCAGGAGAGTGAAACGGTGTCACTGCTAAGACAAGAGTAGGATACATGCCTAAACATTTTGTTCTGAAAGGCATTCACATTATCTGTGACTGAATTTGCAACAAACTAAGAATATACTACAGAACTTTAATTGAATATATTAACTGCGTTCTACTTTTTTCTTGTTAAGCTTCTTTGGTACATTCTCCCGTTAAATTTTAAGGATTTATATTCTGTGCAAATTACTTGCTCTGCCAGAATACACCGAGCCTTCACCCCGATCATATCACGAATTGTTGGTCAATTACAATATTCAACCTACACCCTCTCGCTCCAGTAAAGAACTCAGTTATTACTGCATTTAGAACTCTCTTTCCTATCGTCTGTCAAGTCGTATGGAGTCCCCTTCTTTTCGCTGCAGACATCCGTTAACAAATGAGAATAAAGTCGTGTACGATATGTGTCTGTTAATCGCGTGAACTTAGTTTTGTGTATTATCATTATGCATTAGGTATTTTGACGCTCTAAAAAAGAACTATTTTCTGTAAAGTATTATTTGTTGTATACTCTCTGTGTCGTTGTACGACCTTCTTCTATAGGTTAACGCGCAGAGCGCTACTTTGCACTAGGCAGACTTACAACCGTTGGTCTGGTACATCGGCCAGCGTGTGTATGGTTTATAGGCGGTTTGCCATTCTCGTTTAGGCAATCTTTGCATCAAAGAACACGACAGGCGAACACGTAAAATACAGTACATGGACAACATAGTTTACTCGATTCACAGACAGATGGCGCACATATCTCTGCTGTTGGTTAGCAGACGGCTGTGACGACGGGAAGGGCGTGCGGCTACGAAGTTAAAACAAAAGTAAATTTACCAAATCTTGAAAACCGCGGACCCTTAAGCTGTCCTGCTCACTGGAAGCGAAAACGCACGTGAGCGAGGATCTAATGACGTGATAGCGTCGAATTTCACGTTGCACTACACTGCGAAGCGTGAAATGAAGAATTTGACATGACAGATTTTTACCTCCTGGAGGGGAACATGGCCAGTGAGATGCATCATCGTTTTTACGTCACAAGCAAAACTTATGAGCCGCCATGCACAATGATGATCTATCAAAAGCGCTTAATTTTGATACAGTTTGTTATAGTTAAATCTCAAATAATGACATTTGTAGATGCAGCCTTTACACAGTACATACCATATAATGAGACGCAGCCAGTCCCGTCGAAGCTGTACTGTAATTGATAGCATTCTGTACAGCAAAGAGAGACGAAGTAGTGTAGCGTCGAACTCCCTCCAAGTTTTCTTCCGCCATTTGTTTTCTGAAAGATTCTGCGTCTTTCTTATTGATTTAATACAAGTATTGTCTGCCATAGTCGATGTTGTTTCTATACACAATGTATTTGCTGCAATTCTTGTGGCATAGGCCAACGACTGGATTGTTTCCGCAGTGGGCAGGAATGTTAACGCGAATGCCAGTCTGTTAGAAAGTTAACACAAGTTACAAACTGTAAGGTTTTGCTATTATGAAAGTCAGTGTAAAATATATGTTCATATCTTTTAGTTTTATGCACTGCCTCATGTTTATTTATTGCTGGTAAATATATTTTTCGTGATGGTGTACAGCTTTGAAAAAAAGCTGCTCCTTCATTCGAAACGAATTCCTACCCTGAAATCTGTAAGACGAAGTACCCAACTTCAGAGTGTTGGTAGTGAATGCAACATCGAGAAAATGGCTATTTTGCATGCGCAAACCGACATTAGACATTATGTTTGAACTATATTCAATTTAAAACCGAAAACCAAATAGAGATTCGATTGAGTTAACAAATAACTTCTACTAGTACGAGGGTTGCCCAGAAAGCAATGCACCGCATTTTTTTTTCTTCAACAGTTCTGTAGTGAACATAATGAGAATTACACACACGAAAGAATGGTGTTTTTTCTACACACCCAATTTTTCCATGCAATCTTCATCCCGTTCTATGGCCTTCCTCCGCCGCGAAACAAGGGCATGTACCGAACAATCCTTGTCCTGGTGGCGGAGCCAGTGCTTCATTGTATGAATCACCTCATCGTCGTCCTCAAAATGTCTTCCACGAATGGCATCCTTTAATGGCCCAAACAAGTGGAAGTCCGAGGATGCTAGGTCAGGGCTTGTCAGGTGTGACAACCGTGGATGGTCTCCCCGACCGCTGCAAATCGTGGATCTCCGCCGAACCTCCTTCTGATGACCTCACCCTTCGTGCCCAGCGACCAACTGTACTTCTGTCGACAGCAGATGCTCCATAGACTTTGCACAAGTGTTTGTGAATATTCCCTACAGTTTTTTTCTCTGCAGTGAGAGAGTCAATGGCGGCACGTTGCTTGTAACGTACATCACCCACAGACGCCATTTAGAAACTGTCCTGCAGCTACGCCATCTGTCGGAAGTGATAGAAACTTGGCGCGCTCACTCAGGAGACTTCAGATAGTATATACATAACGTTTTGCGATCGTAGCATTGTTTTCAGCTGAGAAAAAAATGTGATGCGTTGCTTTCTGGGCAACACACGTATATATCTCAGACCGTTGTACAGGGTTATGCAACGATGCGGAGCAGTTTCCACGTGATGTAGCAGGCCGTTTCATAGCGTACACCAACCACGGTGGATATCGTCTGGCGTGCTTCGTGTGAGGAAGGCTTTACGACGTTGTAAACGGTAGGACAGAGACGCTCTCTGTGTGCAGAATGAATCTCGACTTTACAGCGAAGTGTGCACTAACTTGAAACTTGCTGGCAGATTAAAACTATTTGGCGGACCGGGACTCGATCTTGGGTCTTTGACCTTCCGCTGGCAAGTGATCTGCCGACTCAGTTATCCAACCGCGACTGTCGATCCGCCCACACTGGCGGGGGAGGCGTTAAGTCGTGCTTGGGCAGCGGAAGAGCACTTGCCGGTGAAAGGCAGATTCCAGGTTCGAGTCCCGGTCCGTCACACGGGTTTACTCCCTGTGATTCGAGGCTTTGACATATTTGTTAAAATGCTGCAGCCTTTTGACAGACAACACGATTGCTGCTCCATAAGAGCAGTAGCTTGTTGTTAGCGAATATCGAAGTTGTTAAAATGCTCTCAGAACGTCCCTACAATAGGGATGGCGGTTATCGCTGAAACAACTGGTTTTTGATTATATCGATTTTTTCATCGACAGTGCAACCGGACTGTTAAAACCGCTCGAAGTAACTAGTTTCGGTTTTTTTTGTTCCTATTAGTTCCCGCATTAACAGTAGAAACCAAACAAAGAATGAAAAATTTGACTCCCTCAATTTCGAGATACATAGAATCAAAATATTAAATTAAATAGGCAATTAATAATAATAAAAAAACATAGTCCGCCCAGCGTTCGCAGCTTTTCTCGAAAAGTGATAAGTGGTTGACTGCTACAAAAAATCATCAGTATTCTCGTATTGACTCCAATTTTTGGTGTGTGCTAAAAAATAACGTTATAACCACGGATGATACCACTATTTGGACATTACGAATAGACGCGCTAAAGGATGAAAACTATGGTTGAAGTACTTATTTTTTGTGCTAAGAGCTAAAGGCTGATAAAGGCGTGTTGTGTAGACACATACAGCAGATTAGTTGCTTTCAATTTTTATTGTAAAGTATAAATTAATTGTTAAATTTTCTCCTTATGTTATGTCGGAAGTATGTTGTGGCATCTCCTGTTTCTAACTTTTTAAAGCAAATGAAGCATTGTACTTCATTGATACCGTACTTCGTAAAATATTTCCAGAGTTGGCATGGCGCCGTTCTGTAATAAAACTGACGCCCGACGACTTGTGAGAAACCGCCATGTAGACCACACTGTATGTACACGCGTACCATCTGAGAGGTAACAGGTACATTATCGTCTCTCTGCAATACTGCACGAATTCTTACGCCATGTATTTGTCGCCCGTTTCTGTTGGCATTGTTACTAAAGTAGCACTGATCGCTTTTCCACATTTTTTAATGGTAACGCTATATATCGAAGCAATGCTACTCTTACTAATAAAATTACTCGTTCTAAAAAACAAGTTTACTTAAAACCGAAACATTTTGTTACTGCTGCTATGGCTAATTGATATTTCTGTTTTTTTACCGATTATTAGTAAAAATTAAAAGCATCTGTTATAACTGAGACAGAAAAATACCAGTTATTCAGAACTAAAATACCGGTATCTGTTTCAAACGGTCGGTTTTTTCAATTCCTATCCTACAGGTGAATGCAACTCACAGACTGACAGCTCGCGAGTAGTGGTCATCTGTGGGCAGCAGTTCCTGCAACGTGGGGCACATGTGTGCGGAGCGAGACGAACCAGCTGGCGGGCAAACAGCCGCCCGCTGCGGCCGCGCCTCCCAAACAAACGCTGTGTGCCGCGGAGACAGCTCCCGGATGCGGATTTTCCCCAGCGCGGCCCGCGGAAAGCCACGTCGCCAGAGGGTTAGCCGCTTTGTATAGACGCAGTGGCATCGTGATCCGCCAGTTATCGCCAGAGCTTGTTTTAGCGTTTACGAACCGCGTGAAGTAAGCCAGATTCCGCTAACAATGCGAAATGTTGTGGTCAACACACTAGTCGCCAAGGCCTGTTACACACGGGTGCTTTATGCGCAAGCCTTCTCCTCTCTTTAGATTTGAGCGTTGGCTTACAAACGCAAACAGCTCTCGATGTTCTGCATGTGCATCCCCAGAATTGCTCTAAGTAGTCCTTGCATAGTGTCAAACCTTGCTAAAGTTTACCGACGTTGATGGTACTTCTGTATATTTGTGCACAGTGGATACCTCTTTGCTTAGTGTACGTAGGACTCAGGTCTCGAGTAAAGGTTTTTTTTTCCTGTTTCGACCATTCGTTTGAATATTGTAACGTTCTCCCCATTTTCTTCCTTGCGTTATCTCGCTGAGAACTGTCTGTACCTCACGAGGCATTACGTAACGTGGATCAGGCAGTTGTTTTTGTGCTCGGATCCCAGATTCTAATCAAGAGGCTGAAATGTTGCGCACACTGCATGTCAGCGAATATTGTAAATCAGGTTGTAAACGTAGTCTTCCTTCGGGTTTCCGGCATTCCGAAGCATAAAGTTCGAAAACTGCTTGTGAAAAGAAATTTATTGCCCCTTTTTGGCCAGCAAGGAGAGGTGAGGTGACAGAATACTGTTTCTGTTCGCAGACTCTACGTATGCCAATGTTTGAGGTTAAATTCGAATCCTCTTTCCACCTAAGACCTAAACTATTTTACAGTACTAAAATTTTTGTGAGGATCTTTGTATACGACAATCAGTATTCCAAAAAATAGGTTTTGTAAAAAAATGTTCAAATGTGTGTGAAATCTTACGGGACTTAACTGCTAAGGTCATCAGTCCCTAAGCTTACGCACTACTTAACCTAAATTATCCTAAGGACAAACACACACACACCCATGCCCGAGGGAGGACTGGAACCTCCGCCGGGATCAGCCGCACAGTCCATGACTGCAGCGCCCTAGACCGCTCCGCTAATCCCGCGCTGCTACGTTTTGTAAAAAGGATATTTTTTTCTGTTTTGCGCCGTTCTGGCGCTTCTATCATTGGACCTAGCTCTACAACAATATTATGAAATTAACTAAACAAACACTGTTTTTTGCCTTGTTTCACAGATTTTATTATTGTTATTGCACAACCTAGGTTTCGATTTACAAGCCTATGTTCAACTGCATTACTGATTCCAAAGTTGATAAAGCAAAGATAAACGTGATGTTAAAGTAGATATAGTCATCTCAACTTCTTAATGTATCGATCTTTGGCTTAATGTAAAATTACTTCAATGACCATTTTTGACCAATTCCATATGGAATTACACAATGTGTAATATGTACTTTGTCAAAAATGGTCATTGAAGTAATTTTACATTAAGTTAAGGTTCGATACACTAAGAAGTTTACGAGACAATCTTTGCCTCAACATTATGTTTATCCGTGCATTACCATCTTTGAAATCAGTAATGTACTTGAAAATAGGCTTATAACCTGAAACCTAGGTTGTACAGTAACAATAATAAAATCTCATCAAGACCCCACAGTTGATTCAATTAAAACGATATTATCAAATCTTTGTATAAATAGTTCTGCATCCTCTTTTAGTTCAGTTGCTACGTTTTTATTTCCCAGGGCCCTCGTTGTTATTGTTTAACGATTTAGAGGCCTTTCTTCTGTTGTAATCGCCTTTTTTACGGTCTTGTAAATTTTCCTCACCTCGTCGTTCTGCACTTCTGTCTTTTTCTGTGCTCAACTGTTTGTCGAGGTATCCTTTCCTTAATTTAAAGAGGTTTCTGTATTTCCTATTACGTATATCTTCATCTCTCTGATAGATTAAAATGTTAATTCTGTTACCTAGGACTTTGAAATATCGTATCACTCTCCGCGCGCAATCTTCGTTATAAACAGTTCCTGTTTCTGACCTTGTATCATTTTCTTTTAGTGCGGTTTGCAAGCTATTCTCTCTTCTTCCCTACAGCACCACTATACTCATTTTTTTTTCTTGACAATACGTTTGGTTCTATTTCCTGTACTTCCATCAGCGGACTTCGAATTCCAAAAGGCATATAAGAGGACATGGTGAAAAGTAATGCCTCCCAATTTTTTATTCTGTTCTCAGTTTCGGTTGAGGTATCATATGTCATGCATATTAGTCGGTCAGCTTTCCCGCTGCGCTGACACAAGTTGCAACCCTGTGCCGCTAGAGGGTTCCGAATGGTAGCGTGTAACATGGCAGTGTGTAACGGAGTTATGTCGGTGCGTGACAAACAGCTTACTGTAATCGAGTTTGTAACTGCGGAAAACGTACCTCGAATTGAAGTCGATAGAAGCATGAGAGCTGTGTACGTTGATGAGTGTATCTACATCAGTAATGTGGGACCCTGCGTTGTTCGTGCTCATAATGAAGGACGGCGGTGCTAGCCTCAACGTGCGTGGCAGAGCTCGGAGTGGACGACTGCTTACGGCAACCGACGAGACGATGAACTCATCAGAGTGTTCTGGAATGTTCAAGGTATGGTGCGTATGGAATTAATGCCTGAAGGCACCACCATAATCTCTGCAAGGTACTGCGAAAAACCGACGCTTAATTCGTCCACACATGGATCACCCTCTTCTTCATCATCACAATGCTAGACCAAACCCGAGCGCTGCGACATCTGCAACAATTCGACGCGTCGAGGTCATTGTCATCAATCATTCTCCGCACAGTCCCGACGTGACCCCAACCGATTTTCATCTATTTCCAAAACTTCGGTCGTGGTTCAGTCAACAAAGTCAGACCTCCAGCTGTGACGGTATCTCTCGTCGGGAGAATTGGGTTCGCCGCTAAGGTGACTATGTTGAGAAATAAATATGTAGGCATGAGGAATAATGATGTAGAATGTTAGTTGTGTTTGTTTAATTTAAAAAGCTTTAAGATTGTTCGCATAAGCCATTCGAAAGCATTACTTTTCAGCACGCCCTCGTAGGATAACACAAAATTTATCAAAAATAAATAATCTTCGAGCGTGCGAAATCGTGACATTGCAAGACACGAGTCTAAATTTTTACTTCTGTCACTTGGCCTGAAGATAAGAGACAAATTTCCTTGTTCTTAAAATGAGCTTATGCGGAGGCTATTAAGTTTAAAGAATAAGAGGTAGTATCGTTTATTAATTAATTAATGGGTATGATTACGGAATTCTGACACTTTATTTCCGACGGTTCCTAGCTACATTCAGGCTGTCCTCAGATACCTGTAGCACGAAAGGATACAGATGTGGGGCTGATACAGAGTTGTGACGTGAATGGAAGCCGAGTCTGACTGTGGTAGAAACGTTTAGTACGCCGATACGAAGTCAGTGATATATTAAAACAGTGTACGTAACCAAGACTCGAATACTTGTCAGGGCCGTGCATACATCTCTCTGTCCGACACAGATCTTTCTCTTGTAACCGTGTATTTCCTGTTATCCTTAATTCCTTGAAGGCTTTCTCGCTATACTGTAGAGTGGTAGGAAAGTTTTCCTGGAGAATGACCCGAATGCATCGTGGAGTTGATTTCACTTAACAAGTGATACGCTTTCTTGATGGTTCGTTTGGAAGAGTACTGCGGGCGAAAGGCAGTAGCAGTAGTAGTTGTTTCTAGTTCCACCGGGCACACAGTTTTGTTCTGTGGATAGTGGTTGGTCGTGAGGAATATGTTAGAGGGTTGCAAGTTAAAGAACATAAAACACCATGGCCTTACTGAATGCGCCCCCAGCGTTGTGACTTTCGTCCCCCGTAGCTTGCCGCACGGAAAGTATAGTATGCTTTTCTGAACAGATGGAACTGTTCGCTTGCAACAGTGAAGCGCTAGTTACAACGTACGATGACTTCCAAGGGCGCCTGAGGCAAATGGAGAGCTGTCGAAGCGAAGAGCTCACACGATTTCGTGTTTTACGACAGCGACGAGTTTCTACGAATAGCTCTACATAAGACTTTCAAAAGTGACGCAGTGAGTAAGTGATTATGCAGAAGCATGACTTGCAGGATCAAGTGAGGGAGTTTACGAGTCGAAGGACTGTATCTATCGATCACATATATCAGATAACAAATGCTAATCGTGGTTTAAAAGGCCGCGCGGGATTAGCCGAGCGGTCGAGGGCGCTGCAGTCATGGACTGTGCGGCTGATCCCGGCGGAGGTTCGATTCCTCCCTCGGGCATGGGTGTGTGTGTTTGTCCTTAGGGTAATTTAAGTTAAGTAGTGTGTGAGCTTAGGGACTGATGACCTTAGCAGTTAAGTCCCATAAGATTTCACACACATTTGAACATTTTTTGTAGTTTACAAAACAGTTTTGGGTAACTGTGTCTAGTGCATTGTTCAACGCAAGATAGAGTAATAACGTTGGGGGCTGAAAATACTGAAAAATGTTCTAATGACGGACAACTATCTGCTAGAGACGGGATGCCTGAAACTTGTGAAACAGTTGAAAGACATGGTGTTGTCACTGAAGACCATGACATTTCTCAAGCATGAAACGTTTGTTTGCTGAGTTATTGCTGTATATAGTGTGAATGCGAAATTCATCTACAAAATTTCAGAGGTTTTTCGGGAATATTTTCTGAATATTTAGGCCTAAGGGACCTTTGGTGTCTGGTGGCTCGTTACAGAGTACAGTAATCGCATTTTTTTAATTTGGTACATTCATTTATTTTCATATCTGTTTTGTATTGAAAGTATCTCCACAACAGTGCAAAAGTCAGTGGTGTGTGCTGTACGACTTGTTTGCAAACAAACTTGTTCCTTTCACTCACAGTAGTTGCTGTTCGCAACAGTAATGCCAAGTGTGCATTCGGTACTGCTCAGGTCTGTCTCGGTTTTGTTTTTCCAGCAGTATTAGTTGTATGTTAACAGGCATACGGTATGGAGACTTCATTGCTGCAAGAGTTGGTCAGTATCGACCCCGTGTATTGGGTCACTGAATTCAATGCAACCAAGAGCTGCACAATGACGCTGTGTTGAGTTGGCCCCGCAGGAAAGGTAACCACATCTGCATCGCGTGCGAGAAACCAGCGATTACATATTACAAACATTTTTCATTGTTGTGAAGGTTTTTAAAAGAAACAAAGGTAGTTGAGGCGAGAAGATGAATAAATCGCGATTACCTTACTCCTCTGTCAGAAGCCTCCGGAGATCTCGTGTCCCTTGTACCAATATATCCCGTAAATTGTCAGAAATTTTATCGGTGGGATTCGCGTCGACCCTGTATAACTTTATCCTTGGGTAATATCTCTATTGTCTTAAGATGTTCCTGTTTGGTATACGTCTGCGTCTTTCCTGAAGGAGGAGAAAAATATCGAGTGTGACTTGTTTAGTTACTGCTGGGTTTTCGGTTTGCGAATGGAATCTCTCTCTCTCTCTCTCTCTCTATCTCTCTCTCACACACACACACACACACACACACACACACACACACAAACACGCGCGCGCGCGCACTGCGAAGCAAATCACGCCACAGCCTGCCAGCAGCGAACATGCTAATTTTGCGTCGCCTGCGAGTGGACTGGAGGAGGCATTGTTATTCTAACTGATGCATGTAGGCAAGATTCAAATGGCTCTAAGCACTATAGGACTTAACATCTTAGGTCATACTCAGTCCCCTAGACTTTGAGATACTTAAACCTAACTAAACTAAACTAAGGACACCACACGGCCGGCCGGAGTGGCCGTGCGGTTCTAGGCGCTACAGTCTGGAGCCGAGCGACCGCTACGGTCGCAGGTTCGAATCCTGCCTCGGGCATGGATGTGTGTGATGTCCTTAGGTTAGTTAGGTTTAATTAGTTCTAAGTTCTAGGCGACTGATGACCTCAGAAGTTAAGTCGCATAGTGCTCAGAGCCATTTGACACCACACACATC
The DNA here is from genome assembly GCF_021461385.2 of Schistocerca piceifrons. Classification (NCBI taxonomy): domain Eukaryota; kingdom Metazoa; phylum Arthropoda; class Insecta; order Orthoptera; family Acrididae; genus Schistocerca; species Schistocerca piceifrons. The sequence goes on from NC_060142.1 coordinate 429,088,470, forward strand.
CATGCCCGAGGGAGGATTCGAATCTGCGACCGTAGCACCAGCGCGGCTCCGGACTGAAGCGCCTAGAACCGCTCGGCCACAACGGCATATTCTGAGGAAACTCTCGAATATCACAACAAGCATCGTAATTTGAATCGGACATTTTACCATCAAACGACTTGGCGCAGACCTTCCACCGTGTGACAGCTTCGGCCTGCGGGGTAGCCGTAGCAGCAGTCACGTGCGCAGGCACGCAAACTCACGGTGAAAGTTGGTCGGTGTGACAAGGGCTTTAATGATGACGCCGATGTCATTGTGAAATTTGATCCTCGAGATTGAAACAAAATGCAGCAAATACTTTCTGTGCACACGTATTGTGGCACGCGCAGAATCCTGCGGACGCAGGTAATGGCGTTATCCCTTCTTCGCCTCGTTGAGTCGACGTAATTTACGTATGGGAAAGCAGCGGTGTCACGGCGCAAGGTTGTGTGAGCATGCCCGGGGAGACCGTGAACGGCGCCTCGGAGCGCGCCCCTGCGGACTAGCGTGCCTGGCGCGTCGCTCACTCTCGCCGCGCAGGTAGCAGCCGCGTCGCTGGGCGTAGGAACTTTCTCCGTTGCGACCACTTTCGCTGGAGAAACCCCGCCAGCGGCCGCGGTCGCGTCATCCTGCCCGCTTCCTCACGGCCGGCGCGGTTCCGGCGACCAGTCCCGCCGCCGCGTCACGGGTCACCGCGGTGATTCGCCGGACCGGTGAAGGAACGTGCGCGCCGAGGCTGCCAGTAAATCCACCACTGTAAACAAAGCTGTGCGGCTTGTTTTGCTCGCTCCTCGGTGGTGGTACTACACAGGGATGGGATAAACAGCTACTTTCCGACAATAGTGATATCTACATCTACATGGATACTCTGCAGATCACATTTAAGTGCCTGGCAGAGGGTTCATCGAACCACCTTCACAATTCTCTATTATTCCAATCTCGTATAGGGCGCGGGAAGAATGAACACATATATCTTTCCGTACGAGTTCTGATTTCCCTTATTTTATCTTGGTAATCGTTCCTCCATATGTAAGTCGGTGTCAACAAAATATTTTCGCATTCGGAGGACAAAGTTGGTGATTGGAATTTTGTGAGGAGATTCCATCGCAACGAAAAACGCCTTTCTTTTAATGATGTCCATCCCAAATCCTGTATCATTTCTGTGACTCTCTTTCCCGCATTTCTCAATAATACAAAACGTGCTGCCCTTCTTTGAACTTTTTCGGTGTACTCTGTCAGTCCTATCTGGTAAGGGTCCCACACCGCGCAACAGTATTCTAAAAGAGGACGGCCAAGCATAGTGTAGGCAGTCTCCTTAGTAAGTCTGTTACATTTTCTAAATGTGCTGCGAATAAAATGCAGCTTTTGGTTAGCCTTCCCCACAACATTTTCTGTGTGTTCCTTCCAATTTAAATTGTTCCTAGTTGCAATACCTAGGCATTTAGTTGAATTTACGGCTTTTGGATTAGACTGATTTATCGTGTAACCGAAGTTCAACGCGTTCCTTTTAGCACTCATGTGGATGACCTCACACTTTTCGTTATTTAAGGTCAACTGCCACTTTTCGCACCATTCCGATATTTCTTCTAAATCGTTTTGCAGTTTCTTTTGATCTTTTCATGACTTTATTAGTCGATAAACGACAGCGTCATCTGCAAACAACCGAAGACGACTGCTCAAATTGTCTTCCAAATTGTTTATATAGATAAGGAACAGCAGAGGGCCTATAACACTACCTTGGGGAACGCCAGAAATCACTTCTGTTCTTGAAAATAGAAGTAAAAAACTTCAAAATGCCACAAGCGCTTTAGCAGAGCATTTGTTCACATTGCCGGTTTCGGTAAAACTATATTTCCATCTTCGGATCTGAAAAAGCATAGACCGAGTAACCACAAGAACTGGTGTGAGGCATCTACGTAACATTTTAATCGTAGTGTGATTCCATAACGTACCTTATGCACTACACTTTGAAGCATGTCGTCCGTGTGTCGCATAATAAGTAGTTCCAAGAACATGCACCGCTTAGTGTATCGGCTTGTCAAAAATGTATAAAAATTCATACACAGTGCATCCAATATAAATGCTGGTATTCATTTATAGCCGCATACAGACTGAGATTGGCCAGTAAACATGGTCCGTGTTGCTGTCAGCCACCAGGAGGCACCACAACGGTAACAAACTGCAGTAGACCATTTTGTATAAAGCCTAGACCCAAATAAAAATCCACATACATATTTATAATGGAATTGTACACAGAACGATCAAAGGACAAAAATTTTATATTATAAGAAGCAACTTCTTAAAGCTTTTTTGTTATAAAATATTTAACTTTCTAATTCTTTGTTATCCGTGATAGAAAGTGCTGCGTATCCATAATTGTCATTTAGTATGTCTTAAAGAAGCAAGACAATTTCTGTGCCGGTTCTGTGGCCGAGCGGTTCTAGGCGCTTCAGTCCGGAACCGCGCTGCTGCTACGGTTGCAGGTTCGAATCCTGCCTCGGGCATGGGTGTGTGTGATGTCCTTAGGTTAGTTAGGTTTAAGTAGTTCTAAGTCTAGGGGACTGATGACCTCAGATGTTAAGTCCCATAGTGCTCGGAACCACTTTTTGAACAATTTCTGTTAATGTAACTGGTATTTTTAGTTGTGATTTGCCACCGTTTTAGATCACATTTTATGAAATTGCAGCTTGTACCCTTCCACACTCCACCAACGTTAAAAGTTCCTACTGTTATATACCACAGGACCTGTTTCATAGTGATTACTCGCTAGTTACAAAAAGTAGACACTGCCAAGTATATCTGATAACAGTTATATCTGCCCAGGTCAATTGTGTCGATGTAACGAAAGTTCTCGCCTGAAATGGCTATTACTTGTCAGGACATAATAGTAGCGTTTCCAGTGAACCAACTGACAAAAAGTTACGTTAGCTGACATTGTTAATACCTGCAACGGTTCTTGCTCAGTTGTTATATGATACGCTTTAGTCCGTTACCATGAGGCTGTTACGGCCGCAGGTTCGAATCCTGCCTTGGGCATGGATGTGGGTGATGTCCTTAGGTTAGTTAGGTTTAAGTAGTTCTCAGTCTAGGGTACTAATGGCCTTAAATGTTAAGTCCCATATTGCTTATAGCCAATTGAACCATTTTGTTATATGATAAATAAGAGATGCTTGAGAAATAGACACGCTTTTGCACAGAGAAAATTTCTTGCCAACAAAACAGTCTGTGGTAACTATGGTCTGCATTTCGTCTTCCTTTGGCTGTAAATTTTGCACTAATAAAATAAAACAAGTGTGAAAATATTAATGCTGCGCTATTGAGATTCCTAACATAAACTGCCACACAGTGGAGTATGATTTCGCGTTAAAATATAGGGTCCAACGCTTTTTTATGCTCACAGATGTCTGAACTTCATTTTCAGCCACTCGATACAGTTACACTTTAAAATATCGTTGATGAGAGAACTGGAGAATTTGTCACTGTTGCTTGAGACCATTTTCGTCGCAATAAAGGTTAGTTTCTAAGTTTGTGAATTCGCTAAAGTGAGATTGTTTATCGCAAGTGTGAAGACCGTCCCACTCAACTGCTTTCATTACCGGAAACATTAGCAGTTGCACAGTGTGAATAATATTACTGGACATTAGTAACAGTTAATTTCAAGTTCTGTGCTATGGCCATCGATGGCCCAATCTGGCCCCACCAACCGCCGTGTCACACACTGCCAGTAGCGCCGTTGGATGCAGTATGGAGGCGCATGTGGTCAGCACACCGCTTCTTGACCTTGGGACCGCTATTGTTCGGTCAGGTAGTTCCTAAGAACACCGCGTTTCATTCCTCCCACCAAGGAAAGATCCCTGGCACCACCTGCCGGCCGGGGTGGCCGAGCGGTTCTAGGCGCTACAGTCTGGAACCGCGCGACCGCTACGTCGCAGGTTCGAATCCTGCCTCGGGCATGGATGTGTGTGATGTCCTTAGGTTGGTTAGGTTTAAGTAGTTCTAAGTTCTAGGGGACTGATGACCACAGCTGTCCCATAGTGCTCAGAGCCATTTGAACCATTTGAACTAAGGGCGGGCAAGAAATCACGTAACTGTTACAAATCACAAGTGACTGAGAAGTCACAGTTTCGTAAAAACATGTCATCGCTATCTGGCTGTTCTTTCAGTCACAACTTGACCCCACACCATCTGTTTTATGGCATTCGTAGTATCATGGTAGTCACAGAGTATGAAACGTGTGATGTTAGACGTTGCATGAGCAACTGTAAGAATAGTTTAGCTGGATACCTTAAGTAGCGAAACGGTTTATCAATATTTTCGTAGTGGAACCACTTCCAGTAAAAGTATGACGTATGGTTTTGTAAAACTGCACGGGATTGGTTGTAGTGAGTATTTGCTTTTGCAGGTAAATAAAGTCATACAGGGCAATAAATGAGTGGGTATTATCTTTTTGGAGTAGTTCCAGAGATCTGCTGAAGGAAGTCTGTTGTTTTGCTGTCAGCAACATTACACAGTGACGCCTCTCATTCATAAGCTATATCGCTTCAACATATAAACGTAAACAATCATATACTGAGTATGAAACAGTCATTGTCACCCTAGATAAGCGAGACCTTTCTGATAATGCGTCAGGTTTCCTACCCATATGTCACCCATTGTGGTCATGCATTCATTGTGCCTTCGGCGACAACAGTTCGGGTGTTTTTCCAGCAGAATGTCATTCCCGACGAACATTATGCCCGACACTAGGAGAGGCAGTGCAAAGTGGAGGTGTTCTGAACAGGAATAATCCCATCCGGGAAGTAGTGATGGCCAATGTCTTAGATTTCACTGACAGTTACTTTCCATCCCGCTGGCACCGAGGCGTATTAGGCTCAGAATATCCTTGCCTTCTACGCAGTACGGGCGGGGAGCTTCTCCGACGCCAACATGTTTGGCTGTCGCCGACTGGTCGTGTTTAGCTTACAGCCGTTCGGCAACTGGTCATTGATCTTTCTCCTACAGTCAGCAGGAGATAAATAGTATCTCGGAGTGATGCAACATGGCCGGCAGTAAGGCAGGAAGACATCGGAAGCGTCTTCGATTCGATGTCGTGACGATGTAACTGTTCTCTCAGCTCATGGAGGTAACAAAGAATACTGATTGTGTGGCAGTGATTCAGACGTACTGAACTCAAAAGTTAATATTTATCTTGGATCAGTATTCGTCATTTATTGTGTCAATATTGATCTTTCGTGATTTTTGTTTTACAGTGTTGAAATGTTGATGCCCACAACCGTATATTTTCTATGTATACCAACTGAAAACAGTATTTTATCCGATGCAGAATGCTTGTTAACTTACATTATGGGATGTGTAAAACTGAAAAGGTGGTAGTCGCTATCAAATCGATGCTGTATGCTCTCCATCGTAGCTTCTCCTATTCGGCACGCTTAGCTCAACAGTATGAGTGAAGTCTCCTGTCGTCTTGAAGGAGCAAAATAATGGTTATCGGACGCCGGCGTCCAATTATAGACATGGCTACAACACTATGGTACGCGGCGTTGATGGTTCGTCGTTCGTGAGGACAATCAACGTATACAGTGTTCTTGATTAGAGAGCGGCGTTATCCCTCGATTCTAGGCTTTCGCTTTGTGCTTGAAATATCTTTGCGTGTACTCGGAAGTACGAACAGGCCTTACACAAACGGCTGTTCTGTTAAAGCACAATTCAATTTGTTTCTTGCAGACCTTTAAGTGCTGAAATTTAGTGGCTAGCATTCGAATTCTTGCGATTTCTAACACTGATTTTACGAAGTTGCTTGAACAAGTTGATAAATTTACTTATCTGGGTAGTAATATTACCAGGGATGGAAGGAGCAAGGCAGAAGTGAGAAGTAGAATAGCTCAAGCAAAGGCTGCTTTTAACAAGAAGAAAAACATATTAACATCTAAGAGCATCAGCCTTGAAATCAGGAAAAGATTTTTGAAATCTTGTGTGTGGTGTGTGGCATGCTATGGGTGTGAAACATGGACACTCGGGACAGAGGAAGACCAGAAGCTAAATTCTTTTGAAATGTGGTGCTATAGACGCATGCTCAAAATAAAATGGATCGACAAGGTCACAAACGAAGTGGTTCAGGAAAGAGCAGGTGTGAAGAGAAGCTTCTGGAGTTTCATTGTTAAAAGAAGAGTACAATTTACAGGCCATCTATTAAGACATAAAGGACTCCTGAACACAATCATAGAGGGATATGTCGAGGGAAAAAGACCAAGAGGAAGACCACGACTGAGGCACATGGATCAAATCGTGAAAGATGTAGGATGTAACACCTATAAAGAAATGAAGAGAAAAGCTGAAAGACGCACAGAATGGAGACAAGCTGTCATTGTAGCTGTTGCAAACCAATCCTTGGATTGACCACTACAGAAGAAGAGAAGACAAGGCGATCGGAAAAACTAAGGGTGTTTCAGTGCGGGCTGTGCTGTGCATTTCCGAGTTTTTTAGCATTGAAGTTAGCCAACCGGGTCATCGCGCACGCAAACTAGAGCAGCCTGACAGAGACACTATCCCCATCGTGTTCATCGTTTGGTTTCCTCAAACCAAAGTGACCTAGCTTTTGATTACGTAGCTTCAATTTGTCGCTTCTAAAGGCATATTTTAACTGGTAACTAGCATTTGGGCCGGCCGGAGTGGGCGAGCGGTTCTAGGCGCTACAGTCTGGAACCGCGTGACCGTTACGGTCACAGGTTCGAATCCTGCCTCGGGCATGGATGTGTGTGATGTCCTTAGGTTAGTTAGGTTTAAGTAGTTCTAAGTTCTAGGGGACTGATGACCTCAGAGGTTAAGTCCCATAGTGCTCAGAGCCATTTGAACCATTTTTTTGAACTAGCATTTGAACGAGTGGTAACTCACCGACCCACAGATGTCTATGTATTACTGCAGTTTAGCGCGTGCAAGTGCATGGATTTGCACGCGCTTTGACCTGATTTGATAACGTCAATGCTAAATAACTCAGAAACGGCACAACATATCGTATTTTTTCTTAACAAATATTTCTCAGTGCAACCTCACATGCGCCACCCTAACGAACTTTTTCTGATCTTCCTATATAGTGGACGTCAGTTACGAAGAGTACGCAAGTTTTAATCCTAGTTCAATTTCACTAATTGTTACTAGGCATATAAATTGATATTTCTGCTTTCTCTCCGACCTTATCTTCAATATCATTTATCGACTTGAAACGTAGAAAAAGTCCCACTTCTGTATTGGACACGCTCAAAGACCGGCAAGAACTTGTAATGACAGCTGTGAAGCAAAACGAGTTACTTTGTGACACTGAAGGCATGCAAACATTAATGCCAATCGGGCTGAGTTATTGTGTAAATGTCCGCCTGCTTAGCTGGGTGGTAACGTGCTGGCCTCCCATGCAAGCGGGCCCGGGTTCGATTCCCGGCCGGGTTGGAGATTTTCTCCGCTCGGGGACCGGTTGTTGTGTTGTCCTCATCATCATTTCATCATCACCGACGCGCAAGTCGCCCAATGTGGCGTCGAATGAAATAAGTTCATTTCATTTCATTGTGTAAATGACCATGTAGGAATACTATGCTAGTCAGAGGAGGCAAAGTATAGAACTGTTCGGCCCGCGACGGTGTTTGTTTTATTTAACTTTATAAGCAGATGCTCTTCCTGTTGTCACAGTCGTCGGTTAAACGTGAGAGTAGGAGTCTTGTGCACCGTCTGTGAATTGTAAGTACTTCTATGTGTTACCGGCTTTTAACCGTTTGCGTAACTGTTTTATGAATCGTAGATTTGGCAGTAGCACAGTATTTACCTGAAAGGGCGTGGAAAACCGCTTAAAACTACGCTCAGACTGATCGGTGTACTAGACCAACGATCGTTAATCCGCGGCATAGTTAATCCGCTGCATGGATTCGATGCGGGTCTGGCTCACTTACAGAGACGATGAGGTGGGGAAATTCGGCAGGGGTCGCACTTTGTTCGTATGTACTACTTTATCGTAAAGGCCCGTCAAAATTTATTTTCACGTGTTTTTAATCATATTTACGTACCAGCTTGTCAATGGTCAACGTTGAAGAATGGCTTAGAAACAAGTTTCTTTGGCTCCACGCCTGCAGTAAGCTTGTGCTTGGTTATCATACTGTTTGTGTGTCGTGTAAACGTGTCTGGTTCACAGTGGCGCTTTCATAGTAGTGTTTAAAAAACCGTGTTATTTTTTCTCATCGGATTCTAACACTCCTCTTAAATACACGTCCCATAAACAATGACTACATGAAACTTCATAACAAAGTGCTTGGATTCACAACTTAAATAATGAGTTAAATTTCCATTTCTGCATCTGCATCTACATAAGTGCTCTGCAGGCCACTGTACAGTGCATAGCAAGTGGTACTTCGTGCCAGTATTAGCGAGGCATGATACGAGACATAGATCAGGAGGTGCTAGTGGTACAGAAGCGAGTAAAATTTAATGCGAAAACAGTGAGGACATGGTCAGAATCAGAGGAAAAATATGGTATTCAACAGGATGATGCAGTGTACTAACATGATTTTTAAAGTTGTGCGTTAGTTATAATTCTTGTACACCAATCAAGTAGCAGTATTGCCAAGCCACGATTTTTTTTAATTCTCTGACTTGCATATTTCATGTTTTTGATTCAAAGAGGACTTTTTGTCTGAAGCGGCAGAATATTGGCACCTGGTGTATCATCCTGTATCGCTGAAATGCATTCGCATCCTCATCGGACTTCCTCCTCCTGTGTTAAAGCCCCGTCCATTACAATGGGACAGTGAATCTAACTTTACTTTCGACCCACCCCTACCCCGGAAAAAAATCTTAGAAAATGGCAAAGTGATCGTTCAGAAAACTAATCGCGATGTCTAAAATTCTGAACTTGCTTTGACAGTAAATAGCATCTATTTTCTGACAGTATGCCCTACTTAATAGTAGTCAATGTGTAATTAAAACTAATTTACATGCTAGGTAACCCAGAGTAAACTGAACTGAGTTGAATACTTATCCATATGCCTAAAGTAAAGATGAGGCAGGTATGGCAAGCGTGATTCCTCAGTGCCTTTTTTAATGCAATACACATTACGAAAAGTCAAACCACGATCCTCGTCAGTACGTTACCGTGTAGAGAATAACGCTGTCCGTGCTGGTGAGACGAACGAAGAGAGAAGGTGAAATCCGGCAGCGAGACCGCTGTACTTAAGTGACTGCCGAGGTTAAAAGTACTGCACGACGGTCAGATCACCGTCTAGAGTGTTACTGCCCACACACCGTTACGCACCGTAGAAAGATTTGAAATTCAACGCAGAACATGGGCCTAAACTTCGGTAACCCTTCCTCCCGTTGCTATCCACCACAGGGCTACTTGCTGGCCACGGTCGTAGCATTCATTAACAATTTTGGTTGCGGGAGTGGGTTACCCGTGAATGGCATATTCATTTGTGGAAAACGACCGCTGCTTTTGGCGGGAGGGTGTGATGCAGCCGAAGTAAGAATCGACATAGTAGAACTCATTTCCCCTTTCATAATCATCATTAGACGCGTATATTATCCCATACTTAGGATGACTGTAAATAACTCCTGTACAAAACGAGCAATAACACTCCATTTAACTACCTGGAGCATTTATCATATTGAACTGAAATACACTCCAAAAATTTTCTGGTGGTGTTTGCCTGTTCTTTCCGTGCCACTACTAGTGTATCAGCTGGATGGTTGCATGAAATAACCAATTGCCTACTGGTTGAGAATAGTTTAAGTTGTGTTCTGTGCCTCTCCGTTTCGTCGACGTGGACTAGTGTCCACTTACCGCTGCGTGTTAATTTTGCGCGGTTTTGAACAGCATGTTGATGAATGGCATCATTCTATTGGAGAATGACGTGTGCCCATGTGTTGCCAAGGGTATTTCGACTGCGCTGCAGTCTTTAGGAAACTCTTAGACATTCTTCATGCAGTCCCGGTCTCTCCACGATTTGGTTCAGACGAGGAGGTGCACGCCTGAGTACAATCGTGTTTTCTGTATGCAGTCGCAAACAATTTTGCTTGAAGGTATTGACCGTGTTGTCTCACAGTGGGATAAATGTGTTAACTTTTATGGTGATTACTTTTGAAATAATAGTTAATTTAATTTTTTTTTACATCTGTCTCGTTTTCATTTGGCTGGCTCTTATAGAAACAACATTATTCTCAACGCGCCTACGAAATAGAAAGATAGCAGGACAGGACAGTGTGACACACTTTCACATGACGACCAGACTCAATACATCGACTTCGATTTAAATCGTCACATTACCTCTAGAGCGAAGCTCTAATGCTGTCACCCAGGGAATAGGTCTTTTGAAGTTAAAATGGATGAAATATGTCCACGTCAAACAAAACGATGAATCTCGAACAAAATTATCTCATCCATGCTAAGCAGTAAAGATTCCAACCAGCATGGGTTCCGGAAACAGCGGTCGTGCGAAACCAAGCTCGCACTTTCCTCGCACGATATCCTGAAAGCCGTGGTAATGCGAATTCAAGCTCGATTTTTTCTCACATTTGATCCTAAAAGCCGTGGATCGAAGCAATCAAGTACATGCAGCATTTCTTGATTTTTCGAAAATAGTGTGACTCAGTAGGACACCAACGTTTATAAACGAAAGCACGTTTATGTAGGGTATCAAACACAATTTTTGTCTCGGTTGAGAATTTCTCGGTAGCGAGGAAGCATCATGTTATCTTGGATGGAGAGTCATTGACAGAAGTAGAAGTAACTTCAGGCATGATCAGGAAAATTTCGGGAGCCTTGCTGGTAGTATTCTATATTAATGACATGGCAGACAGTATTAATAGTAATGTCAGACTTTTTGCAGATGATGCAGCTATCTGCTATACATTTCTATCTGGAAAAAATTGTACAAATATCTAACCGTATCTTGAAAATATTTCGAGGTAGTGCAGTGATTGGCAACTTGATTTGAATACTTAGAAAAGTAAAAATGCATAGAAACGATGTTCTATGACAACGATATCAGTGAATTACAATTGGAATCTTACAGGTACCTAAATGAACGGTTGACATAAATTCAGTCGTGGGTGAAGGATCTGGAAGACTACGTTTCATTGGTGGGGTACAGGAAAATTCATTCAGATTACAAAGGAGACGGGTTACTAATCATTTGCGTGTCCCATCTTACAATACTGCTCAAGCGTGTGGGGCTAATTGGGGATATTGAACGGATACAAACAGCGCGAACGGTCACAGGTTTGGTTGAATCAAGCGAGAGCGCCACGGAAATGCTAATAAACCTGAGTGGGCAGACGCATGAAGATTGACATCAGCTATTCCCTGAAAGACTACTACCAAAATTTCAGCAGGCAATTTTAAGAGAGAATCTTGCACATATTTTGGCGCTCTCCGTAAAGCTCCCGTAGTAGGGACCGCGAAGATCAGATTAGACTACAACGCACACACAGGTATTTAACCACCCTGTGTACACGTTTGGAAGGGGAAGAGACCCTAATGTGGTACAGCACGGAGTACCGTTTGACATGCTTTCGCAGTGGTTTGCAGACTCTGTAGATGTGGATTTTGATATCAGAAACATGTCTTGAGAGCATAAACGAGACGGCGCCGACACGTAAAGCTCTGTAATGAACGGTTGGCACCGTCGCAGGACAGCTTGGCGGTACGCAGGTACTGCGCTGCGGTGGGTGGTGGGTGTTTGGCAAATTGGACGCGCGGCCGTCCAAGAGAGCGGGCGGTCGTCGACACCGGGCGGGCTGCCTGCAACGCGTGATCCCAGCTGGCTTTCTCCGTCAACAGATCCGTATGGCCGGTGCCTTCTGACGGAAGCGCGTCGCACAACACTACCGTTCCAAGCCACTCTCTTCATTCGACGTGTACATTTACCTATAGACTCCGCAGTACATATCGCGAGGCTAGATCGTACCAAAGTTGTCGATTTCCTTTACTGTTCCATCTGCGTGTTGCGCGAGAGGAAGAAATACTGTCTATATGCCACTGTACGTGCCCTAAACTCTCGTACCTCATTTTCATAATTCCTACGTGACTTTTACGATGGTGGCAGCATAATGGTCGCCAATCTCCTTCGAACACGGATCCTCTAAATACACCGAAGAAGGTTTCGCGAAAACTAACGTCGTCTTCCTTCCAAGTAATGCCATTACGCTTCCAGAGCAGATTTGGTATACTTTATAATGGGCAAAACCAAACTGCTACGATCCTAAGAACAACAGTGTATCCCCTTTCGTACATAATTTATTTTTATAAAAAAAATTGAAAATGTATTCTGATACTACAGAGTTACGCTGCCGATGTCATCATGGCAAAAAGTGAGACAGATGAGAAAATAATATCTTGGAAACCGCTGACGTCCAGCAACCACATTTATGTTTTAATGGAGGGTTAAAATGGCCATCCGATTGCACAATTTTATTGCACGGACATGGTTTTGATACCAACTAAAGGTATCTTCATCAGAATAACTATAACTTATTCTGATGAGAATACCATTAGTCGGATTGGGAACGAGGTCAGTGCAATAAAATCTGTACAGTCGGTTGACTGTTCTTATCCTTCATAAAAAATAGAAAATAAATAGTTTATGAAGAACGTTGCCATACCAGGATCTGACGGGACCTGAGGTCTCATATCTTTTAAACTGTATGCAAGAGATTAACAAAATGAAATTCAAGGAAAAAAATCTCTTCGTACTGAGTTTTGTTTCTTACACAACTCCACTCATGGAATCACATGTTGCAAAATTCACCGTAGAACTCCCTCTGCTGTTAGAAAGAAATGGCAGCATCGTAAACAGGTTATTCTGTTTTACAACTGGTGAGCATAACTGCTCTTTCGGATGAAGTACGATATGTGATACATCAGCCATGCTCTTTCCGCTTTTGAATACATCCACTTTTTTTATTTTTCTGTTTCACAGTAAGAATTTTTAATAGCCAATTTAGATGGATGAATATGACATTCTTTGATCACGTTGAATTTGGAGATCTTACACGCCTTTAATAACAACAATGTTTCAGCAGCATCTTTAAAATCAAAGAAATAGTTTGTATGCTTTGGAACTACGTGAAACGGCCGGCCTTAGCTGACAGGACTTAGTAGAGAAGCACTGCTTGCCACAAAGGCCTTGCACCGTCCAGTAATGAAGAAGGTTTGATACATTTTCTCCATAATTCGACACTTGGGACAAGTCTAGGGACATGCAACGGAGTGCTGAGAACACAGTAGCGACTTTTGACATTGCCATTCTGCGATTCATCGTGGCAGACTCCAGTTTGCAGGCGCTAGTCAGTGCCGGAATGAACACCCTGATCCCGGTCGAAGTCGCAAGTTGCGGGAGATTGCCTTCTGACTTGACTGAAATGTACTGATTTACACTTTGTTCATCTTGTACGATGACATACCTAGAAGTAACCTAACAAGCCCATCATGGTCGTCTGAACATGCTGGGCTTGTCATTACCACGGAAGGTGCAGAGTCCAGTTAATTTTACCCCGCTGCATACGATTCTATTCGTTGTTCATGAAAACAGTTGTGGCAGGCACGTTACGCCTGGGGCCTATAGATGACACCATTTAGTGTCAAAACTAGTAGCATGTGTTAAAAAGAATAAAAGACGTAGATTCAAATACATTATTCAAGTATTTCGTGTCCGGCTGCAGTCCCACTTTCCTTAATGGTTTGCCAGAGACTCAACGAATGAAAAGATCGTCTTGTAAACGCAGTGATGGAAGAAAGGCTAAAGCTATACAGTACAGTAAAATACAATACAATAGAGTACAGGCACGGAGACATTACATCCAGGAGATCGAACATGTGATTATTGAAAATTTGTGCAAGACAAGGAGTCGAACCCAGACTTCTTACTTTTCGATCCAGTCGCCTTAACCAGTAGGTTATCTGAACGCGCCACCAGGTTAGAATCAGACTTTGTAACCAGCTTCCCTCCACTTACTACCGAACGGACACAAGGAATAACACAACCAGAAGAGAGGAAGGCTTAGTTTAACCTCCTGTCGACAAAAGGAACATTGGAGTCGGACTGGAAAGAGCCGTTAAGGAAATCACTTCGCCTTATCCAAAGGAACCATCCCAGCGTTCGCCTTAAGTGATTTAGGTAAACCGTCGGAAAGTTAAATCTGGACGGCCGGCCGGCGATTTGATGCGCCATCGTCCCAAATGTGAGTACAGTGCCTTACCACTGCGTCGCCTCGTTCAGTTGCGCCCCCGACCCCCTCTGCGAGGAACGGATACTCCTGGAAGATCGTGCGATATGTATCAGCTGAATTAATTAAAATACGATATTTGGGCTGAAACCAATGTTGATGCAATAACATGAGTTGGTATCAGTGGAATAACATTCAGAAATGCTGATTCCAATGTAATGAACGTGTCGTGACCAATGGGAATTTATACCAAACCGGGACGTCCGTCTATTCAAATTAGTCTCCTTAACCACTAGACTATCCGAGCAGGCTGCCAGGTATTGAACTTTCATTATCACTGGTATTCTCCACTTATTCTACTGATAACACGTCATGTCATTAGCATCCTCATTGGTTTCGTCCCTTTACCTCCATCATTTTATGCTACTGAAATTAATTAAATTGTTATAAGAACGACTACAGACACGAGAACTGTAGCTAAATTTTATCTCTGTCTCGATTATATCCTCAACGAAAACAGTGCACCGGGAACTGCATAAAAAATCATTTGCAGTGGAACAATCGCTACCAACCTGCCATTAATATGCAGAAGTATCTTAAGTTGTCCAAGGAAAACTCTACTGCTGACCAATATAAACTTCAATATGGTCCAACATGTGGACTGATACACGACACCCGTGATGAATGGAATTAGAGGTAGATGCTAAAAAGTCAGAGATACGGTTCTCCTGTCGCCTCGGGGTATTGAAATAGTTCATCGTGTAACGTGCCTAGGTTGCCGTCACATCGTGTACGCGGCGTTCGTGTGACACTACACTGTAGGATTGGGTAGAAGCACGATATAAGGTCATTCAGTCCGACCGGATCATCAGAGCTTGACAGTGGTAAATCGCTAGTACCTCGATTTGGGGCAAACCACTACAGCCAGAGTAAATTTCTCTGCCAACATCGTCTTGATGACTTTGACTTGAGTCGCAGCCATCTGCTGTCTTGGATTGTAACAGCAGATAGAAGGGCCACAGCGCAGTAAATTACCCGCCACTTCAATGCTCGAGAACAACGGGAACCACGAACGTCCACGTGTGCCTTATGACATGGAATGTGTTCAGAGCACAGAGATGGTGTAGTCCTAGGAACAACTCCATTGAATGCCAACGTGGAGAATTGTGGCCTGATGGAGATAACAGAAGTGAAGTCCGTACAAATCTCATGAGCTACACAATGAGGCCACAGTGTCATCTATTCTGACGTCGGTGAAACCATATTCCAGTCACTTTAATTATCACAATAAAACATTCCAGACCTCTTCATGCCTTTGGTAACTTGGAAAAATCACAGTGCTGTTATTGAGACTATGCAGTTTTGTAATACTAAGCAGCCGGGTTCTATGTATCATTCTAGCTTGGAAAAACAGATGTGATGCCGGAGGATCTTTTCAGATTGTCGTATGATACTGAAAATAGCCGTTTACGGACGGCCAGTGTAGCGATTTCTGACCCTGGACGGCATAAGATTTGCAATACAGACAAGAAACCAGTGATACGCCACTGAATGGAGTGTCTTGCCATACTGCTGCAGTGCGGATGAAGCAGTGTAGTAACCGAGTAATGAGCCTGGCATTCGACAAAGCAGAATCTACTGCGGTTTCATAAAGAAGGAACTTTTCGTGAAACTCAACACAGTAGTTCGTTTTATACCATGAGTCATTTTGCCTGGTGACGAAAGGCGACCATCTTAGTACCAGAAGCGGCCACAAAAATTTCCTGCAAGATAGTTTTAGTTTTATCTGCTTGGCTCAACTTCACGTTGGAAATAAGTTGCGGACAACTGCAGTGCGAGAGAGAAATTCTTGTGTATTGATAGTATGATAAACTGGCAACACTTTAAATTTTATAAATTAACTAGATTACTGGCCGCTGATTCGCTCGTTTTTTGCGTAGTAATCACAAGAAAAATAATTTTATAAGCATATATTAGGTGTACTGAAAAATTAAATTATTAAAGAGCCGTTTCTTTTTCTGTGCAATTCTGACAATGTCGTTGTGATCGTTTAATAGCTTTCTTTGATTTACTTCACTAATTGCAACTCGTTCTAAACTTTTCACGCTAATTAAGGCCATAAAAGCATGGACTTTTCCGAATTTACTTTTGACCAAGTAGGATTATGGTACCTGGGATCGGAGGTTTTTGTTAATCCTGTCTTTTGAGTTCTTGTGGTGATTAGTAGCTTTCAATCCCTAACACATATTTATTTCTAACCGAGAAGTCAAAAACCAATTTTCATAGATGTAGCTCTAAAAATGCTTTATTACTGGTAAGAAAAACTGTCACCCGCTAATTCACCCCCTTAGGTGTTGAGTTTCCAAACAAGCTGAAATACGTGTTCTTTTTATTTCTGACCGAGAAACCCAATACCGATTTTCGTAGTTTTAGCTTCAAAATTGCCTTAGTAGCGACATATCTTCAAGAAAACATTTCATCCTGTACTTCAGATGATGCAAACACAGTCGCCGCCGTTCACTACATGCGATTTGAGGCACATCTTCATGTTATGACAATGTTGCCACTACTTTGTATCCAGCCTTAGTAGATTTCTACTGAAATCCTTTGCCTGTATGCTTCAGTTAACTAGTATAATCTTCGGTAGTACATTAAGACACAAGAAAAGATTCTGAGGTATATTCGCATGTTCAGGGCACACCGACTCCACAGAGTGTTAGTTCAGTGCTTCCCGTCACAGACAGCTTGCTTTGAAAAATTTAGCAAGCAGCTTGTTTCAGACGCTGTTGCAGGGCATTGTAACTTTCCGCAGACGGGCAACAAAGCTGGCCGAGAGCCAAGGGAGGAGTGCAATGAAATCGCTAGCGGAAGTATGGCTGCCAAGAGGGCTGTGAAGCACGTTTGTGGCTCGTGTGGCTTCATTTCGTAACGCTGGATGCCGTTCTTGTTTTATGTATGCGCAGCCGCTCTCCAGCGGACCCCCGACAGCCCTTTTATGCTTTGTTTGCGTCCCCGCCAGCTTCCCGAATTAAAAGCGTAGCATTTAATGGTTGCTCTGAGGGAGCACATAACGGGACGAGTGCAGACAATTCAGCCTCTTTAGAGCTAACAACACACTTTCACGTGGTGCTTTAGCGTGGCCTCTCCTCTGTTTTGTTCCATACCTACTTTCGACGGTATTTGTACTTCCGGAAAGATATTGAAATAGAGAACAGATTGTCAGCGGTGTAATGCTGCATTATTTCCGTCCGCTGGCCTAAGAAATTGTCCACGTATTGTCAGCAGAATAATTACATTCGGTTTGTAGACAAATTCAATCGAAAGATAGGGACATTTCAGCGGACATGTCTCGGCTGATAATGGAAAACTTTTAAAGCAACGTCAGATTGAAATACATCTTTGCATATATTTCCTGTTCTTTTTTCCGCATCTTCTTTTACAGCGAACGTCAACTATGGAAGTTCGACAATAATCGTTGGCGGCCTTTACACGCTAGCGTTTGTGTAGGCAGGGCTGAAAATAGTGCCCTGAGGGTGTTTCGCAGTAGTTAATTTTGAGTCTCAGACGTCAGTTATGTAAGGAAGGTTGTCCTTTCACATGGGACTGTCACAGTAGCTATCCCCCATTTATTATGTAGCTTTGCATCCTGGGCCTTCAACGGGTGTCGAATACGTTCTTTCCATGGCCTGTTTGCTTTATTTCTGCATTCATTGTATTTTTAGGAACTTGGCAATGTCATCGCAACACAGTAGCAGAAGGTATAGTAGGAAACGTTTCTTTTACAGGCATAACTGGATAGAATGATTTATTTGTAATACATAAAAATTTAACTAGAAACTCTTACATGATAACCATAGTGACTATTCGTGTCAAACCGAGACAGTGAAGTAAATGGAAAATTTGACAAATAAAATCCATCCACTGTCTTTTTCATAGCGTTCTTACTTCGCAAATTTTTTTGAAGTAACAGTTTCATCATCGGGTTATTACTTGTTATGTGAAGTCCTTCAGGACGATAACAACACGCCAGAAACACTTATCTGTGGGGTGTATAGAAGTGCTTTCTTAATTGTAATGTGCGAAATTGTGGTGAAATATTCGAGACGATCAAAAAGTAACGGGTCTTTCTGTTTTCCTCAAAGCGCTATTCTCTCGTAATATTTTAAGAACCAGCATCAACATCAACTTTGTCCCCTTCAAAGTAATCCGCCTCAGATGTAATAAACTTGTGCCAGCGCTTTTTCCAAACTTGGAGGCACTTCAGGAACTGGCTTTTCGGTATGGTGTTCAGTTCCTTCAGCGATCCCGTGTCGCCTCCGAATAGAATGAAGTCGCGGGGGTCTGGCAAAGAATCAGTGGCTGAGGCAACATAGCGGTTTTATTTTTTGCCAAAAAATCACGAACGGGCATTGAGGTGTGGGCGGGAGCATTATCGTGATGCAATTCCAAGAGTGGTTTGTCCACAATTCTGGTCGTTTTCTTCGGATTGTCAGGTAGTGTTCCTTGTTGATCGTAAGGTGGTGGTGGTTAGTGTTTAACGTCCCGTCGACAACGAGGTCATTAGAGACGGAGCGCAAGCTCGGGTTAGGGAAGGATTGGGAAGGAAATCGACCGTGCCCTTTGAAAGGAACCATCCCGGCATTTGCCTGAAACGATTTAGGGAAATCACGGAAAACCTAAATCAGGATGGCCAGAGATGGGATTGAACCGTCGTCCTCCCGAATGCGAATCCAGTGTGCTAACCACTGCGCCACCTCGCTCGGTGTACGATCGTAAGGCAAGAACTTATGATGCACTGTCCCAAATCGAAGAAACAGTGAGAAGAACCTTCACATGTGATCGAGCGTGTCGAATTTTTTCGGTCTTGGCTTTTCAGCTAGTTTCCATTGGGACGATTGGGCTTGGTTTCGACGTCATACCCGCATATCCATGTTTCATCACTTGTCATAAGCTTCGTTGGCATTTCTGGATCGTTGTTGACTTTATTCAGAAATTCTTGAGCGATGCCTACGCGACACCGTTTTTGGCTTAAATTCAACAATTTCAGAACAAACTTTGCTGCTATACGTTTCATGCCCAAAACATCCGAAAAAATTGCTTGGCACGAGCGAAAAGATATGCTGACATATAAGCAACCTTTCTGGTGGCGATTGTCCAGAACCATTTCCTTTTATTTCTTCCACACTGTCGTCAGTAATAGATGTGCTAGGGCGGTCATCGTCTTCAACGTCTTCTCGAACCTCTCTGATACCTTTATACCACTCGTAAGCTCTTGTCTTACTCGTAGTAATTCGCCAAAAGCCACACTGAATATTTCGAATGCGGTGCTGCATCCTATTCCATTTTTAAAGCGGAATTTAATGCAAATTCTTTGATCCATCTTTTTCGAAAAGAAAAATACCCTGTGCGCTCGAAAACACTTATAACCTTTCCGACTGTCACGATAACTAAGTATTCAAAACAGCTGAAAATACAGACATACATCAAGAACATGTGTACCAACAAGACTAAAAAAAAAAGTTGTAAATCGGATGTATAAAGCCCGCGAAATTAAATTCCCGTTACTTTTTGATCACACTTTGTATAAACAATTACGGAAAAATATGTGTAGACTGATGTTAAAAACTTGCAGCATTACTACTTGTAATTCGCATCACAGACACTCTACATGATCTTCGTTTGCGACGCGCAAACATCAATACGCGTGTTCAGTTCATTGCCACGAATTGGCTGGGCAGACGCGGCAGGAACCCGCTTTGTAATTCTATTCATTGGGTTGCCTATCTGCAAGCGCGATCTAGTTCGATGCGACAATACGGAGAGGAGGGTTAAGAGTGAGACTTGAAGACAGCAAAACCTATGGGTGCAATCTCTAAGTATGAGAGTTCTGCAGACCTTGAACAGGCTTCCCTGTACCGGTAGGACATTGTACGTAGCAATTATGTGCAGCAAATTCCCATTGGTTGTCATTAACGTATCACGGGACACATACGCCCCAGTACTAGTGAAAGGATTAACGTGCCATTGTATTTTGTGTAATTAACTTGCAAATTCTCTGTAAAACGCGAGGATATTCATCGGGACCTAGGGAGTAGTTTGTGAAAAATATATCACTTCACAGTCGATTGAATTAATTTGTTGTTATTGTTTTACATTACTTTAACATCGAGGTCAAGGAGCAAATCGCGAAGCTGTCAAATTATGGAAATTGTGAAGATTCCCTGTTGGTATCTCACTTGGTTCTAGCAGCAGCTCCTTAGGTACATTTAGCTCGTTGGCTAAATTCTTATGGAAGATACTCGAGACATACTTTTTGGAAGCCTATGTAGCTGGGGAGCCTGCTGTGCAATGCTGTATGGTCATTATTTTTGCGATCTTTGTGATTTGGTAGTTTCATGGACGAGAAAGTGGTAGGACAGCTACTGTAAAGTTCTTCTTTCTATCGGTACAAGATGTGTATTACATCAGCCAACTTAAAAGTGACGGCGGCATTACCCCCATTGCGCTATTAATACTTAACTGTTCTGCTTAACTGTTTGTACGTCAGCTATCGGCCGCGATGGATTGTAGGTCGACGTTTTTAAATATTGCCTGTGGGAGGGCCTGGAGGGGGTAGGATTTGCGCTAGTGGAGATGATTATACGTCGACGGAAATAATAAAATACTTTTATTTTTGGGGAGGCTGGACCTCTTGTTCGTAAACACGCATAAACTCGTTGGGTCTACTGTAGCTTGAGGGAGCTCCTGCACGAGGAAGCTTCTAAGGAGGGGGGGGGGGGAAGCATCGCCACTCACGTGCTTGGCGAAAATGGGGAAAATGAAAACATTTATAGCTAAACACCGCGAATAATTGTAATGTGTGACAGTTTGCTTATTATTGTACCGTATATTTGCTTTCGTTTCATTCAAGGATGGAACTTGGGGGAATTCAGGCTGCTATGCCTCTGCCGAAGCTGCCGTTTGTCTTAATATTTTCTTCTTCGTCTTTATTAACGTATCTACTAGTTGAAATTTGGCAGCATTTTTGTTAGTCTTTTGCCAGTCAATCAGTCCTATGAGAATATGCTCTGTCCTCCATTATAGATTGTATACAGATGCTCTCGCACTATCCTTGCTTACATGCACACTCTAGGTTGTATATAGATGACCTGACGGATATGGTGAGCAGAAATGAGACTGTTTGCTGATGACCCTGCAGTATACGGTGAAGTATAGTCGTTAAGTCACTGTAGAAGAATACAGGATGACTTTGTAATTCATGTGACGAATGGCAGGTTGCTCTAAATATAGAAAAATGTGAGGTAATGCAAATGAGTGGGGAAAACAATCCTGTAATGTTCGAATACAGCATGAAGTGGTGTGCTGCTTGACACAATCAAGTCGAATAAATATCTAGGCGTAGAGTTGCAAAGCGATATGAAATGGAACAAACACTTAAGGGCAGTAGTAGAGTGGCCGATTTGGGCGACTTTGGACCATTGGGCGAATTTTAATAAAGCCTAAGTAATCTGTAAAGGAGATCGCATGCAGAACACAAGTGCAACACAATCTTGAGTGCTTCTCGAGTATTTAAAATCGCCACCAGGTCGGATTAATGGAAGGCATCGCAGCAATTCGGAGGCAGGCTGCTAGATTTGTTACCGGTAGGTTCAAACAACACGTAGATGTTACGGAGGTGCTTCGGGAACTGAAATGGGGATCCCTGAAGAGAATACGACGTTCTTTTCTCGAAACAGTCTTGAGAAAAATTGGAAAACCGGCATTTGAAGCTGACTGCAGAACGAATCTTCTGCCGCCAACGCACATTTCGTGTAAGGACCATTAGGTCGAGATAAGAGAAATTAGGGGCTCTTACGGAGGTATATAGACAGTCGTTTTTCCCTCGCCCTATTTACGAGTGGTTCAGGAAAGGAAATGACTAGTAGTGGTGCAAAGTACCCTCCGCCATGCAGCACACGGTGGCTTGCAGAGTGTGTATGTAGATGCAGATGGCCCCCATTAGCCTAACCTTGTACAGATCCCACACATATGCACCGCACAAGGGCTCGGCTCACTTCCATGGGCAAACTTCATTTCCCCAGTATCCTACAAACACATTATCTTACCTACAGCTGAGACTATGTCATACTCCCACTTCATACATATCCACGCATTCTTATGAACTAAATAATTCCTTTTGTTACTCTTTAATTCTGAAATTTTTTACTTGTTACAAGGAGAACCTTTCCTCCGTTGCTAGTCAGTCCATCAAGCCGGTATTTTATAGAGATACGAAAGAATATTACAACAGAACGTTATAGATCACATTTCATCATAGATAATTCGCCATCTACTTAAAGCCCGAAGTTACAACTAATTCTGTCCGCTAAGCCATTACGATACAGCGTAAACGGTAATTGTCTTGTCACACTTCCATAAGTCACGCGATAAATTTCTAGGTTTGCGAATTATTTCATCCAAGGCTCTCTGTCTGCCACGAAATTTTTATTTAATTCCCAGTCTGGCGCTACATATGCCATACAAACCTATTTTCTGTAGTACATGTTTGTGTGCTGCTGACTTTAAAAGTTTTTGGTGATGCCAGGAACACGGAATCAACCTGGTTCTTAAAATATTACGAGAGAATAGCGCTAAATAGTTTGGTTCAGGCGAGGACGACGCATTACAAGTCCTCTGTTGCTGCTTCCGTGACAGAAAAAAGCGTAAAACGTCAGCAGCCTAAGAATCATCACAGTTTTTCATTAGTATACACTTCGTGAGCTGGCCGTAATCACCAGATGTAGCGCATCGTCTCTCCTCTGCCCTGCGGGGGAACATAAGAGCTCCGATAAATGCACAACTTGTCTATGATCGCGAAACCAGCCAGGCGCGCCTAGGATGATGTAGGGGTATAAATAGTGCACGCTGTGTATGCAAACACGAGAGCACGTTGTATGCTCCGAGCGTGCAAGAAGGCAGGCCGTGCTCCCCGGGATATAGGAGAGGCGCGAGCAGAGACACAGTTCCCGTGACCTTGGCATGGAACTGCGGGACGGGAGATTCGCCGCGCTTCGGCACTCTTTTCTGTAACATCGGTCTCAGAGAGGTATGAAGCAACACTAGAACGAAGCGAGAATGCGTCACAAATCTTAAGATCGCAAGTCAAAGATGTCACTTTGTTTCTAGATTGAGTGTTGCTTACAAAACGTAGATAACTGATTTTATATCTTGAATTAAAACGCACTGCACTACTCCTTAAATGTTGCTTCCTATTCATTATGTAATAGATAATTTTTTATGTAAGAAGTTTTGCTCAATTTTTAGATGTTATTTTGAATTTTTGCGTAACTTATCCAATACGTTATTTTTTTACATATAGGAAATGGCACCATGCTTACTTTGTATTTAACATTGACGATTGCTAATGCTTTTAACGCCACCTAGTGGCCACAGAGTGTCATTTAAGGCAGGCTGCCTCACTGAACAGCACTATCGTGGCCGTGCAATTGACGAGACACAGTATACCGAGTTTTTTTTTTTAATGTGGTATCTCTTCATTTTGTTTTTATACAATTTATTACTGTAATCAATGTGAAAATATTACTTCTCATTTTTTCTGTTTGTCTGACAGACTCTGATAATGACTTTGGCCGAATCACGTGAAGGTGTATTTTAAAAAAATAGAGCTATAGTAGCGATCAAGACGGACAGCTATGTAGTCTAGTTATATAGGCACAAAATCTACTCAGATATGCGCATATGCCGATGACATAGTAATTATTAGCGGAAGAGAAGGCTCCTTAGAGAGAGAAGTGAGTGACCTGCAGAAGTCACACAACCTAGACGCCTTACTATCACTGAAATGAAGTTAATTATGTTCACCAGGAAGGAAAATAACAACCTGAATAAATTATCAGCGGCAGGCTTAAATTATGAACATGTACAGAACTTTGACTATCTGAGATCTTTTGTTAACAGCACAAATTCGATTACAAGCACGCATCACGTGCGGTAATAGATGCTTCCACCCATTTTAGAAATTACTGGACTCCGGGATATTAAAACAGACATATAATAACTGCGGATGTACAAGGTCGTAATCCGGACAGTCGTTAGCTTACGTATGTGGTACGTGAACATTAACGATTACTGATTAGCATTAGCTCATAATATTCAAATGACAGCATGCTGCCGGAGAGCTGTAATAATGGTATGTGACTATCTAGAACAGACGGTGTGTTGGACCGCCTTACACACAGAGACGAAATTGTAAGATCAATAAAAAGTACGAGGGCTATTTGGAAAGTAAGGTCCGATTGGTCACGAAATGGAAACCACAGTGAAAATTATCTTCCAGCTACTTCTGTACATAGTCGCCGCTCTGGCTGCCAGTGAGACGTTTGATGTAGCATTGTACCAGTTTTCTCATGCCCACGTCATAGAAGACAGTCGCCTGTGCTTTCTGCAATTCTCTACACTGGCCTGCAGCTTGTGTGCGCCAAAATGTTGTCTTCATAGTCAGCGGTTACTGTGAGCAGAGATGATATTCAGAGGCAGCCAAGTCAGGACTGTGTGGTGGGTGATCAAACACTTTCCGTCGAAAACGCTGCGGAAGCTTGCCCCAACAGTGTGTGGCCGACAGTTGTCATGACGGAGAAAATATATGACAGTTACGTTCTCTGGGCTGCATGAAACCACGCGAAATCTCTCACAGGCACTTACACTTGGCGAGAAGAGAGACTGTTTTCTAGGCGTCTTTACGTGCAGGATGTGCACTAAAAACTGAAAAGAGCTACGTGACGCGATCGACGGGCGTGCTAAAAACATTATCCAGCACATCTCTGTAAAGCTTCATCGAATTGTCATAGTGGTTTCTATTTCGCGATCGATCGGGCCCAGCAGAATAGCCTGTGTTGCTCATGTTCTTTGGATAGATGTTGGGGGGGGGGGGGGGGGGGAGGCTGTGAGTGTGAAACCACCAAAGCAGTCGATAACGATGTGAATGAGAGTGTATAAATTCTTAGGGTTAGTGTGTGAGGAAGAACCACAATGGAAAGGACAGGAAGGAAGAAAAGTTATTTCAGAGGCTCAGACACACACACTTTTGCAATGCCGTGAGTAGAAGGTGGATAGTATGATCAGCAGTTTTCTGCTGTCCTGTCTGTCACTAGGTAGCAATTTTAAAGAGAGAAGTTTCACAACGGAACGTATATTATGCATCAAAGCGGCATGTTGCGGTGATAAATTATAGACTAACAGGGAGCCGTGTAAAAAAACGCACAATTTAACGTAAAATAGGCCGATTTCTGCGTCATTTTTCAGTTTTACATACTAACAGTGGACATCCATGGGAACTTTGCGTCCTGTAATAGGAGTTGGGTTCCTGGAATTTACCTTGAATTCCACGTTTCTTGATGTTAGCTTCGTGGAACATAGAAAGGAAAGAATATATCTTCTCAGGCTGTGTAGGAGATACGTTGATGTCAGTGTTTTGAAATTGTATGTGTGAATGCTCATGTTGACTGATAATACTGGAATAGTTTGATACTGCGCTGTATTTTCATGTTACCATAACCTAATGGTATTGTACTGATTACAATACGTAGCGTAATGACCGAGAGATGTGGCACCGTTGTAAGGTATTGGACTCCCATTGCGGTAGTGGGCGATTCAAAGCCCCGTCCTGCCATCCAGATTTAATTTTGTACGTCATTTCTCTAAATTTCTCAAAGGAAGACTACGGTCGCGAAAGTGTGCTTGCTTGCTTAACATTTTTCTTGGAGGGCGTAGAGCTCACTTTACTCTCTGATGATGAAATGCTAATCACTTGAAAATAAAAGGATAACTTACTATGTTATTAAGAAGTCCTCGTAACAACAGCGACGGCAAATGACTACAGTCTTTGTATTCAACTCTTTGGACGTCAGATTCCTAATACACATGTTTATTTATTTGTTTATTTTTAATTCATCGTTTTAGCGACGCTTGGCCTAATACTACTCCAGGAGTGTAGAGTCAATGTCTGTGTAAACCGTGTTTACCTGAATTCGTTGTTTATTGTGTTCGCTGATTTTCCTTTCATTCCTAATTTCATAATTTGAAGTGTACGTTGTTTCTTTCGAAGTAGAATTGATGATACACGTTTCCGCAATGTGGCGCTTCATTCATAGAATATTTGCTTGCGAGTTCACCGATGAAACGTCGTTTTTCCTACTGGCATCACCACAGCCCTAACAGTGTTACTGAAAATTCTCTAAAATAAAGATGCAAAAGTTTCACTTCCTTATGCAACATTTCCCTAACATGTGTAGTAGCTAATAACGTTGCAGCAGTAACTAACTGGGGAACCGTCCTGAATTAGAGTGTCTTTATTTTTCAAGAAAAGTTCTGATGTGCATCAAATGAAATTGAAATGCTGTCACCGTGAAGATGCAGATTGTAAAGAGAAAACCAACACTTGCACGGAGCAAAGGCGAATGACGCGGACGAGAAGGGGCTCTCGAGCCTATATATAAAGTGGTTCCACGAATTTCCTACGTGAATCATTGCTTGTGTTCCCGTGCTGTTGGTGTGCTTATTTACGCGCTGGAGCTTGTTCTTTCTTCGCTTGCGGAGTGCAGATGTAGATGGCTGGAGTTTCTACGTCTTCAATACAATTCCGAAGGAGGCTCATCCCACTCACGCGAAGATCTTTCTCGTCGCACATAAACGTTACAATGAGAGCCCCTCCAGAGGTTGTAGGAATGAGGACGGAATGTTATTCTAGTGTATTCCTGTGAAAGAGTCTGCGTTTAACAAGTTTATTGTTGTGACGAGTTGCTCACAATGTAGTGGATCCCCTTGAACACAAAAGCTTTGCTCGCATATTTAAAAAGATATCTCCAATGTGTAGTCGTAATTTTCCTTTAAACGTCGTGATAACTTGATTCTTTTTGCTTCCAATTAATATAAATTGAAATTTGCAGACGGATTGTTTAGCATGTATGAAAGTTATGTGTGTTGATATTCACGATCGTATGAAGCGTGCAGTAGATGCGGAATTTTTCGGAAAATTTACAAAGATTGTGCCAGCTCCTTATTCGCATGAAGCAATGAATGCTATGGAGAGGGGATCTCAAATTTATTCCGCATTTCCAGATTTCCAGAAGGCTTTTGACGCCGTTGCTCACAAGGAACTTTTAATCAAATTGTAGTAGTCCGAGCCGGCCGGTGTGCCTGTGCGGTTCTAGGCGCTTCAGTCTGGAACCGCGTGAATCCAGTCGGACTACTAAAAAAATAAGAAAAAAAAGGCTCTGAGCACTATGGGACTTAACATCTGAGGTCACTGAGGTCATCAGTCCCCTAGAACTTAGAACTAATTAAACCTAACTAACCTAAGGAAATCACACACAGCCATGCACGAGGCAGGATTCGAACCTGCGACGTAGCGGTCGCACGGTTCCAGACTGAAGCGCCTAGAACCGCTCGGCCACTCCGGCCGGCGGAAATGTTTTAGGCCCTCTGCATTTCCTTATCTGTATCAATAATTTAGGACACAGTCTGAGCAGACCTGTTAGATTGTTTGCAGATGTTACTGTCATTTACTGTCCAGTAAAGTCATCCTAGATTAAAATTATCTTTTGTTTGACAACACAATCTGTGTCTAATCATTTATTTCATTCTTGACTAGTTTAATTTATAAACCATAATGTATGTATGTATGTAGTAATGTATCTAATATTGTTTTTAGTTTGCTTCTGACACGATAAATAATCCTAAGATCAAAACCAATTACAAAATGACTTACACATCATATCTGTATGGTGCGAAAAGAGACAGTTGTTTCTCAAAATGGAAAAATGTCATCCGCATGAGTACATGAAGAAACCCTTTAAGCCGGCCGGAGTGGCCGAGCGGTAGGCGCTTCAGCCTGGAACCGCGCGACCGCTACGGTCGCAAGTTCGAATCCTGCCTCGGGCATGGATGTGTGTGTCGTCCTTTGGTTAGTTAGGCTTAAGTAGTTCTAAGTCCTAGGGGACTGATGACCTCAGCCGGCCGAAGTGGCCGTGCGGTTAAAGGCGCTGCAGTCTGGAACCGCGAGACCGCTACGGTCGCAGGTTCGAATCCTGCCTCGGGCATGGATGTTTGTGATGTCCTTAGGTTAGTTAGGTTTAACTAGTTCTAAGTTCTAGGGGACTAATGACCTCAGCAGTTGAGTCCCATAGTGCTCAAAGCCATTTGAACCATTTTAAATCCTTTAAATTTCGGTTACACCATAAACCATACAGATTTAAGGGCTGTAATTTCGACCAAATACCTACGAATCACAATTACGGACAACAAATTGGATCGATCACGTACATAATGTTGTGGGGAAAGCGGACCAAAGAATACGTTTTATTAGGAGAACGCTCAGAAGATGCAACAGGTCTACTAAAGAGATTGCCTACACTACACTTGTTCGTCCTCTGCTGTTGACGGAGGACATCGAAAAGTTCAAAACGGGGCTGCTCGTTTTGTTTTATCGCGAAATATGGTTGAGTATCACGGATATGATAAGCAAGCTTGGATGGCAATCATTAAAATAAAAGCGTTTTTCGTTGCTGCAGGATCTTCTCATGAAATTTCAACCACCAGCTTTCTCATCTGAAGGTGAAATTATGTTACTGTCGACAACGTACTTATCCAGTAATGATCAACAAAATAAAATAAGAGAAATCAGGCTCGTACAGAAAGACTGAAGTGTTCATTTCCCCCACGCCTTGTTAGAGAGTTGAACAGTAGAGAAGTAGTCTGAAGGTGGTTCGAAGAACCTTCTGCCAGGCACTTAAGTGTGAGTTGCAGAGTAGTAGATGTAGGAACAAACAAGAACGTGGTTAACCTAAAATAGGCGCTACATGATGCAACTTAGACTCCTAGCTTGGTTTTTATATTATTGATAGAAACTTCGTTTCAATAGTTCTCTCAGCGACAGAATCTCCGTTTTCAGACTAGAAGTAGCGAATATGTTCGTGAAGAGGCGCGCTCAGTCTGTATAGGAAAAAGAGGTCTCAGACATGCATAAAGAATATGTGAAGTCGTCAGGAGAACAAAAAGGCTCTAGGAAGCCTTAAATAAACTGATGAATTTGATGTGATAGGAATACTTCAGTATTTTCTTTGCATCCATGTATGCTTTCAACAGCGATAGACTGAAATATTAGGAGTAAACAGGCGTCGATGGTTTTGCATCAGTCCGTGCGTAGCGTGCAGCTACACTCCTGGCTTTTAGGATATTTCCCAAGCGGCGAGAGGGGCGTGTTTGTTTATCGTTGTCCGTGTACTCTTCTGTGTCAACTGTGTACTCTACCTCTGCCGCTTTGTTCCGAATTGGCAAAGGTTGGCAGTGCCCAAGAAACAAAGGATGAATGTTGCTCTGTGAGAAAAAAACACAAATTTTTATCTCTATTCCGTTTTTGATCACCATTGTGGTATTCCTCAAAATGAAAAATCTGTCACCGTCTGCGACACTTCAAGAGCGACAGTGGTATTGCATTTTTGCGCAACTGGGTGTTATGAAGAGATTTAAAAAGCCACTGCTAGTTTTAGAAGTTCGGTTACTCCACATTTTATCCGCAGTGCTCTTTCACTCTACGAAATACGAGACCCCGCTAAACATTTTGAAGTAATTGTGGTGTAATACCTCCTTAGGTTCGCAGAACGTTTGCTCGGTGATGGGGTTTTGAACTGTTAGTGACGGACCTCTCGGTAGCTAACGTATTCGTGATAGTCGCCGACAGCCTAAGGCTCTGAGCACTATGCGACTTAACTTCTGAGGTCAACAGTCGCCTAGAACTTAGAACTAATTAAACCTAACTAACCTAAGGACATCACACACATCCATGCCCGAGGCAGGATTCGAACCTGCGACCGTAGCGGTCGCTCGGTTTCAGACTGTAGCGTCTAGAACCGCACGGCCACTCCGGCCGGCACCGACAGCCTAAATTGTCTAGTTTACAGAGTGTAATCGATGCTGCTGATTAACTAGCTGCTCACACAAATGAGGTGTCGTAGTTGCTCTTTCGCTCTTTTTGGTGTTGCCTTTCGCAAGTTTCTATTGCACACCTTTTGGGCTCCCAACTTGAGTTTGGAGAGAAGAGTCTTTTAGACGCAGTGTGATCTAGATTGTTATTATATGCATTATGAACGGATAGGAGAGAATCGTATGAAATTTCAGAGAGATTACTGAAAAGTTCTTGTCAGTAAGTCATTACTCTACCGCCGCAAACGGATTGTTTATTGCGGAAAAATTGAATACGTGATGTGAGACTTCAACCCTGTTGGTGCAACAGGATACAAGATGCGAACCGAGGCATACAGTTCTGACTGACCGTTTACATTTGACAGCAGTTTGCTTCCAGTTCGATGCAGTTCATTGGGTCTTTCTCACTATACTACTGCAAAGCCCCGTATGCGCTAATGACAGGATGCCGGAACTCCTGTTCTATCGCCATACAAGTAGCTAATCCGCAAGTCTTGTGTGTTCACCAAGCAACAACGGAATATTTCATTAATGCGAGAAGCCACTTCTGCTGTCGTAAAGATCGTGAGTCAATGAGAGCAAAACTTCTTCATGAGAGAATAGTATTATGACTATAGGAAAGTGACAGACCTATAGCCTGTATAAAGCCCTGACGAAATAGCGTTTATCATATTTTTATAATTTTTTTCGTAAGAGCGAAAAGGGTGAGATTTGGGATGAGGAGGCAGGGGGCTGATGGTGTCATACTCATTGGCTTTTCTGTAAGTTTAAAACTTTCTGGCAGAAGGGGGAAAGAAAACTTCCATTGACTACGAAACTGTGTCGGTCAAAGTGCGTAAATTCAAATGTTACACAATTTTATACAGTTTGCGGGCGGCTATGAGGCATTAACGATTGCGTATTAAATCCTTAAAATGCACGGAAATCATGATCTGTATGTGTATAACTTGTTCGTTCTACAAACATCGGAAAACCTTGCGAACAAATTTTCAATTAGTGCGTATTGCACTCGTGTTTCGAAGTGACTTAAAACTGTTTTTTTTTCCTTTCTTTTTTTTCCTTGCACCAGTTGCGATTCTTTTTGCCCCCGACTTTGTGACGCAGTGTGCTGTGCTGTGCTGCGCGAAATAAACATAACATTTGGATGACGACGACGTCGGCTGTTACTCCTCTGTTTATCTGTGAAAGACTTCATATGCGCCGCTTCGTCTTCCAAGAGGCAGAACGAAACGATCTTAGCCTTCATTGAAGTACGTCGATGGGTCCATGTCAGAAGATTAAAAGAAACGTAGGTATGCGACGGACGCCGTTACTTATGGTAAAAGGACAGGCAGCGAGTTCTACTCGCAGTGAGGACGGCTGTGAAAATCGTACCTGCGTTTGGCTCGAAGTCTGTGTAGGAAGCGCTTTGTATGAAAGGAAAGTATCTGTATTATAGGAAAAAATAAGATTTAAACATGTGAGCGGGCAATCGCCATACTTTTTTCTGTTTCGTCTGGAAAAAAGCTATTGATTGAAATGAGAACAAAGAGGAATCTGAATTTCTCACGCATATGATCAGCAAGGCATTGCGGGAAATATGACCACACAAATGAAAAAAATTACATATTCAAGGTCGAATTATGATTGAGAAGACAAAGTTTCTTTACCCACCTATGAAACTCCGCGTTGTAATTATTACATTCTTTTGGTAGTATCTTTTCGTGTATGTTGTTAAATTATAGGGAGAAAAAGAAAAAAGCTCGGACATGTTTACGAACATGTTAACTTGCTTCAACTGCGTCGTATTTTTGCTCATCTCCGTTTCAGTGACAAACTCAAGCGAACCGGAGAAGGGATAATCACTGTCTGTTAACCCTCGCTTTGATTCGGGTCTCTAACACGCCTTTCTTTCCTTCGTGGAGTGTTGCATACTTTTCTGGAACAAGGGACACACTAGACCTAATGCCTCGGGAGATCGTACCACTCTCCTTCTGGCCTGTTTCTACGTATCTCCCTTTCTCTTCTGCACAGCAGATGTTTCCAGCTACGAAATTTACAACACACAGCGCAAGATGGCAGTCGCCGTATAGCATCTCCGGCTGGAACGTAAGGTAGTGTGGATGGTTTGTTTGCTTCTAGAGGTGTCTGCGAGGAAGAAGAAGCACTCAGAAGTTCCGTAACCGTAAAGAGATACTTGCATTTCGTAAGTACTATGGAAAAAATCCGAAGCTACAACGTTATAACCAGCTTGAGAGTGACTCTTGGATATCTTCCCCACATCTACCGGTGCTAATACTTGATGGTTTACTTGACGCCCTCTCTAGATACAAGGTAAGAACCACAAAAATAATGAAAAATATCAAAGAAGAAGGGAAAATACCATGTCAAAAAAACGAGACAAAACTTGAAAAAAGCAAAATGAGGAGGCAGCAATATGTTGTTTCAAATGAGAGTTTGATATCTCTAATTAAAGAATAATGCAGGTGAAGGGTTTAGCAGTTGTTTGTATGTTTGTTCTCTTAACTACGCCATCCTGTTTTACGTTGAGATTAGTCAAAAAGAAGGAAAAAGTTGGAATTCGGGGTTCTACAAGACGTATGCCGTTAGAGCGGAAGGAGGGCTGGGGTTCGTAGAAATATTTTTAAAAAGGCGAAATTTTGTTTTATAATTAAACGAATATTCCCAGAACAGTTACAGTGATCATCGATATTCAGCGTTTTGTGTAGCTATGTACTACAGTTCTTAATTCTGTGCATTTACTTTCATTAAATGAAAAGTGCGCGTCCTTCGTCCATAAGACGTTTGACAGCTAGTCCGCAATATCTGTCGGTCGTACCAGTCAGTACATGATCAGCAGTAGGTTCTGAACGGCAATTGTGCTACGAGTCTCTGCAAAAAGTAACTATATTGGCAAGAAATCTGTTCATTACTTAAAATAGCCTACGTCTCTCGTATCATACTGTAAAAATAGCAGAATGATGCTGTTAGCTTTCCGAATCATTGATTTTCTATGTATTATCGGTTACCCAGTTGTGTTGTTCTGTATATGATAGCATTCATGTTAAACTACAGGTGCCACGTTGAATGAAACGTGATATGGATGTCGTCACACGTATCCTTGTTTTAACACATAGAGAAAGAAAAGCTCGACTTCTGTTAATGAACAGTTCTTACGAGATGTTTGAACCAGCTCGGAAGAGATCGCACTACAAGAAATTTTTAAAAATCATTAAATTTTGATTCTCAGTTGATATTGGCTATAAACGGTACTTGATCTTCGTCTGTCATATTCAAAACAAAACAAAATACATAGAAAGAGCGAACGTTTGCTCTTGCGAAGCGTAATCTAGCCTCAACTGCGTTTGAGCTGTATGCCACGGCAATTATTTAATATCCAGTGTATTGACCATGACAAGATTACTGTTTTAAAAATGGCGTTTTTTGCTGGAGATATGAAGTGAAGGATCTCAGAAAAAGATTGTTCTTGCCGAAATGTGATTTACAATTTCGTAGCTTTCGACATAGATTGCGATACATTTATCGTTTTCCATGGATCCCTTGGAGACGGGTCTCAGGGATGTGGAAAGAGTCAAAGGTCTTTTTCACTCAGATACGTGGATATTATACAATTCTAATGTAGACAGAGTTATGAGCTATAATCCTTGTGAAGATATTCACTGGTGGAGTAGAACGAGTTGGCCAACAGGAAGTTCTTTAATTCACTCTGAAACCGATCTTTATCACTTTATCACATTTCTTAGAACCGGCTGTGAGAATTAAAGTACAACCTACTGAACCTTACGGGGATGACCTGTCAGACACGTAGTCTGTGAAAGGGAGGGCAGGGGAACGTGCAGTGCTGCGCGAGACGTAATAACAGCTTCCGAGCAGGGTCAGCGGGCGAAGGGCTCTGTTGAATGCCCCCCAGTGGATTTCGGGAGCGATGCAACTCGTCGTTCGCGATTATTGCGCAATCCGACGGGGAGATTCTGCGAGAGGGGTCCTGCCTGGCGGCTTATCTGGCGGACAGCAAACTGACATTTGTGGCGGCAGCCGCGGCGGCTGTCTATTTGTGTAGCTGTGACGGCGCTGGCCGTCCACTAGCTGGCGTCACGTGGCCAGCCGGTGAGCCGGTTCGCTGCCGGGGAGCAGTCTGGCCGCGCAGCTGCGTCGCAGACGCCGTGCCCGCTCTCACACAAACGAGACCGACCGGAATACTTGCTCCTTCCAGCGACCACACTCCACCCACCACCCTACCCCTCCTCGATCACTGTACGGGCGATAAGAGCTCAAGAAGTAAGCTACGTCTGTCACACGTAGTGCTGGTGGAAGGGGAATGAGTCACGTGTTATGCTCCTCGCGCTGACCAGTTCTCGAATTTCTGTAATGTGTATCAGGGAGGACACTTTTCATTGCGCTGTACAGTAAGGTTTCTCCCCTTTCCATTGACACATCGAAGTTGCGTAGGGCAGTAGTACAAGCTGTTAGTAGTCATAACTCCTGCGAAATAATCCTGTATAGGACGCGAAAGTGCTCTTTCTTTCTGCCAACCACCTGACTTTGTCTTCAGTCTCTACAGGACCGATAAATTTTCTCAAAAATTAGAAGTCGTTCTTCGGATGTTAGCAAATACAGTTTTAATTAAAAACATGACCTTTCGCGTTGCCTCTCTTTTAATACATTTGAGGTCTCACTAGTCTGACATGATCTGGATCTCACACGCTTAAGTAATCGTGGGTCACATTTCAAGTTTTTGCAGAAACGAACGAAAGAAAAACTGTTTCGGTACAAATCACTTGACTGTCTCTGGGAATATTCGCCTTCAAAATTTGTACGCTTCTACACTCGTTCGAACCAATTCTGGAAACAAAACCTATGTGATCTGAAGTGCCCAGACACCACTATGTGATGTGGAACTGAAGGTTAGATGTAGCGAAAGGCGGAGTCACCAGTATAAAAGGAGACGGGGAGTGTTGTGACTTTATTGGTCAAGCTCCCCCAAGTCGCCTGTCGGTGATGTGGCTGCGAGGTGGAAATGCCAGCAGACCTCATGTATTAATGGACAGGAATCGTCGAGCAAGGAGCTAGTTTTCGAAAATCTCACGAAATCAGCGGGAATCACTCGTCCAGATAGGACAATGGCTATGTTGCTATGTTTAGGGAATTAAATGGTTCAAATGGCTCCACTCTGGGACTTAACGTCTGAGGTCATCAGTCCCCTAGACTTAGAACTACTTAAACCTAACTAACCTAAGGACATCACACACATCCATGCCCGAGGTAGGATTCGAACCTTGACCGTAGCAGCAGCGCGGTTCCGGACTGAAGCGCGTAGAACCGCGCGGCCGCAGTGGCCGGCTAGGGAATTAAAAATATACATAGTACATAGTTGTTGAACAGCTCCTCTTGAGACACACATTTCTGTACCCATTGATAAGCGACCCTTGAACTGGGGTAAAGAGCAACTCCACTGGACAGTGGATGGCGTAAAACGATTGTTTTGAACTGAAGAATTACACTGTATCCTGTGGCAATCCGGTGGAAGGGTTTGGGTTTGGCAAATGCCTTGCACAAGTTACCTGCCATCATGTGTCGTGCCAACAACGAAGTATGGAGGGAGTGGTGTTTACGATATGGGGGTGTTTCTCGTGGTTGGGGTGTGGTCGCCTTACGCGCTTACGTTAGCTCTAAATGCAGAAGATTATGAACACATTGTATACTGTGTATAGTAGAGGAACATTTCGGAGACGAAGATCGTATCAGCATGAGAGTGCATCCTGTCATAAAGGAGCATCTCAGAGGCAACATTCCTGAAATGGGCTGGCCAACCCAGAGTCTCGACCTGAATCCGGTGGAACACTTTTGGGATGAGTTAGGACGTCGACTTAGCCCACGGCGTCACTAACTTTTCTGGTGTCGGCTCTTAAGGAAGAATGGGCTGCCATCTCTCCACAGACATTCAGACACCTCACTGAAAGTGTCCCCATCAGAGCTCAAACCATCGTAAGGCAGAAGGGTGGAAACATCACACATTAATGTCCACTAATAGGTTCAATAAATGGTTCAAACGGCTCTAAGCACTATGGGACTCAACATGTGAGGTCATCAGTCCCCTAGACTTAGAACTACTTAAACCTAACGAACCGAAGGACATCACACACAACCATGCCCGAGGCACGATTCGAACCTGCGACCGTAGCAGCAGCGCGGTTCCGGACTGCAGCGCCTAGAACTACTCGGCCACAGCGGCCGGTCACTAATAGGTGTCCGGATACTTTCGATTGGATAGTGTACACGCCATTTGTTTATTCCTTTCTTGTTTCTACCCAAGCTTCCACAGCAGTCGTCACATTTTAATGTAACACGACCGATGTAGCGTCACACGAAAGGCGTTATACGCTGTTAAGTTTGTAACTGACGAATGGTACAGGAATACTGAGAGACCTATATGCCAACATGAAGCTATGCTTTAAAATCAGATATGTAGGGTAATGGAGCGGTATTTTTATTGCCTGGTAACCCATAAGGCATGATGGCGTAAATAATATGCTATGAACGACATGCTATTCTGGGTAGGTAATGCCTGCCAATTTGAATTTCATCGTTTTATTTAACCGAGTGATTTAGCACTGTGCTTTAGTCTTCTAACTCATATTCAGGAGGAGCGGATTTCGAACTTTCGCACTGCCACTCTCTTCTTTTTTTCTTGCAGATTTTGGAAGGTATTTCTCGTACAGTCAGCAGCGACTTCGTTTAGATTGAACTGTCTCAGCATGTTGGTATTTACCTCCAGTCAGCTGAAAATCCAAAGAAATCTCGTAAATCAGCGCCATTGGATCGGTACTCGGACTCGGCTCTTCTCGAACGCCGTTCTAGAGTCGTAATTACAACTCATGTCTCGTTAGCAGCGATGTACTGTTTCGCGCACAGAGAACACATTGCTGTCAGTCGCCAGCGCACGACGCCTCTACCTGTAGCGCGGTCTTGAACGGACACATCGATCATCCGAAATCAAACGGTCGTGACTTAGAAACCTGCTTCAACGCAACACTACTAGGTATCAGTGATATTGATGTACCCATGCCTTTTCCGGTCTATGAATGAACCTTCTCAGCTAATTACCGAAGAACAAATATTTTAACGTTGAATAATTTGGTGTGATGGACCTCTTAGATTTGTTGTTTGACAGTTACTCATTCATCTATCAAGCCATGCCGTTCCACCCGATTTAAAATACCCGTCCCATGTCGCTTATCTACCAGTAAGTTAGCGACACGTGTTGCGCCCTAATGCTCAAACTCTTTCTTTTTACAAAACAGCAGATAACGCTTCTGTTCTGGCTCGATCTTCAGCTAAATACTTATCGATTAACATTGCGCAGAAAACACGCACCCGGTATCTTCGCCAGTATTCCCTCTTCCTCTGGGTTAAAGTTGTGTTTTGGACCGGGACTCGAACCCAGGGTATTTTCATCCAGGAGTGCTAGCCCTGTAGGGCATGCGGGACAACTTCCTTAAAGTCTGGAACGTGGAGTTAGTTACAGGCGGAAGTAAAACTGTGAAGGCACGTCGTGAGTCGTGCTTAGTTCGCTCGGTAGAGCACCTCAAGGCGAAAGGCAAACTCCCAGTTTCGAGTCCCGGTCCGGCACACAATTTTAATATACCAGGGAGTTTCAAATCGGCGCACACTCCGACAGATTCTGTACTCGGAACGTTATAACGAAACTAAATTAAAGGGAACAAAAGTTGAGGGTGCGACTGTCAAATTAGCGTCCCATCGGCGAGTATGGGCAATCCAGAGAACTTACCGAAAAGAGTAGATAAGCTACTTAGGCAGCCGTTTGTCCAAGCAAGAAAAGACAAAGTTGTGTGTCTCAACAGAGGCGGGAGTGAAGCGGTTTTCCAGCAAGATAGTTGATTTGGTGGATGAGTACTTGCTGCCTAAGAAACAAAATTAAATATTGTAGCTGAAGCTACTTAAACAACAGAATCTAGAGTAGAAACCCATCATTGACAATGAAATAGATCTCTTTGAGTCATTGGCTTAGGTTTAATTAATGTTTATGGAAATACAAGAAAAGAAATGGCCGTACATGTTAGATCGTCGTCGTCGTCGTCGTCGTCGTCGTTATCATCATCATCATCATCATTAATACATCCCACGTCGTTCCATCTAAGTCGATGTGTCAGCGAACGAAGCTTGTCCACCAATTACGGTCCTTTTAAACTTCACTCTCTCTTCGATGCTGTCCCAAGTATGTCCTCTCTGCTCAACGTCAGGTTTCACCATAACCTAGTATCTGAGTCGTGACCGTCCTCTTGGTCTTTCAACCTTGAGTTTCGTGTTCATACCCTCTCATATATACCATAAAACAATGTTGGTCAAAGTTACCGAGCATATAACAATTGAATAGACGATTAGGAGGTACGCTGCTTTTCATTACAAAGTGCCCGTACGGCATTGAAAGAAGCTTACACAAAAAAAGCTTCCCGGCGACCTCTTAGTATTTAGCGCCGATTACCGCTGTACCCACAGATTCCGTAGTAGTAACTAGATGAATTTTCCGCAGCTAGTAAATCGTCCTAGCCGATATAATTTAGAAGACTGGTGTAAAACCTCCGGAATATTGTTCAAAATTGAAACCTAAAAGGTCGAAGGAGTTATTTTCCAGAAGATAACAATTATCTCGCAAGAGTGGCAGCCGTCCCGTGCCCATGTTCTTATTTCCCAGCGGAGGGGGGTCAAATACTCGGTAGATTTTCCCTTTGACCTGCTAATCTTTCTTGGCAGTCCACTGTGGCTACTTTCCAAAAAATAAAATGACCTTGTCATGAAAGCTATACTGGTGACAACGTTGTCGCCACCGTATGGAACGTGTACTGGTGTACAATAGTTTTCCATTTTCAACCAGTGTTTGAGTCAAAGCTCGACCTTTGAAGGAATTCACCGTCCTCTTCATCAGGAGCTGACAGACTGCCGGGACGGACGCGTCTGTTACCCAGCAATGGGCTGGTTTGCTATTTACTGGTCATCTGAGATATGCGCAATGCGGGGAAGTGGGCAGTGAAAGCAGTGTAACCCCCACTTGCACCCACCTGACAGGTTTAAGAAGAACGATGACTGTCACAGCACCACCACTTACTTCCGTTTGAAATAAAATTTTTCACGCTTCGTTTCTACGGCCCAACTTCAGGTTTCACTAACATCATAGCCACTGCCTGTTAAATTTACGAGTGCACATCCAAATTTCTACCCCCTTTTTTTTTGTTACTGAGGGCCCAGTAAAACGAAGTGCAAGAAGTTTTTCGCATTTGACTTTTACAATTTTCTAAACATATTGTAATGTATATGTTTAGTACAGACTAGGATACGTGTGTTCTGCACAATTTTCCTCACTTTCTTGTAAACAAGCAAAATATCCCAACGTGAGGCAATCTTTTACTGAACACAGCATCGCTTTAATTTTCTGTGGTACCATTTATACCTACGTATACATTTTATTCCCTCTGAGGACAGTATACTGAACATATTACATCAGTATTTATATCATTTTCAGACTAATAATTATGTATAACATGTTTTTATGTTGGTTAGTACCTCCAAGCACATGTGACAAGAGCAAGGCATTAATGCTTAATTTCCCCCTTGGGCAGCAGGACAGATGACGAAACATGACTGAATGCAAAATGGCTAGGCTAATGTGAAAGACATAGTCCACTTAGTGGTGTGGTTAAGACCATGCAGAAAACATCAGGTAGTAAATTCGTGACGTGTTTGCGGGAAGACTGTTCGATGCAGAGAAAAAACAACTGTCACACTGATGTGTGTACATATTAAGGTAACACATATAAAAATATCAGCACTTATACCCATTACACCCTATATATTCTTCAGCAGTGGGTTGGTTTGCTATTTATTGGTTATCCAGAGTATGCACAGGTGGGGGAAATGGGCAGCGAAAGCAGTGTATCCTCCCCTTCCCCCCACTGCTAGCGACCTGAGACAGTTTTAAGGGGTAGAAGAAGAGTGTCTAAAAAACGTCACCTATTCCAGTCTGGCTTCCAGGGACAACAAAAATTTGTTTTCCGGTGTTTCGTGTAAGCATTGAATGGATTCAAAAATTTAAAATGCTGTCATAACCTACTCATTAAGAGAGATAATCTTACATTTAAGATGTAACACAGTATGTCAAGTATGTTAAGAAACTGAATACATGTCTTGAGGTAGTGTAATTCACAACATACAAATTATACAGATTGTATACATCCAGTATTTGAGAGTGAGAGCACTTAGCAACTTCTAGCAAAACACACACTTTCAAACACCCTTGAAACTTTTGCTTGTCAGTACCCCCCCCCCCCCCCCCCCCCCCCCACCCTCTCTCTCTCTCTCTCTCTCTCTCTCTCACACACACACACACACACACACACACACACACACAATAATAAAAGTATATCACTTACTACATTTTCACTGTTCATGTAGCAAAACTTCAGCATAATACCTGACTTTTTAATTTATTATTTCTTTATTATTAACTGTTTTACAGTAGAATTTTCAGACAGTACCCACATGTGCCACTGAATCAACCTTGCAAAATTGTATTATTGTACAATCCAGTGTCCACCCCCATAGCTAAGTGGTCAGTGCAACAAAATGTCATGCCAAGGGGCGTGGGTTCGATTCCCGGCCGGGTCGGAGATTTTCTCCACTCAGGGACTGGGTGTCGTGTTGTCTCTATCATTATCATCTTGTCCCCATTGACATGCAAGATGCCGAAATGGCGTCAACTCAAAAGACTTGCACTAGGTGACAGGCTTACCCGACGGTAGGCCCTAGCGACACGACATTTCCATTTGTACAATCCAGTTCACGCAGTATGGTATCATAAACATAGGTTTTGACTTGCTCATTAGTCTGTTAGTTGAATAGTCCAAAACTAATAAAACCGATGTAATTACAGCAATATTCAGCCATAAAGATTTTTTGTGCTTAACATCTAGTAGTCCTTATCGTAAGGTCTGAATCCTGCAACTGTGGTTCCAAGAGAATGATGTTTAAGGGTACTTGAAGCTCTAGTCATCAAATTTACCAGATATCAACCTAGTCGGACACATTAGAATGTCATTGAGTGACAGCTTAAAGCTCACTAACCACCTCCTCATTGTCTAAGAAAATTACACAACTGTACACATACATCAAATGCCATCTATCTCTTGACTACATGCCAAGGAGTTGTAGAATAGGGCCCAGAGGATCAAACACTATTGTGTAGGGTGACCACAGTATTATATAACACCACTGTGTTGCCTGTACATATGTTTTATAGAGTCTTACAGAAGGAAATTAAAATAAAGAAGTTGTGATGTTGACTGAAAAAATATTTTGCAGGTTTAGTGAGCAATGCAGTGACCTGCTTCAATAGGGTATGGGACAAATTCTCTGGTCTCTTGTGAGATCAAGAAAGACTACCAGATAAGGATTTTTTCATGTGTTTGGCATTATGTATCATTATTTTCTTTTTAAACATTTGAAATATTTGTCCATCGAGATCACAGTTTTACAAAGAAGTTATGTATGGAAAGGACTTATTGTGTAAAATCCAAACTATAATATTTTTAACATGGTGAATTCCTGCTATTTACAGGGGAAAATTATGTCTTGTTTCAGGTATTGCCGGACTCTTTACTGTCTTCTCCAGTTTTGTATTCAGCACAAGTGTCATCAATGTTCTTCACAGTGATATATCTGATCTCAAGTAAGTTATCATGATTTAGATATCTGGTACAAAGTCTGTAGGCGCTCTTACAAGATGGTCAAGTGCTGGACCTGTAACCAGAAAC
This sequence comes from Schistocerca piceifrons, assembly GCF_021461385.2. Taxonomy (NCBI): domain Eukaryota; kingdom Metazoa; phylum Arthropoda; class Insecta; order Orthoptera; family Acrididae; genus Schistocerca; species Schistocerca piceifrons. The sequence continues at coordinate 429,130,490 of NC_060142.1, forward strand.
TTTAGCCATCAAATCCTTTTCTAACCAGTCTGCTTTCAGTATTTCTTGGTTTTCATATCTCAAGCTGAACTTGGACAGTTCCTTCAATAAAGTTATGATAAATCTTTCTTTCTTAACCTCATTTAAACTGAATTATAAGAGTGCTTGATGTTGATAATGCTGTTATTCAATATACAAAAAGCACCTTACACATTCACTGTTAACTGGAAGTACATGAGATGATGCTCAGGTCTTTCATTGTCTCCTGTTTCTTGATTTCTTTTGTGATTGAGCTATGATTAAAAACAGTGTATTCCATTTGAAGTTATTGAAACAATAGATTAAGTGTTTGGGGGAAAGATTCTGAATTTTTGTTTTGTTTTACTGAGCATGATCTTCTGTTTGGTCTGCTACTGTGGCAGATTTGCTTGGAGATTTCTAGCAGCCTTAAGCTATCCTCTTACCTTGCATGTTTAAAACAATAGCTGCTATTCAGTACTTTGCTGTTTTTTCTGTTTGCTTCTGTTGATGGTGATTGTTGTTTGTTGTGGTAATTGTGCATGCACTGCCTCTGTATGATTTATATCCATATTTTTTTAGTGCTGTCTTTTACTGCTTTTTTTAAACTACTGTACTTCAGATGTTTTTGTACCTTCATGGTTTCTCTGTGTAAGTGAGAATAAAAGTTAGTGGTAATAAGTCTTTCTCAGATGCAGGCCCTGAGTATGAATGTTTTATTTGTGTAAATGCCAATTTATTCTGAGATTGCTGTATGTACATTGAGGCATTTACTAGTAGTCCTGAGAGTGCCTATTGTGTCAATTTTCTTATCAGTAAAGAAAATAGGAACTGATAAGATCAACAAGTTATCCATATTAAAAGTTCCTTCTGCACAAGGGGAAGCAAAAGTAAGTAACACTTGTGTTCTTTACTTGGGCTAAGGAATGAAGATAAAGAAAAATTAAGACATTTTGATTTCATGTGTCCTACTTTCAGTGCATATGACAGCATTGTTACATTAATTGGACCAGTAATGGATTTCAAAAGTAATTGCAGTTATCTGTAACATGTCTGAAAGAAGGTTAAAAGTAAAGCTGTCATCAACCTGAAGGTTTGTTTGACCATCACAATGCTTTACTAGTTTAATGTGTATTACAAAAATTTGTGCGACTCTGACTGGGTATTGAATCCAAACTTTTTGGAAATTTATTTCCATGTTTTACTATTGACTGTGAGCCACAGTTCTTTAACCATAACAAAAGAAGTATAAAAGTGTGCTTATTCTTCTCCAAGCAACCGATTCTGAAACTTTACTTTCTCTCGTAAAAACAGTAACTGTTAATAAAGGAAGTGTGGGGCACGTGCGCCATGCATGAGAGAGAGAGAGAGAGAGAGAGAGAGAGAGAGAGAGGGGGGGGGGGGGAGGAGGGGAGGTTATACACTTGATCCAGTGATCCTCCAGCATTTTCTTGCCATTAGACAATAGGTTCTGCCAATGCAAAATACTCATTGACTGCCACTATCACTTCCTCATTTGATGAAAATTTCTTCCCAGCAAGCCAAACTTTCAAGTTAGTGAACAGCAAGAAGTCAATGGGGGCTAAGTCTGGTGAATAGGGAGTAAGAGGAACCAATTCAAAGCCTAATTCATTCACTTTTGCCATTATTATCGCTCATGTGTTGAATGGTGTATTATTTTTGTGAAAGAGCACTTTTTTGTGTGCCAAACTTGGTCTTTTTTCAGCCAATGCAAGTTTCAAATGATCTAACAATGAAGTGCAATAGGGCCCAGTTATGGTTCATCCTTTCTGCAAGTAATTTATGGGGATGGTTCCTTGGGGACACCCAAAAATTGTGGCCATCACCTTACCAACTGACAAAATTGTGTTTTACTACTTCAGTGCACATTCAACAGCCTTTGTCCATTGTTTCGACTGTCATTTTAATTGGTGTAGTGATGGAACTAGTAAGTGCAGGAAATGTTGCAGATTGTGATTAAACATTGCCAGGCATTATGTTGAAATGTCATGCTAGATCCACTTTGTATTGACTGTGAGCAATCACAGCACCCACCTCACACACAGCTTCTTCATAGCCAGTTCTCCTTGCAGGATATAATGCTCTCACTCAATTGAGATGCATACAGTCTTAACCAATCTCTCAAATTTTTATTCAGTGGCCATGTGTTACCATTTCTTGGATTTTGCCACTGGTTTCCTTTGTGGTGACATCAATTGCATGAGTGGAGCATGGTTTGTCTTTGGTGCTCATCCGCCCAAGCTTAAAATTCATAAATCCAAAAATAAATGCTTTTTGGTGGTGGTACAGAGTCCACATGAACTTCATCTAGTTCTGTTTTGTTTTGTGTAGCAGTCCAACCCATCAAATGAAAATGTTTAATCGCAGCAATAAACTTTTTATTTTCTTTATTTTTTTTTCATTCCCAGTCAACACACTGACCAATTCAGATGTCTGACAACAATGAGCTGTATGCTGTACATTGTTGAAATTCTTTCTATGATCCTTGGAATAATCAAGCTTACCAACCTTAGAGGCAGAAAAGATATTCTATTCTTTATTGGAAATTTACCACACTCATCAAACCACTCTCATAATTCTTATTTGAAGAATTTACTTTTACCCATAGCATCAAGGAAAGGTTCACCTTTTTTATATATGAGTTACATGAATCTTCTGTTTCATGTACAAATGTTCGCAACACTATAACAGAACTCTGTCTTAAATACTGTTTCGCTGTCGCATTTGTCTAACAAGATACACTGCTTTTCTTCCTTGGTTATTACGGTATCTTTTCCAGCTTTTATTCTCCAGTTTTTCGTTTCCTGTTTCTGTTTTTCACATGGTTCTATCATTTATGGTTCCTTTCAACTCCTCTAGAACTGCACCTATAAGTAGTGTTAAGTCTTAATCCCTTGTAAATGTAGCAGACCAGAAGTATGGGTGTCTTAAAATTCTTTGGTCATCCTTGCCTCATTCTGTATTTTTGTGTGTATCCCTTTTCCCTCAGTTTGTGGAAACTGTACATGTATGACACACTTATTTGCCTCCTCCTCAAATGCTATCATAACCTGCAAACTTTGTGAGTATATCCACTCCAACTTAAAATTTTTTATACTTCTTTTGTTTTCTTTCTTGTTGTTACATGAAATTCACTGACATTTTTACTGTGCAGTTTCAATACATTATTTATAGTTGTGAATATGGTTGACTTTGCACATGGTAGCACTACGACAGACTAGTGTTATAAAGTTGAATCATATGAATCAGTTTTCTCTGTCATTTAACTTCAAGTCAAAAACTACAATAATCGCTTATTTATTCTTTGCAGAGATGCGTTATTTTTCTTTTTATTGCTGATCGATCTATCTAAAGCAAGTGCTCTGGCACAGTTAGCACTTAGTGCTAGCAACACAGAAGAAGTGCGACGTAATATTGCTCGGGGGATGGCAACTCTGGGACCTGCCCTCACACTGGACACACTTGTTGAGGCACTTGTCATTGGTGTTGGGACTCTCTCAGGTAATGCATCAAAAGTACACAGTAAAGCTTCAAAATACACATGCTGCAGTTTTGTCAATTTGATCAGATGAATATGTTTAGTAAATAGTTTAGTAATATTGTAGATTATATAGCAGTAAAATTCTGGCTCTATGGGTAATTATGAACTGCATATAATGAAACAGTCAATTTATTCACAATTTCAGTGCTAATTAAGTGCACCTTTGTCAAAAATGAAGACAATCCATAGTGCACAAATTATTGTATGTGTGTAACATGCTTCAGATTCAATATTCCACTTTCTAAGTAATAAGATACATATCTTTACAGTAGTTAGAAACAAAGTTAGCATGTTAATTCCTCCAGATGGCATTTACGTTTTAGCAGTTCTTAGGAAAAACATAACAGACTGGAAATGAATGATTTCAACAAAGAACAAAATTTTACTTCTGTCATGTTCAGAAATAGGAGTTTGGAATTATAATTAAATGTGTTTTTTGCATAACCTCATGTTTTAAATAAATTTTATTAAGAAAATTTCTTAAAGACAAATTACTATTGCAGGTGTTCGCAGATTGGAGGTCCTGTGCTGTTTTGCTTGCATGTCTGTCATTGTTAATTACATTGTCTTCATGACATTCTATCCAGCATGCCTTTCTCTTATCTTAGAGGTAAGTAGACTCATTGCCAGATCAGGTAATTTCTAGAATATCGAATTTCATATGCCTGTGAACTGCAAGTCTCAGAACCTGACCTTAAATATGTATTTTAGGATAATCATTATTTGTTAAAGGGGCATTTCCTTGATATTTGTTGCATTCAGTGAATGTATTGTAATCTGGAATAGGGTTATTCTAAGACTATTCATTGCTTAGAGGAATAAGAATCAAATTTTTATTATTATTATTATTATTATTATTATTATTATTATTATTTTTTTTTTTTTTTTTTTTACCATCATTTAACTTTATTTTTTCTTTCTGAATTTTTTCCTTGTTTTGACCATTTTACTTACTTTATATATTGTGGCAATATTTAATTCATCATCCTGCCAACAGTTATCACGAGCTGGTAAGCACGGCAGGCCTGCTTGGCAGGAACGCTCAGCTATAGTGCGCCATGTGCTCCAGGAGGAAAAACCAAATCCAGTGGTGCAGAGAGTCAAGGTGATCATGTCTGCAGGTCTTGTGCTGGTTCATGCACATAGGTATGTACAGCTTATTCAGCATTATAGATATGTTAAGATATTATCTTGGGACACCAGACTTTTCAGATGCTGTGTGGTGTAGACAAAGAATTTATTGCTTTAAATGAAGTATCACTATATGGTCAAACATAATGCTTCACTTTATTTCTTCACATTATTTGTCCCAAAAGGTTTGAAAGCCTCAGTTTATGTCACCGTGTTTCTTGATATCATCAGAGTGTGCAGTAACATATCACTGATGTAAAGTTCCATCATAGGAAAATTCAGCTAACCAACTGATAAATTACAAGGACAAATACTTACATTTGGAAGCTGAATTTTCAAATTATGCGAATGGAAATGTAAAGATATAAATGTGAAACTGTATCATTTCTATTACATCTTGACCTAGAATATTCTTTGCATTTTTCAGTTATGTAGCATAGGAACCTTCTTTTAAACATTTCATGTCACATATTTTTCTCATAGGTCACAAATAGCAATGTATTCCATATATTCATTCACAGCTTTGTTACCATAACAGATAAGTTGAGGTGAAGGCTGGCCAGTCTTTGAAGCAACCTGTTTCCTTCTTTTAATGGCTTTTGAAATTATTCTTGAGAGATGGAATAGCTATTTGTGGTCCCAAGGTATTAGTCCTTGACTGCTGCTTCACATTCTCTTCCCTTTTGTGCTGCATATAGTGTTACACAATGCATGCTTTGTCCTGTGAACTTGACAGCAGTGTGTTATTTGTTTTTATAGTGTCCCAAATGTGTTTGTAACTGGATAAAATTTTGAGTTCATGTCACTGTTTCATGAAACATTTTCACAGCATCCTTAAGAGTGGAATGTAATTTTAAAACTGGTGCAGTAAAATTTTTCTCTCTTTGGGTAAGTATACATAAAGTGTGTAGCAACAGCCAAAGTTTAAGGTAATAATACCTTCTGGCATTTCCATTTTTTATTTCTTTCACTCTTTACCTACTGCTGTAGTACAGTTTGAATTTTTGAAATGTCATCGCATATTTAGGGCAGTATTTTAGAACATGGTTCTCCATATCAATCATTGTGCATTTCTCTGCTGTGCATTTATTTAAGCAAAGACTCTTTATTTGGTAGTGGGTCAGCACTTAATATTTTCCTTTTTTCTTTAGCTTTGTTAAATATTACTTATCTAATATCAAAAATATTTTCCTATAAATGTTATCAGAAGATTATATTCAGCTAATTCAATTGTCTACAAATATAAGTACAGAGACGTATTAGTTAACTAAGGTAATTTCAATGACATCCGCTTTTGCTTATGTAATGACAGACGCATTTTTACGTATTTGAAAGATGAGAGGATAGTGCTGTGATGACGTAAGCACTGTCAAAGCCAGAACAGGAAGTTACAGGTCTGAGGGCAGGGTCACACTTCCTGTCAGATGTCGTCCTATTTGTGTGTTCCAAAGGTGTTGGGTCGTACCCACTATGAGCCACCACTTGTTTTCTTATGCTCTTAGTCGGTGGGGACTTGGCGGCGACGATACAGGCAGTGTGCCTTCTGTGGGAGTCCCAGGAACATCCCTGCCATTGGTGGTTTCCCCCACTACTTCTGTCTCTTCTACTGCTGTCTACAACCATACTGATGACTTCACAGCATCCTCTATCCGCGAGTACCTGCTTAGGTAAGTTGCAGTAATGACAAATGTGAAATGAATTTCAATACATAACAGAAAATTTGATAATGTTAGAATTGTTCCTAGAGAACCGGTAATCAAAAAGAGATTTGAATCACATGTAGCAGTTCACTTACATTCACTATGGAAGAATAATGGTATCTGTTAACATTCAAAATGTATTCATCTACATGTTAGTGCACACCAAAACTGAATGACTGTAAAGTACATTGCACGTGACTGAGTCACCTGTACTTGTTTCTGTTGGATACACTAGTGAAATTATATATTTTTCAGTGACCCATCTACAAATACACAATATTTACAAAATTCTCCAAGTTCTGTAAACAAGATTTTTTTTATGTTCTTAAAGAAAAGAAAAGTTACAGTTTCTGTTTGTTTTAGTCTTTTTTATCGAGACATGAGGGAACCTAGATTCCAATTGCTACTGACTCCTGTTATTGTAATAACTTGTGCCTAGTTCTACCATTACCTGGTAATTAGACTTTTATTTCCTATCCTTAATTGACAGTGGCCAAAGGAAGGTGTGGAAATTAAAGAAAGAAAAATATTCACTCAGCCCATTTTGTTTTGAAGAGTGCTTTGTAACTTCTTATTTTTAGGCTGATCTACAGTTTCATTAGGAAATACATTTAACTTAACAGCTATTGACATTTTTGTATGTGTGATATGATTGAAAAAGCCGGCTAATGATATGAAAGAAACTGTGTGTGAAATTTAGTAGGATATAGAAGAGATCATTTACTGTATGTGTCAGATGATATACGAACTGTTTAATTGAATATGAATGATACGGTTTCAGTATAAATGATTTTTCTTTCTTATATATGTAAAACAACATGTCATATTTACCAAAGGAAATTTTGATATAGCTGTTCATATTGCTATAACTGTAATCTATAATGACATACTGTTTGCTGACTTGTAATTTATATTGGATAAAGCTAGCTTGAAATTTTTAGGACTGTAATATTGCATGTTCCAGGTGGCTGACTGTGAGTGCTGACCACATTGTCATTCTTATCCTGCTGTTAGCACTTGCTGTAAAGTTCGTTTTCTTTGAGAGTGAGGAGGATATTCGGGAGCAAATGCTGGTATCTGACCGGGCCAGTGACAGGGAACGCAGGCACAGGAGTTACAGTCATGGCCATGCTTTCGATCGTATGCGTCCAATGCTTGAAGCCGGTAAGTTTGTGAGTGTTTTTATAAAACAATGTTCTCCATACTTTTTGACCACATTTGTGCATAAATGTGGTAGTTTTATTCAGTAGAATGAGTGTGTCAGCAGCTTATCTCTCCTACATTCCAGTATTATGAATAATCCTGCCTTAGAATTAACTCTCTGAAGTTATAGTGTAACTGTAATAGGAAATCTCCATTTTAGAATCATTTTTATATCTAAAGCTTCGTTGGCAGGTATGTAGGTTACCAGATGAAGCACCAACTTCTTTGGCAGTGATAGAGAAAGTATAATTGAGTAAGCTATATAACCAGGTACTTATTGTGATTTAGCAAAATTGTGGAAAATCAAGTCTGCAGTGGTCATGTTGATATTTTGAACTCAGCTTCCCTCACCTCATATGAAAAAATTGTATCCATATTTAAATTATATTTGCATGTAAAGGGGTTCACTGCAACTTTCTCAGAAAAGAACTTTGGTTTAGACATTTGCAGTTGCACACCACTTAAAGTTAGTGACAATGCATGTATATGTTTAGCATAGTTTTTTCTGCCTTCATAGTTGTGCTATAATGTTGGGATGTCTACTGTCCTGCCAGTGATGTGCAAGCCATACAAGGTACAATAATATTGTACCCAATTTTTCTCTTAAAATTATATAATATTTAGTTGCACTTCAGCACTTTCTACTCACAATCACTATCTGTTACACTTATTGATTATGTTGTGTATCTATAACTGACTTCTTTTTTGTTTATTATTGATAGGCTGGGTGGAGGTCCCATCTCGTGAAGAACTCATTGCAATTAACACTGAGCACAAATCAGTTCAGACAGATCATCAGGAACAGCAGCAGCAGCAACCACCACCACAAGAGCTTAAACCTGTAACTGAAGTATCTCCAACATGTCAACAGGCACAGCAAGATATTGCAGTTACAGAAACAACAGTGAATAAGACATCTCTTGATGGAGATAAAGAGGAACCACAAATTTGTCGAAGTTTAGAACAGTGTGTGGATATATATAGGTCCAAGGTAAGTGTGAAATGCTTAAGGACACAAGAGGTAGATTCAGTAAGATATTCTCTGTGCAGCAGCATTCAAATTATTAGGAAAAGAGTTATAGTTGAATACGGGAAATATAAGCCTGAAACAAAAGCTATGAAAAGTGCCAAATCTGTACTGGAAATGCTGTTTCCTTCCATTTATTAAATTTGTTAATTCCACATGTAAGTGCCTTACGTATATCGAATTGATGTAACAGGAGTCAGCTTACTAACTATATGGTTATGAATATAATTCTGTATAGTGTGTTTCAGAACTCAATGGAAAACTTCATGAATGGATTCCTCATATAACAAGAAGAAAAAAAAAAATATTTTACTGCAAAGCTCTTTACTTTCCATAATTTGAGAGGAACTAGTGTGGAAAAATGTCCAGTAAATATAGGCTCTAAAATGCGTATCTTAAGAGCTATGCGCACTTGCTGATTTTTGTTACTGTAAAAAACATCTCTTCTATTGAACAAGTGCTCACATCTCACAAAATATGCATTTTAGAGCCCAAGCTCAAGCCCAAGACATGCTCTCTTGAGGTAAGCATTTACCAAACTTGTTCTCTTCTTGTTATATGAGGAATTGATTCCTGAAGTTTTGCTGTCGAACTCCGAAACACCCTGTGTAGACATGATTTATTTGTGATGGCTATGTACAGCTTAGTAAGTAGCATATAATTCTCTGACCTTATTCCTGACAGTGGTAAATTTTAAGGTACAACCGAGGTAATTACCTTTGTTTCTGTGTTACCTGTGCTACATGTTTGGAGTCCAAATAAAGTTAAAGGTGTTAATTGCTACCTGTCAAGATATTTTATGTTTTTTGATAAGTGAGCAAACATTTTCGGGCTGTTTTGTGTACTTTCTGGGCCAAAGCTGACCTTAGTGATGAGTAATGAAGGTAATGTTTCCTTTTAACTGTGCTGGATTATTAAAGATACATTTCATAAGAAATATGAAGGTACGTTTAGAATGCTGAAATCTGTGAAAAAGCACATACTACAAGACTTGTAACACGCATTACTCACTTCAATGCCCGATAATATCTTTTTTTATCATTTGATGAACAACTGTGTACTTGAGACAGTTGAAATGACAAAGGTGACACTATCGTGTTTCGATTTCAGTAAATGTACATTGATTTTCAGAAAATGCATTCACAATTATCAACTTTGTCTTGCTAAGATTTCTTATGTACAGTGATGTCAAGGGACTCTAAACTGAATGTTAAAATTGCAAGTTAAATAACTACTGCAGTGATTCGAATAAATTTTACTTTGTGTAACAGTATACGGAAAAGATAGATGGCTATTTACCATAAAGATGGCGCGTTAAGTTGCAGACAGGCACAACTAAAAGACACTTGCACATTAGCTTTCAGTCACAGCCTTTGTTAGAAAAGACTGTGGCCAAAAGCTAATGTGTAAGTGTGTTTTAGTTGTGCCTGTCTGCAACTTAACATATCATATTTATGACAAGTAGCAGTCTATCTTTTCCTTACATTGTTGATATGTCCAACCGGAAGTTTCCACTGTATGATCTTATTTTATGTAATTATGTCTCACTGGTCACTGACTACAGGAAATGTTAGTTATCTCTGTTCACCAAAGGCTGAGTATGGTGTTGCCCACTGTGCCTATGTAAAGACTCCTGCAGTAAAGTCAAAATAAAGAACAATCACACATTTAATAATAACATAAAAGATGAGAATAGTAGACAATAATAACACAAATTTGGTAAAGACCTGTTTCGTTTTTCTATTGTCTGTGTATTCAATTCCACATACAATTTGCATTACATACTTTTGTCTAAAAAAATACTTCTTTCTATAAAGTTACCCCAGAAAATTATGCTGTAACTCATGATTTTTGGAATGCAAAGTACAGTGTGTTATGGGTGTAAGTGCAGATATTTTTATTGGTGTTTGAGGACTCTGTACTGAACAATATTACATCAGTATTTTCTTCATTTTGCAGACTAATAATGGGAACCATTAGGAGTAGTATAATTTTAGATTGGTTAGCATCTCCAAGTACATGTGGCAAGAGGAAATCATTAATGCTTATTTTCCCTTGGGCAGCAGGTCAGGTGTTGAAGTGTGGACGCATGGACACTAAACAGTTAGTTGATACTTAAAGGCATAGTCCATTTTGTGTTGCAGTTATGACCATGCAGGAAACATCAGATAGTAAATTGTTTGACATGTTTGTAGAAAGGCTGTTAGACACAGAGAAGAAACAGCTAATACACTGAAGTGGTTATATGTTAAAGTACCAATGATCACAATGTTTGCACTTATACACCTAAGACCCTGTATATTACGCTGTTCATTTCGAAACTAGCAATTAGGCAAAGAGCAAAAGTTTCTGAACTTAGCTGTTGGAGAAGCTCTCTTAGAGTCTATTTTTATGAGGTCAACCCTGATAATTGAAACATTATACTCTATAAAATTATGAGACAGAATTTCTAGGTGGTATTTACTTTCAGGAGGCAAAATATTTAATATCAACAATAGATACTTTAAAAAAGTACATGACAGTATCTTACTATTTGGAAGTATCAATTCCTTCCTTGGAGAAGAAATACGCAGATCGTTGCCATGAACTTTCAGGGTGTTTATGGTCTGGGACAATTGGGAAATCTGGGAAAACCCTGGAATTTTTTCATCCGGGAGAAAATCGGGAAAAACCTGGGAACTTTTTAGAATTCCAGGAATTTTTCGTTTTTTTAGTATTCAGTGAAATGTTTGTGATTTTCACTGGTAATAAGGGATAAACAGCAAAATGTGCCAAAGGCTTTAGCATGAAGATTATGGAATACTTCATATCAATAAACTGCCGCCGAAAGGGTGATGTCACAACTGTTTACATTAAGTTCGTTTGAGCAGTTGCCCATAGGCTAATGCGCATGCGCAGTTGAGTTGCGTGTGGACAGTACATCCTCCTGTTTCCGACCACTTTAGATGTGACTGTTTGCTGCATCAGCAGTAGCAACAAGCAGCCAGATACTACCCAGAAAAATTTTTCTTGCGCACCCAGGCTGCCAGATTAGCACATGCACATAGCAGTCTGGGCTGTAGTGGAGAGGGGTTTAGTCTCCATGTAAGCTGTGTTTACGTTTAGTGGTTTTGCTGTTTCCTCTTCGTGTACACTTCTCACGTCAAATGAAAACAAAATTGATTTCTGTGGTTGGGAGCTATCAAGTGAATTAAAATACATTCATGTAATCACGGAAGGCTTACATATGTTATTAGTTTCAATTTTCTGATTTTACTTCCACAGTTTTGGCAGTCAGTCACCTTGTAGAACAATGAAGCTATTTTTAGCAATTTGCTAAACAAACGTGGTTTTTATTAATCTTTCGCCAGAGGCAGTCAATTTATTAGAAACAAAGTGTTTCATTCCGCACTATTGGCTAGTTTCAACTGTTCACTGAATTTCAAGTGCACATTTTCATCTTGTGGCACATATGGCATTATGCCATAATAAAGACCCAAACATGAGATAATACAGTACTGGTACTCCAAGAAAATTTGCATCCCAAAAACTGCACTGAAAAGCTTAATATCAGGTTGGGGCCTACTTCATTGTGAATCTGGACATATGAATTTGCACTTTAAGCCAAATTGTGCAATTTAGCATGGTTTACAAAATTCCAATGCTGTTTGAGTATCCTATTTCTTTTATGATGTCATGTAAGATCTCTTAATTTTATGTATCTATGAGCATATTGGCTTCCTATGTCAACATAGCTGCCCTAGCGCAGTAACTTCTGTTTTCTGGCACTCTCTGGTGACTGCTGAAACGAAGCTATTTCTAACAGGTTGCAGGACAATATTGCGAATCGTGCTTTGAAAAGCATTAGTTTCAAAGTAAATTTTCTTTTACACAAGATGAATTATGTTACGTGTGTGAATGTGCAATGAATTTCATAAATCACAGAGCCTTTGACTCTCATTTAAATTTTGACTCATTAGGGACTAGCCACTTCAAAGAAATCTGAGCCCAGAAGACCAGACATTAATGTCATTGTTCAAATAACTTACGGGTTTGCTGCCAGGTGACGTCATCGAACACCGCCAATATTTCGACAGGAGCACACCCTGTCATTCTCAAGGCACAAATGCGCATTTGTGCCTTGAGAATGGCAGGGTGTGCTCCTGTCGAAATATCGGCGGTGTTCGACGATGTCACCCGGCAACAAACCCGTAAGTTATTTGAACATTCGATTCGCTGGGAAAAGTTAAGGTCTCACATTAATGTCATTATTTTAAATTTTACTGTCACATTTGTGTGATATATCTTAAAGTGTAACACGTGCAAAAAAGACCAATGTTATATGTGAAAGCTTAACTTTTCTTGTAGCTACACTATGTACATTAATTTAAAACATTAACTTTCCCTGTTTGTGCGTTCACACTATTTAATAGTGATGTTGCTATTGGCTGACTATGTCATGTGTCCCATGCTCTAAATATCTGCTGTCATTAGCTAGTGAGATCTTGTGACTCGAGTGGCATTTTAATCTCGATTTGAATGCTTTGGAAACTTAACATGCTGTTTGGAATCTACACTTTCATAGTACAAATACAAAATATGCAAAGTACCATAATATGAAAATCGCAGCATAAATGTTGCTGCACATCACAGTTCTTTCCAATACATTCTTTCTTTTCTTATTTTTCCCTGAGTTTTCGTTTTCTGAAGTTCCATTCTGGTGTATAAAACCTTTACCATTCAAAGAATTGATATTTTTACAGCACCAAGGGAAAGTATACTGTCACTTATCATGGAAAAAGTGTATTTTTCACCTTGGAAGAAGTGTATTTTCACATGGGAAGAAGTGCATTATTAACTGTTAAATCTGGAATTTTTTCTTTTTTTTTCCTTGTCTGTGTATACATCCTGTCTTAATCTTTGTCACCCATTGTCCTCACAACTTTTGGGTTCCTCACATCCTGGAGTCTAAATGACCTTCCCAGGCTTTTAAACCTTCCAATCCTATCCCTCTCTCATCTCAAAGGAAGGAACTGATAGTTCTGAAAGATAGGATTGTTTCATGTGCTTATATATGACTGTATGATAGATATTAAGTATTTTGCCTCCAGAAAGCAGTTCTGCATCACAATTTTATTGTTTTCTGTGTTTACTGACTCCTGTTCATGATTGTTGTTAATTAGCTCATGTTGTTTTTTTTCCCACATGACTGAATATTTTGAGTTCTTTAAGATTAAATGAGACCCTGTGTATTGAGAACCACATGCTATTTCTCTGAAGAACATCAGTAATAATTTTTTCTGAAAATCCCTCTAACAAGATTAATTATAACTAGAGCCTGGTTTATTATGTACTATCAACATGCAAAATATGTAATATCATGCAAATATTTTATTAAATAAACTGCCTGATATAAAAAGTGAAGTGCGTAGAAGACATGATCAGATAGCACTGTAACTTTGTACAGTATTCGCTATCGATGGATATGTAAATGATTACAGTTGCAGTTCTCTGTAATGGCCACCAGAGCGCATTAGTGTTGCTCATGTTTATTGTTGTTACCGGCCCTGGTAGACTGTAAGTGATGTGAACAGCATCAGATGTTGAGTAATCACTCCAAATGACATTAAGTCACACACATTCAAGTGAGAGTTGTCAATGTCTGACAGAGTTTCAAAAGGATCTCATTGTGGATCTCCATTTTGCCAGCTGGTTGAATCACACTCCATCCAGATTTGTTGGGCATTTGGGTGTGACAGTGTCCCAACGTTAGGACTCCACAGGAACTTGAGGGCAGACTTACTCATCGTCAATATTCCAGTTGACGATGTCTGATCACCATAAGGGAGGACAGTTGTATTGTACACAAAGCACATCATAATCCCTTAACATCTGTTCTTTCCATCTAAGAACAAGTAATGAACGTCTTGCAACATTCTGTGTTATCCTGCACCATAGGCTGGAAATCAGCAGCATTGACTGCTGATGATGGGGTCATATTGTGTTCAGAGCTGAATCAAAGTTCTGAACTGCCCTGGATGACCATCATTGATGAGTATGGCAGCAACTTGGGGAGAAGTCCTGTTCTTCCAATGTTTTGGAAAGGCGCTGTGGTGTCACTCCTGGCATCATTGTCTGGGGATCCATTGAGCATGATGCCAGGTCGTGGGTGATAGTGATTCAGGAAACTCGGACAGCACAACAGTACATCACAAGCATACTGCATCTTCATGTGTCACCTCTTATGTGACATTATCATAGTGCCAGTTTCAAGAGGACAATGCTCATCCACACATGTCAAGTGTCCCTAAGAACTGTGTGTGTGTGATGAGATACTCCTGTGGTTAGCAAGAGCCCCAGATACGTTTCTACTTGAACATGTGTGGAAACAACTCGGATGTCAACTCTGTCCCAGTGCCAGTACCCAGAATATCAGTGACCAGTTACAATGGTTGTGAGACGCTGGAGAAGATACAAGGCATTGTGACACCCTTCTCAACTGAATCAGGGCATGCACACAGCCCAAGAGGAGGTTGCAACATCGGACTGATAAGTGGGCTCATAAAGCCAAGTTCTTCATAGATTTGGCTCGATATTGTAATTACTGAAATTGCATCATATACAGTTGCAACCTGTGAAGTTTAATTTCATTTCCTCCACGACTTTGGGGTGTTTCACTTTTTTGCCAGGCAGTGTATTTAACATAAATAATAACTTCATCTGAAACCAGCTTTTGGCTTACACCAGAGCCTATTATATTATCTTGACACACATTGATATGTGCCATAAACATGTAAAGTACATCAAGACAGTTCATTTTACATTACTCATTTTTTTGTTTTGAAAGACTATGATGTGCCAATTAAAGAAATAATTTACAGTCAGATCTGTTTACTAAAATGCCCATTTTTGCTGGTTACCAAAGTATCCTATCTCATCATTCGTTTTGAACCCAATGAACAACTAAATACTTCCTAAATTTTCTGCTGTCATAGAAAGCAGCCGATATTTTGCAGGAGATCAATAATGGCTCTGAGTTCTTCTCCATATAGTTTGTCAACAATAGGATCGCCAATGAAATGTCCACATACATAAGTTGTTTCATTGATGGCTGTCTGTATATGGTGATTACTTAAATAGCACCATACATTACTCAGAGCCTCCTGCTAGCAAAAATCTAAACAGTTACTCCTTAACCACGATTCATCAAGAATCTGTTGCCCTCTGCACTTTTGCGGAAACATGGAATATTTAGACACTGGAAGTTTGTACCATGGTATGTTTGCAGAAGTCATAGCAGAACACTGTCCTTGGGAAAGTTCATTTGTAGAGTGGAAGTCCTGTAGCTACAGCAACAACATTTGCTTCTTACATGATGCACTGCTTTGTTCTTTTTGTGTATGTAACCAAGTATATGTTGTTGAAGCTGGGACTTAACAGAGTAAGTGATCTGCTTGTTGCACATTCGACGTAGAAAGATGCATTTTAACTTAGGTGATAATTTTGGAGCATTATGAACACAAACAGTGTGTACTGTTAAAAAGTACTACTTGGCAAACTTTTCTTGGCACATGCACTCCATAGTTCTGAATTGGTAGACATCACTAGAATTACGAAAAGTTAGGGCTCCAAGTCCATTGTTTGCCTTACTGCCAATCTCGAAGCACATGAAGTCCCACATACCTTAGTGGCTACTACAGTGCTACACATAGTATTGCTATTGTATCTGCTTTAAAAGATGTAGATTTTTTTATCAAAACATTTATAAAATACCAGATGTTGAAAATACCGCTTCAGTTGTAAATTTCTTTTATTATCACGACCGGTTTCGGGCTCCAATAAGCCCATCTTCCTGTGTTGCAACTGTGCTGTGGCCCCTGAGTGCCGCTCGGGGGCCACATAACAGTTGCATTAAAAAGTAATTTTTAGAGATAATTTATTTTCTGTCTTCAGCTTTTACCATGCAACATGAAGTTAAAATCTGTGAAAACAAGTAATTATAGTGAAATATGTCTCAATTAAATGAAGTATATCAATGCTGGCAGAGCACAGCTGATGAACATTTTTGCTTTCCTCTTGTGTAAGAGCAAAGGAAACGAACATGCAATTACGTGAAAATCTGGAATCTAGTTATAGAACATGCTTCATCTACAAAAAGTACCAACTCTTCTTTACACTAGTATGTATAATGAATAGGAGTTGACTTAAAGTGAGATGTGTGGGACTCAGTTGATGATTTATTTTCCTCATTTACAATTTTCTGTTAATTCTGTTAAGCAAACTTACTGTAATCCAAACTACAGTGTACTAAATAAACTGTTCCTGCTTCAGTATGACACTATTTTTTAATATATTACCTTCACAAATATTTTAAAAACGGAAGTCAGGATGGAATTTGGATTATAATCGTTTAAATCTTCACTGTCACATATCTTACAAAGACATTAGCTTTAGGTAAGATAAGATAAAAATAGCTTCTGGCATACATTGTTTTTTCCAGCCAAATCCGTTTGATAGTGGTATGTCCTAAAAAGACCAAGATTGTTAATAAATTTGAAGCAGTGTGAGAACATCAAATGAATTGAGTGATGCCGTTGTACGATCATGCAATTTAGAACTTTCATTTTCATTTTGTGTCAGAATTTTGACATCATATTAGGTTGATACCATTCGACTGTTTGCTATAACTTAAAATTTGTTGGAAAACTTTCAGCTCAGATGCAATAAGCAAAGTGAACTTTCACAACAAATATTTTCTTTGATGCACCCTAAAAGATTATGTCACTCAGATAATTGATCTTGATTAAATGCAATAATTTAATCATTTTAATAAGTACGAGGTGAAACCTCTGCATTTATTTGTTTTTTCCACTGTTTTATAGTGTGTGGATCTTTTCATTTCTGCACAACTGCACCCTCCATCTCCATCTGCTTAAAGCTGCTTACTGTAGTCAAGTTTTAGTCTCCCTTTACAGATTTTATTTACACCAACTCCTCCTGTCCCTCTGCCCACTCTATCTCTCCCCCTCTCTCCCCCTCCCTCCCTCACTCCCTCCCTCGATTACCTAATTGTTGATTGTTTGATGCTTCAGAGTAAGTCCTGTCAAGTGATCACTTCTTTTAGTCTAGTTGTGCTATAACGTTCATTTCTCACAATTAAGTTTATTACTTCCTCATTACTTATTTGATTTACCCACCTAATCTTCAGTGCATTCCTATATGTGAAAAGCTTTTATTCTCTCCTTGCTGTACTATTTGTCATCTGTGTTTCACACTTATGTGCAAGGCTACATTCCAGATGAATACTTTCAGGAAAGACTAACACTTCGTTAGATATCACATTATCCCCCCCCCCCCCCTCCATCTCCTTTCCCCTTAGAAGTGGTTTCCTCGCTATTTCCAGTCACAATACACCGTAGAGCTAACATGGTGAG